>NW_028145430.1:4767500-4980000 GCF_977016875.1 Pavona decussata | reverse complement strand
TTGTACTATCTTCTGACATATATACAGTGTACAAAATGTCGAATGAATCTACTGTAACATCTCTAAAATAAGGAAGTTTCTTACTCCTACCTAAACTGTTTGTTGTGCCACTGTAAACAAAAAGTCCAAAAGAGCACAGTATATTTAAAATAATCAACCAGAAAATCTTCCAACCCTGAAAAATACAATAAATTTGCGTTATTTAGGATAACCCCGAGCAATCAATATTCAATTTGCCTTGTATAAATCTAAAGTTATAAAAATTGTAACAAGGATCTTTGGCATAAGTATACACAAAAAGGGAGAAATGTAAAACTTAATCTTACCTGTCTCTCAGCAAGAACACTCTGGAGTTCTCTCTTGACTTTTTTCATGACTGGGTAAGATCTTTGTGGAAAAGGCTTTATAGCACTCTAAAAAGGATAAAATTCAGTTACCATTTCAAGTCAAAAGGTTGAGCTTATGGCTAATAACCAAACTTCAGAATCCAAAACTTATACCGTAAAATTCCAATAATTAAAGCCTCCTTAAAAATTAACCTCCTGAAGAAAATGAGATATTCACTGTGTTCATTTTGTTGGAAGGGAGGGATACAATACACATGTAGATAGGTCCTTTCACTCTGGATTTCTTCTTTGTTTTGAATACTACTGGCATCATAACAATGATATTGGTCAGAGGTGCAGTGCTCCACGTAAGACCACAAAATAATGATGTTGCAGGTAAGAGCTAAAAATGACCATTAAGAAAAATAAGCTGTTCAGAAAACATAAATATACAGTATATTCTCCTTTTCTTAAATTTTACTTACTAGAGACTAGAATTATTTCTTTAGGACAAATATTCCTAGAGTTTTGAATTGTTTTGAACATTTTGTGTTGGACTTGCGAAATTCAATTACAGCGCATATTTGTAAACTTGCCCTAATTTTAAAGTAAATGCCAAATATTTCGAACCATAACCAAACATTATTTTTCCTTTATTTCTTCTTTTTTTAACGTCTGTTTTGAGACTATAAATATTTCTGTACGAGGAATATTTACAGAGTAATGAATTTACAAATATTTTTATCCGAGCGGCCAAATTGCATGTGTGAAAAACATCACTCAGTAGCCAACTTGCAAGCTGTTTACAAATTAAATGCTTTCTTTCTGGCATCAATCGATAAATTTTCCTTATTGTACACATTTCAAGCTTTACACAGATACATCATTTCCACAGGACAAATATATGATTTTTTTTTGCGGAGAGCTTAATTTTTTCCATCCACAAGTATTTTATACTCCCAAACGTAACCAGAATTCAGCACTGTGATATCACAAGATCAACAAGAACAGCTGGTTCAAAAGTGGATACATCGCTTCCTTTGAAGCACCATGATCCAAATAATCAGAGATCACAAATTAGTTTTGGATACTCCCAAAGAAATGCACTTTTAAGATATAAATATAACTCCAGAAAGGATGAGGAATTTGTAACGTTATTGTACATGTTATAGCGTTCATATAATAAGCAGACTGACATGATTGTACACTGTACATGTATATAAAGCTATTAAAAAGGAATTGTGGAGCTCCGCTTTTAGTCTTGGCTAAATACATATGTAGTGCTAATGGGCTATATGGAATTAGTATTATAAAAATTTTTATTATATTATTATTATTGATTGGTCCAATCAGGTTAACAACCAGAGACGTATATACCACCTACTGACGTTCCACAATTCACTTGACTCTGAAGATGACTTCCGCTCAGGTTGTCGAACTGCAGTCAAAGTCACCACAAACAGTCCTTCTCAGGACTACACTCACCCGGATGATCATAATTTACGTACTTATAAAATTATTATTATTATTATTATTATTATTATTATTATTATTATTATTATTATTATTATTATTATTATTAAACAAATGGCCAATTGTCTTTTTGGATTAAGCAATAACTATGAATCCTAATATTAGGTTAAAGAGATATTAAGCAATAAAAATTATTGGTCTAACAAACTTGTTATTTGAGTACAAAACAATCTGACCCCATTCAGTATTGTTTATTAGTGAGAAGGTACTTACTGATAATGTTGCTCTTTCATCGTCATTCATTGTCCCTCTCATTCTTAGACTTTTTGCTGCAAAAAAGGGCACATACATGTATAAGGAATTGTTCAAAACTTACGTCCCCACTATGGGTAGGGCAAAAGTATTGGCAAAGTATGTCTTGTCTCCCCAGTGCTATACAATCTGGATTAGACAAGGCAAAGGCAAGATACAAGCAATGCCAAGAGCTTAGGGGGAGTTACAACAAAGATTTAACTGCCACAGATGCATGTGAGGCATGCATTCCCCCCTCCAAGCAAACCCTAACCTAATGTTTCCCAAAACAGACCATTTTGGGAATTGGGCAAAGTAGTGTGGGTTCAGGAGTGCAGATATAAATCTGGAAACTGGCAGTCTGACGACCAGTGCCCAAACACTTTAATTGGCCAATCCGGTATCAGCCTGCAGCAGACGCTGTGCCTTTGTGAAAACTATGACTATTCAGACTTTTGTAAGGGAGTCCCCCACTCACAGAGGGTAGTCGTCCCGAAGGGATTATTTAATGGAGGACCTTATAAGTAGCCGACCCAACTGAAAATAGAACAACAGTCTTGGTTGTGGCTCGGTAAGCACAAACTACTGTTTGTGCATGGCTGAGACTGGACACAATTATGAAGGAAGTTCACTGGGGAATAACAAGTGAGTGCCCTTCTTTGCAAATGTCTTTGAGGACTTGATCATGACACGTATGCACTGCATACATGTAACTAATATCCAACAAATGTGAGTGAAATAATTGTTTTTATTAGTAAAACAATCAAGAATTATTGCTGATCTTGCTGATTTTGCTTCGCAAGAACAACCAGAAGACAAATTAATGCTTACTTCTTCTCGGCCCATGGTAAAATGGCTCATATACCATGGCCAATCAAATCCAGGCTGGGCTAGATTGCAGAATACCCGTCCCACCAAATATCTAACTTAAAAAACTGCTCCCGCAGTCCCACAGTCGTGTTCTTTAATGCTGCTCCCGCAGTCCCGCAGTCGTCGCGCTACACATGAATATACCTCATTCTTTAATCCATGAACCGAAACAAGCAAATCCATGAGCCGAAACTTAGATTTAAGTACATATCAACTCTGGGACTGCGGGACTGCGGGAGCGCTCGTTTTACTCACTTAGATTTAAGTACTCATAGACTCTGCGACTGCGGGAATGCTCGTTTTACTCACTTAGATTTAAGTATCCATCGACTCTGGGACTGCGGGACCACTCGTTTTACTCACTTCATTTAAATATTCCTCGACTCTGGGACTGCGGGAGCACTCCTTTTTCAAGTAAGATATTTAGTGGGCCGGGTATTCTGCAATCGCTCCCAAGGCTGCAATTGCATTATTGGAGGATTGGACATCATGGCGGCCATGTTGGTGGATAGGAACAACAATTTTTTTCTCCTCTGGAAGTTAACTTCCATTTTTATGCAACTTTTTTTTGTTTTATCTACCAACATGGCGGCAATGCAATCCACCGATACAAGTATAGACCATACAAAAACTGCCGTCGATTTGTTAAGTATAACCCAATTAAACTTCTGTGCCATTACATGCTTACCTCTTTCACCGTTCAAAGCGTCTTGATCTAGAATTTGGCTCCTTGTTTCTGGAATATCTATTGCAACCTGTCGGGAATCCGCCTGTTTCTTCGGGATATATCTCAGTAGCCGGTCGGTTCCAGCTGTGCTTGGGACAGTCGCTGTGATGCTGTCGTACGAATGTAACATTTGAGACCTAGAGTTTTCCATTTCTGTTCTCTCTCCAACTCGATGCATCAAAAACGGTCTATAGATAATATTCAAGCTCGGTTCTTGCTTGATTATCCAAAGCTTAAGTAAGCGGAATTAGTTTAGCGAACAACTGAGAAAGAAGCAGTCTTTCGAGTAAACAGACACGTATTCCGAGTGTCCACTCCTTCTCCTTCTCAAAGAGAGACCCTGGGAATGAGGTTGGCCTGGTATCTCAGCAGTCACACATACATGAAGTAAGGGATGATCAGTGTACCTTAAGGTAATATGCCAATCGGTGATAAAACATACCGGCTGCTACTAAGTTCAGGACTTACTGTTGGAGGTCTAGGCCTCGCTTGGATATTTATGCAGGCAATTGTACCATCTAAGGAAGAAATGATGAAGGTATTTCAAATTCAATGCCCTCTGGTGGTTCTTGTAAAAAGAAGTGCCTTTATGTACCATTCTAGCTCTTTTAACTATTACATAATCAATAGGCAGAAGATCCAGCAAGCTCTGTTGAGCTTTTTAAAAGATCCCCGCTTAATTTTATTTAAACTAGGTATGTCAAGTAATTACAGTTTTTAATGGTACTATTAGAGCAGGTGAGTTGTCCATCCATCCATCCATCCATCCATCCATCCATCCATCCATCCATCCATCCATCCATCCATCCATCCATACATACATACATACATACATACATACATACATACATACATACATACATACATAGAAAGACTGTGTCTTGATTTTTCCGTATTACAGTGCTCGATACATAAAAGTAGAGCGTAGTATATCGAAAATAAACAAAAAAACTACACTTTCATCCCGACAAGCCTGTTTCGTGATCTCTCACTCTTCAGGGGATTTTACATACATACATACATACATACATACATACATACATACATACAGACAGACAGACAGACAGACAGACAGACAGACAGACAGACATACATACATACATACATACATACATACATACATGCACATAAACATGTATGTGTAGTTTAGATTAACACCAAACTTTTATATTAGCAGCTTGATAGAAGTGTGATACTGCGTGTTTTGGCCGATCAGTGGCGTTATAGCAATGTACTTGTATATATTTAATGTACTGGTCAAATTGAAGCTTCAACATCCTCCCCCCGGGCATACCATGGGCATTTGACCCCTTTGTCTACCTGGGGGAGTGGGGAATTTGAACCCGAGTCTCAATGTCATGTGACGTGTCTAGGTGCGTGCACAAGGCATGATAAGTTTTGGCGGAGGTTGACATGTCAATTTTGTCTGATTTTAAAGGGAAGGATTGTGGCTTTATGCGGCGCAGCTGCGCACAAGATACAAGTTATATTAAAAGCTTAAATAATCCTGGTTTAATTTATGATGTTTGACATGTTGTGCTCGTATTTCAAGTATGTTCACAGTTTTTTCTCAGTTTTTACTACATTGGATGCGAATCATTTGCTGTTAATTTAAACTTTGGTTCAAGAACTGAAGCTGCTTCTGGCATCCTAAATTCATGCATGTGCATGTGAAACTTGAGATACCACGTGCAAACATTGGCGGCCTCCTCGATTATGTTTTTACTCTAGAGCTGAGCAATTTTGATCTTCATATAATATTGTATATTGCTTAACTATATAAAATAGGATGGCCTATTTCCCCGAGGTGGGGGCATTTGAACAGCTATGGCTTGGGGAGTGGGGAGTTTGAAAACTTATTTTCCAAAAATCCAATTGCCCGGGAGGGGGGAAGGGCATGTTGGAGCTTCGATTTGACTGGTACATAAGCTTACGTCCACATTCACACACGTCATATAAATTTCGTCAATGTTTATATAGACTTTCTAGACTGATGGATTATGCTAGTTGTTAATAAGACTTCAATTGCGGCTCATCACAAGAAAGGAATGACAAAGAATAGCATGTGAGGGAAAAAGAGGCTTTTCTTTGGAAGTAGACATGACATTGATATCTGCATGAAATAAAACATGACCCGTGATCTCACAAAACAAGTGCGACAAGTGGGCAATAATTAACGGCGCCAATGTTTCTAAAATCTCACCCAAAAGCTGGTCTTTATGGGCACATTGAATCAATTCTTCATCTTCACACTAGATTCATGCCCAACGCGAATCACAGCGATTGAACATCTGGCTAATATTATGACACTTTTAAGCCGAAATCCAACACAAAATGAGCTTGCATCACAAGGATTGAATTCTCAAAACAAAAAAGGAGCCAATGAAATCATGCTGGAGCTTTTGATCCCCTGTGCGAGAAAGAAAAGTTAAGAAAACAAGATGCCTGCTATACTGGCATTACGCGTGATGCTGTGGCTGATTCATTTATTCAACTTATTCCAACAACTTATAAAACAATCCTTGCTAATGGAATAGTTTGAGTCACGAAGATCGCGTTACGTTGTTTCCCTTGTGTTACGCTACTCAGGGTTTCAAGGGAAATTGCGGGAATTCCATTGCGATAACGTAAGCTTCTCAATGACCTCTTTTCTGTCTGCAATCGTGGTCTAAGACTGTCAAAGAAAGCACGATTCCTTCGCCAGGAACTCTCCAATTTCCACCATTTTAGATGTCGAGTGCTTCTTAGAAGTTATTCTTTCGATTTACAGCTTCAAAATGGTGAAATTTCTGTTTGAAAACGGCACACTTGAGTCCACAACATGTTAGCAATATGGTGCCACAAATTTAATCCGTTTTTAATAAATATATCAAATGATGCATTGACGTCACAGGTAGGGGTGAGTGGGTCCCCTCCCTTGCGATATAAGCGACAAGAATGGATTTTGATTGGCTTGCTTTTGTTGAAGACAATCAGAACAATACATGCCAAGTCGACGAAGAAAAAAAAAAGAAATCGACCCGTTTTTAGACACGGTAATTTAAACTTTGAAAAACCTTCTTGTGCAAGCTACATTTAGAAGAGCTAAAACACATACGAGGGAGTCACCCACCATTGTCACTATTTTTATTTGCACACTGCGGGAAATTCTTCTAAGACAGCAAACCAAGAGCAACCTAAAAAGCAAAAATACTCAGTCTTGTGTGTTAATGTTTGTGAAATTATGATCCCATTAAAAAGAAGTAGGCAGTCTGCAGGGTGTGCATTTTGGAGTGACCACCAGGCGTTTTTGTGAGTGGTTACAAGTTTTACAAACAGAATTTGACCAACTCTAAAGACCATCAGACAACTCTTTCCTGTTTCTTTGTCTTTTTTTAAATAGTTCTTTGTTGTACTGTATTTTGTTTTTTATAATAAGTAAAGGTTGTTGTTGTTGTTCTTCTTCTATACACTGTGTTCTGTTTTTAGAGACTTCCTGAAGAGAGCACTTCACCAGAAGCCTTAGATGCAGCAAATAAGAGAACAGAACAGTTTTTCAAGGTTTTACAAGAAAACATGAAATCCAACAAACCTGTTTGGAAGGTCATGGGAGTTGAGGAAGCAGAGAAACGACAAAAGAGGCGAAAAGCGCTGCTGCAAAAAAGAGAGGAAATACATCAAGAATCCATCACCTCTGTCAGTGAATAAATTGCATGTCTACAAAGAACAAGAACAATAATATGTCACTGAATAACTTGAAGAATGCTTATAAGGAACAGGGAAGTCGTACTTACTCTTTTCTATATTGTTATGATTTACCAATATTTTCTTTATTTAGCACCTTCTCTTCTCACATAAGTGCAATTAAAGCATGGATGTCAAGGGTGGAGCCAGGACTATTTCATTGGTATGCACAGTTTTTGAAATCCCCTTTCCCCCAATCTCTTCCCCAAATGGCTATCATGGACATCAGCATTTAAATTTTATATTCTTAGTTGCATCGCGAGAGGCAAGAGCCTTACAAGTGCTATAACTTAAGGCGACGATGTCATTTACTTGTATCCTTTCATTAAACACATGTCATCAGCTTCTCTGATAGGCCAACCCCCAGGGCAACCAGGGTGGTATGTCTGGGAATACAAGGGGATTAATCGGATTGTTTGCTTTTGGCAAGGGGATATTCTCAAGATTGTTTGAAGATCAAAGAATATGGCAGCCACAGGGATTTACCATTTCTTTAAACTCATACATGGAGCTGAAAACTGAGATTTTACTGATAAGAAACCATAGAATTTCTACAGATTATAGCCATCTTTTAATCTCGTACTCAGATCTCACTACAGGTCCGGGTACGAGATTAGCCACCTGCTTATAAAAAGGGAAGAGACTCAAAACGAATCCTCCACAATCTTAAGGCACTTTTCCTGAAAAGAGCTTTTAAAAACACGACTTGTGGTCACAGCTTTTGGCATGAATTCCAGCACATACAACTTTCCTTGTTCGTGACAAAATGTAAGCCAATGAAATACCTTGAAATCCACAGAGTAATATTGTTAACTTGGTCATGCACTCCCCCTCCCGGGGGGGGGGGGGGTACTACTCGGAGTTCTCGGTAGGGGTGTGCCTCCCGGTTCTCCAAATCCTAAGCCCATTTCAGACCAAAACATGCCATTTTCCACCCCCGTTTCCAGACCTTTGTTGTCGCAACAGTGCCGTCAAGAATTGGTAAAATTCACCCCGAAAATCCAACTTGAATGATATATTTTGGATACTTTTTTCTTTACTTTCTTTCTCTACTATTCATATGGAGTTGAAAAACCAAACACGTTTATACTCTGTCGTGGTTCCCATGAAAACCATACCCGATTTAAGACCAGAATGGTCAAAATCTGCACCCGTTTTCAGACGAAAACGGCGTAAAAACCATACCGTTTGGGGCGGCACATACCTATATAGCTTATCTAGGGGAGGACCTCAGTTCGAAAACGCCTAAAATCAGTTTGCTAATGATGGCAATTCAGCTAAGCACACTTATAAACGTTGCTAGCTTAACTTCAATACTTGCTTATTTCGCGATTCTAAAGGGAATTCGTTATATATTTGCCTTACATTAACAGGCATCAATCAGACAGTTATAACTACTAACTGGTTAATAATTTAATAACTGATAGCTAATAATACCAACAACAGCAATTTATTTTTTACAAATTCTGATATAAGTCGCTTGTCCCGCAAATAGCCACAAAACTAGTCGAGGCGGGACAAGACGAGCACGAGAACATGATGGAAAATAAAAAATTACTATAAATTACAAAACATGCTGGAAAAACGGAGAAGAAAAAAGAAGAAACTTAACTTAAAATATTAACGCAGATTTAGATAAGGCTATGCAACAAAATTGAGGCCCTATGCGCCACCTTGGCACCAGGGGACAAGTAAAAGTAAAAGTAATGCAACAAAATTAAAGTAAATTTAATGTAATTTGAATTATCGTTAATATTTAACTTATAAATTATACTTAGTGAGTGCGGGGACGTGTGGGTTGTCCGAATGTCACCCGCCCCTTGAAAAACCAATTCAAATAGTATAAACTTAACCTTTTCAAATAAAAAACGCAATTTAAAGTTAAATATCTTCAATTAAAGCGGGAAAACTCATTTATTGTGCACGAGCTTGGCAGCTGGGCGGCGGTCTTCTATCAGTTCTCGTACTGGTACCAGTTGTTAAACAGCTGAGCTTGTAGATTTCTGTAGCGTTTGCGCTGCATGCGCTTCAGTTGTTCGTCAAAAACAAGCCTGTTGGTTAAGGCAGTCTGCTTGGCTTCTCTGTCAAGGAATACAGCAGCAGTCCGCACTGCCCACCAGCTCATCGAATGAGGGTGTTGTGCCATCCTTCTATGTCGAGTGGGCTGCCGGTAGATGCTCCAGGGGTGTAGCCAGGGGCCAGGGGAGGGTTCCAGGGGTTCCGGAACCCCCCTCTCCTATTTTTAACAGTGGTTTTATCCCAGCAAGAGTGTAATGGACTCTCAATTTCTGAAATTCTTCGTTTTGTCCTATGCTTACGATAAGTACAATGAACGTCATTGTGGTATCTATTTGCGATGCAGCAGCATCGCGACAATGTACCAGCCCAGACACCATCTGATTACTATGAGAGGGCAGTTGCGTTTCCCCTTCTAGACCATCTACAATCAGAGATGAAAACATACTTCAATCCTACTAATGATGCCGTCTTGTCCAGCCTCTTTAATCTTCTTCCTGAGCTGGGAGCCGTCGGAGACAGAAATCCTGACATTGAAGCAGCGCTGGAGTTTTATGAGAACGACCTTCTTTCTCCTCACGTGGTTGATGTTGAGCTCCTGCGATGGAAGAGAAAATGGTGCAGCACTGAGGATGCCGACCTTCCCACCAGTGCAATTCAGACTCACAGCATGCGGTCGAGAGTTCTTTCCTAACATCCACACCTTGATCCTCATTTTGTGCACGTTGCCGATAACGTCAGCTGAATGTGCGGGTACTACTCTCGCAAATATTTTTACTCCTCCACCGTGAATAGAGGCTACCACCATCCTGGAAACTTTACCTTCTGTTCCGACTTTACTTCCCTAAGCCAAACACCCTTGTTTTAGACCATCGGATTTTTTTACGCCAAACCCTCCCTTTGGGTGCACGCGCTTGGTCCATGGGGTTGATCTTATAAATAAACGAGACCACATCTAAGTAAAACACGAAAGAGTCCGTCCAGACACTCTGAGGGTAATTTGATCGCATCTGTCTAGCAAATTCTAAGTCTCTCTTTGTCGCTTTGACACATTAGTCCCTTTTTACGAGTCTGCAGAAAGAAGTACCCGTTTCTAATTAACAAACGCCGAACCGTTCGATGAGACACGACGAATTCCTGTCCGCTCCATCAGACGAAGAAAATGAACCCTCTTGCTCTCTTAATTCTTTATTGGTTCTAAGAATTAACGCCTCGTGGTCAGGAGTAAGTTTTTCTTTCTGTCGCTCAAATGTCTCTTGCTCTTGTGTACTTCCTTGTAGTTTGAGCTCGTTATGCGGTGAACACTTTCTGGTAGTAATTTTTAGGACTCTGATTGAAGGCTTTGTTTCTTGTGAAATTCTTTTTCTCGAGGACATGTTGTCTGAGGATTTTTCAGTGCTTTTTGGAAAGTTGTGCGAAAAATTGCGTATTTTATCCACTTTCTGTTAACAAATGATCGCACTTGTAATACCTGAACACAGATACTGCCTTCAAGCTATGACGCGCGTGACTGCGTCAGACACAGTCAATATAGCCCTATAAAAGTGTTGACAAATAATTTTCTTATTAGTCACTCCCTTTGTTTTGTCACTCAATTGACAATCTTGGACAGATCAAATGAAAAATTAAGACCACCCCTCCCCCCTATTTCAATGATGGAAAAATGGCCCATTTTGCTTTGCGGGCGAATTCATAATTGATTTTTGGGAGGAGGGGGGGTGGGGGTTAATTTCTCATTTTAATCTGTACAAGATTGTAGCTCCCGTAAGCAGCCATCTGTCTCTTACACCTCAAGTGGCGGCTTACGAGAATGTTTCTCGTAAGCGGCCAGCTCCAGTTACAGACCAATTTTTGCGTTGCGAGGTTGTCCTCTTACGAGAGCTTCCACTGTGTAAAGATGTCCTTACATGTTGACTACTGGTCACTACATTCACATCTACATCTACTGGCTACACGGAAATGCAGCCTTAGACCCTTGTTCAATTTCCAAAGGAGTGTTTCCTTTTTTAGGTAGCTGGGCAATTCAAGGGTCTTAGGCTGCATTTCTGTAGCCAGTAGATGTAGATGTGAATATAGTGACCAGTAGTCAACATGTAAGGACATCTTTACACAGTGGAAGCTCTCGTAAGCAGACACCCTCGCCACTCAAAAATTGGTCCGTAATTAACTGGGGCTGGACGCTTACGAGAAACATTCTCGTAAGCCGCCACTTGAGGTGTAAGGGATAGATGGGCGATTACGGGAGCTACAATCTTGTACATTTTTCCTTTGAACGTTTATTAAATACCAAAACAGTATACCGTACTTAATATGTGGCAACAGTGCCATTCAAGAGGTTACTATTTACTCAGTTGTAACCGGACCTTGTGACCTCGATCCCTAATAAACGCCGGGACCCCGATCAAACGCTGGGCCCCGATTAATTGCACCCAGCGTTTATTTAAAAATCGGCAGTTTAACCCGGTGTTTATACGAAGCCGGCGTTTAAGGGGGGACTTTAATAACGTAAACACCATTTTACCGCACTTGACATGGCTTTAATGAAAATATCTCGTTCACGTTTCAAGCAATCCAAAAACTCTATGTTCATCCCGTGAATCTATGTTGTGGGGTGTTTTGTGAATTTTTGGGTGATTTCTTGGTATATTTGGGAGGAGATAGTTTTTCTAGAAGGATTGGTTAAATTAAGAGAAATAAGAAATATTGAAGAATTAGTGAAGTATTAAAGTTAGAAATTGTAGTTAATAATTAATAGACGAACACCAAGTTAGTCCACTAGCAACCTGGAGTGCTCTTGCGTGGGTATCAACTGTCTGTTAGTGTTCCAAAATTCATTTTCTTTCTACTATCCCTTCTTAAAACCTCTTCTAATTTCATTCTAAGTTAGGTTAAGTCCCACCTTCATCGGGGCCCGGCGTTTAATGGAGAAAATACGGTATATGGGGGATTACCTCTTTTACCTTCATCCTCTCTTGAAATAATTCATAAAACAAAAATGAATCTTCAATAATAATAATAATAATAATAATAATAATAATAATAATAATAGTAATAATAATAATAACAATAATAACAATAATAATAATAATAATAATAATAATAATAATGATAATGATAATGATAATGATAATGATAATGATAATGATAATAATAATAATAATAATAATAATAATAATAATAATGACAATTTTTTAGTCCCCGATCCAAAAGCTACAACGCGGTTTATAATGAAGGGTAGAAAATCTAAAACGAAAAATCATCAAGGTATTACAAAAACTATTCATTAAAATAATGCTTAATTATAAAATGGTAAGGTTTTAGACTACTTTGATAAGAAATAGGATAAGAACTACATTTATTACTTGCTGGAAAGATATTCCAGAGTCTGGGAGCGCAGACCGAGAAGGCACGATAACCATAAGATTTAAGCGTCGACCATAGGATCACTAAGAGGTTCCTTTCCGAAGAACGTAAGTTCCGTGTAGATCTATACATCTCCAGCAAATCACTGTTATAACTAGGACATAAGTTATTAAAACTTTGATTTTAAAAGTTCTTTAAGTAAAGGAGTAATGTGGTCATATTTGCAATCACACAAGATCGTGCCGCACAGTTCTAAAGTAATTGTAAGTCTATGAACTAAGTATTTGGGAAGGCTATATTTTTAAGAGACAGTTACAAAAGTCTAATCTACACGTAACGAGGGGGTGAACCAACGTTTCAGTGCAATCAATTGAAAGAAACTTCCTAATTCGAGAACATTCCTAATGTGAAAAAATGCAGATTTACACTGAATAGCCGCAACTTAGCGATTCATGTGTAGCTTGTGGTCAAATATTAGGCCTATGTTCCTGGCAGTCTGTGAGGGCTGAATAATAGAACCATCAACCGCTGTAATTGAGGAGCAGGTGTACTTTGCGATCCGAAGACCAAAAGTTCTGTCTTTCCACTATACTAAACTTAACAACAACATCGATCTGCGCGGATGCCAAGGCTTGGGAAGAATAAACAATTGCATATATTGAGCGTTAAAACAATTAAAATTGAATTTGTTAGAATTAAGAAGATTCCAGTGTCATTAAAGTGAATTTATAGACTAACACCGTCCACGTACAACAGAAAAGGATACTATTTATTGGCATTTCAGGAACATGTCTCAATATCATGACAATATTTCTGCCTTCAAACAAAAAAAACAGAAAAATGACTACCGGACTTCTAAGGGGTGAACCATTAGAAACCACGTGAGGGGGTTGCAATTCCCCCAAAAAATTCTTGCTAAGGAAAATTGCCAAAAAAGAAATTCCTGCAAGCAGTTCACCATCCAAAAAAAATTCGTGCAAGTAAACTGAACCAAAGTATCATATCAAAACACAACGTCAAGTAGTTTTAATCAAGAATATAACCTGCTCTTATATCATTTTAAAACATTTTACATTAATTGATGTTTTTAGAAATGACAATTCAACAGAGTACATCTGATCTCCTCCTCATTTATGCAGAACCATATTTCAAATGAAGAAAAAAAATAATTTTCATACTATTGCAAACCTTCAACAAACTTTCTTTTGAAAAGTTAGGACGTTAGGAACCAAAGTCACTCAAACCATTTATATTTTTACGTTTTGGAAGCCAAGTGGCCACTACCGTCATTATAAACAACACCTCAGTGGCACTACTACGATGGGCACTCGGGGAGAGACAGCAGGAGTATCGTTGCCTTTTTAGTTTTCGTATACTCGGAACACTGTATGATTGCTATTTTCGCTGGGTTTATATCATCAAGTAATAAGTTTTTATTGGTCAGTCGTAAACTGTTTAAGGATCGATTATCATTACATAGTTTTATCGTTTTTACTTCAATTTGTTACGCACTGTAGTAAGTGCAGATTAGTATCTTCCAGTTTCACATGTTATTTTATTTTTAATTGCTAGTCTATCTTAATTTTATGCTTTATGCGTTAGTTAAGTTCGGTTGTTTTTCATCGTTGTATTTCAGTTCGAACCGACATATCGACATGTCGACAGATCGTCAAATTGTCAAATCCTTACTCTGTAAGTTCAAGTTCAAGTTTATTAAAGATTTAAAGATATACAAAGAGAAGATAAGCACTGCTCGCAGTTAGCTACAGCTATTCGAGGTGAGCAGTAGTTTTGACGCAAAACAAACACTGAACAAATAACAGCAGTTCAACCTTACAGAATCAAAAAAAGTAACTTAAAATACAGTAGCAGGTAAAACAAGAGAAAGGAAAATACATGACAAAGAACTAGGACTAGATGTGCACAGTTAAAGAAACGAGATTTGGGATAAGAAGATAGTTAGCCGAACACTTAACAATATTTAGAGTAAAACAGGGAAGTTATACTACTTTGAGTACTTTTAAAGAGTAAAGTTAGGCGAACATAGTCATAGTGCGAAACATAATACACAACGGTACCGTTATAAAATGGACAAGAGCAGGATGGAATATGCAGATACAATACGCTAAGTTTTCAAGATATTTTCACTTTTTTACCAAATCAGATAAGTCAATGTAATCAGCTGCCTCTGAGAATTTAACAAGAAGCAAATTATGGATTTTGCGTTTAAAATTCGTTTTGGGCGTGTGACGCAATTCAACAGGCAGGCTACTCCAGACTTTAACACCGACCCGTGAAAAGGACTCGTTTTGTTTTCCTAATCTACATGAATGTAGGGTATTGGACGAAAAAATTCCCTCTTGATGATGATCTTGTGTTATAGGAATGAATACTGGATTGGAAATTAAATATATTTGTTATTTTGGGTGGCGATAGATTATTGGAGACATCATGCATTAAGATAGCAACTGATTTGAAATAAAGAAGGTCTAGAGGTAATAGTTAGAGGACTAGAGTTCGATTAGAGGACTACAGTTCGCAACTGACGCTCGTCTTATCAGCTTAATAAATCGCTACGTGATCTGTCTACCTCAGTTGAACTTTGTATGGAACTTTACGTTTTAGTCAGAGTTTCTTGTCGAGTTCGTTTTCACACTACGCACTACTCTACCCGTGTTATTCATTTGGAGTTTTGGTTTGGCATTCTATCCTTGTACATGTGAATTACATCCTTGACATTATGGGTGGCCGCTTACGGGAGGTTCGACAATATTTGCAAGAAAGACATAAAAAAAAAAGACTTCACTCGAACGATTAGAAAGATAGACATACGCCCATCATTCAAAACAAGCAAATTAAAGGGAAGTTAACTCGCACACACACTGACAGACGGCTTACACAGTAGACTTCACAAGTGAGACTAGACTGCAAGCAGTCCCTTTCTGGATAGTCGAGAGGTCGCGCGGAATAGCCGAGCGCGAAAAACGAACATTTATTTTACGTTTAATGATTTTTGCTAATTAGGTGCGTATCATATGACGGGAACGCGAGCTTCGTTGATCTGTCAGTCATAAGCCCGTTAGCAGAGGGCGACTTGTCGAAAAAAAGTATCTTCTCGTTTATTTCTCCTCGCTTCAGTCTCGCTGCACTGTGAGCACACCCTATCGACTAACCAGAAAGGGACTGCTTGCAGTCTAAAGTGTAGCCTGCGAACGCAGACGTATTTCCGGCTGTCGAGATTCTCTCCGGCGCAGGCTATCTAAAGTGACTCTAAATTCCTCTAAAGTGAGCCTTTTTCTCACCCCAGGCCGCTATGCTCGTCCCCAGTACTTATAGGCTTTCACGGCGGGCTTCTTATTTGAAGTATTATCAGATTATTCGTGCACGATAGAAACATTTCGACGCGCAAATGGCCCTGTCTGATGCCGATGTCACTTCTTCCTTGAGTGAACCAGACCCTAGTACAAAAGGCTTTATTTTTCAGCAGACGATGTTTCGAATAAAGGACCCTAAAGCGTCGTTGGATTTCTACACTCGTGTGATGGGTATGAGGTTCGTAGAACTCTTTCAATTTAAGGACGGTGCCTACCAATATCGAAGTATTTTTGTGCGTTTTATGACTATGCGGGAAAAGCAGATCTTAGGAAGGCCTATTGGAATCCAAAACAAAAATTGGGGGTAGCCACGCATTTTTCAGAGATAATTAAGCAATAATATCTCTAAAAAGCGCCAAAACATGAAGCAATGTATGGGATTTTTTCCTAAATTGAAGCTTAATTATCTCTGAAAAATGTCATTTCCATTTGTCTTTCGAGATACCAAAAGCGTTTGCTAAGTTCTGCTTTCTCCGCATAGTTTTAAACCGCGCAAAAATGTTCCTGTATTAGCAGGCACCACCCATAGGAAACCCGAGTATCTCAAGATGCGCAGAACGTATGCGCAGTAACAATAGTAAGCACCGTCCTTAAATAATACTTGCATAGTGTTGACTTGTTATCCCGAACAGCATGCTGGATTTGCCATAGCCTGTTCCAGGTGTTCAGATAGTGGAGTATATTGTGATGCGTTATTAAAGCGAGGAGGTGTTCCTTCTTGCTTTTGCTGTCGCAGTATTACACTAACCCCAGGTCAGCTGACCACTGGCCGGCCATGAAAAAAAAATGATGCTTGGCTAGAGGAAATAAGGTTGGCCTAGCATTGACCAGCATTTAATTAAATATGCTATCGAACTTTAAAACAACTCTTGCGTGACTTTAAGAATGTGACTTCGGTACATCTGTCACAGGGAAAAGACAGAACCGTACCCTTTACACATAATCAACAAGAAATCCACGCAGGAAATCTACCATTACAACCATCAGTAGCTCTTGAAAGCTCTTTGGAAAATGTTAAAATTCAGCTTGTGGGAAAAAAGTTACAAAACCGATTAAGAGTATAGTTGACCCTACAGTAATCGGCCACCCAAAATGCCAAGAGATGGTCGCTTACAAGGGTGGAACCAGAGGGGGTCTCTTCCATAACTAGGTCTGACACATTTCCCTATCAGAAGATAATTCATTGCATACATTTTCCTTGTTACATTTACATACCTGCCTACCCACAGAGTACAAAAATCTGGAGATGTCTAGAAATATTGAAGGGCACCCAGGGGGGGGGGGGGGGGGGAGGGAAGAAAAGAGCCTCTGAGGGGCGTGGCATCAAGGCTACATTTGATGCTTCAGTGGGGAGGGGGGGGGGGGGCCCTAATTTCAAAATTTCATTACGTTCAATGGGAAAAAGAAAGGCTCAATCCGAATGTTCCCAATGTCTCTTGGTTAGAAAATCATTTACCTAACGTGTATTGTGCAATTTCAGTGCTTGATTGCTGACCAATGACAATACTGGTTAAATATATACAAATTTGATTGTTCTGTATTACGTTTTCGATCGAGAACAGCTCAAATAAAAAAACTAAAACAAAGTCTTGTTTTATTTTCCTTTTTGACATCTCGAAGTTAATGAAATTAATGAAAATATTTGAAAAAGGCCACAGTTGGAATTTCCCAGGAGATTTGGTGCTCTAACTGGGAGGCTGGGAGATTTAATAAAAAACTTGGAGACTCCCAGGAAAACCAGGAGTATTGGCAGGTCTGCATACAGCAGTGCTAGGTTGTCACTAAAAGCTTTTTCGTAAAGAGATATTTGAGAGGGGTGGGGGTCCTTGTAAACTGTGAGTAGGGTAATAGTACATACAAAGAGCATGAAGATCAGACCATATGCCAAGTGGTCGCTTAACAACAACAACTTTTATTTAAAACACGGTGGCTTACAAGAGGTTAAAAACAATAAAAAATTATAATGAGACACCTCAAAAAGTGGTCACGTTCACTTAGAAGAGGTGGGCATTTAGAAAGGTTGCAACCAGAGGGCTTTGAGTTGGAAAAAATTATATATAGGCTAGATGGGTGGTTGCTTTCAAGAGGTGGTTGCACATGGACGTTTGACTGTAGTTAGTAATAATTCCTCGTGTGACTCTTACAATTCCAAAGCCAAAAACTGATTTTATGAAGAAGTCAATTACATATCAAGCCATCTGTTTATGGAATAATTTAGATAATTTGGTGAGGTGGGCTAGCGACAGTGGGGCTTTTGGGAGCTTTCCGTGCATTGAGGGGGAGGGGGGGGGAATTAACTGGTATAATTTTAATTATATTTGTTTGTGTATAACATTTAAATTATTGGGATATAGGTTTTATCTCAAATACATGACCCCATCAGCAATTTGCTGTAATCATATTTTATCGTCTCTAAATAAACGCTTTTGTTGTCGCTTTTGTTGTTAAAACATGTCAATTTATCCAAGACTACGCGTCACCAACTGACAGATTAAAACAATATTTGTAATGCAGCAGTTTGAGCTTCACTGTCAAGTTTGCATAACAGCAAAATTATAAGGTTTTTGTATGAGAGAAAAATGTTTCCAGTTTGAAGGCCAAATAACAAACTATTTTCAGATAGATTGCTCACCCGAACTCCTTTTGGTGGCTAATTGTGTCTTGTGTCCTTTTTTGAGTCCATTCAAGGCAGTTAGTTGCTCTGTTTCACTCTATCATAATTTCCACTATCCTACATCAACAGCTTAATTTTTTTTAATATGCATGTTTTAGGCTTTTAACAAAGTTCCACTTCCCAGAGATGAAGTTTTCGCTGTATTTTCTGGGATTTGAAGATGCTGGCAGCATTCCAAGTGATGCAGATGAGAAAACCAAGTGGCTTTGTGCACAGAAAGCAAGTTTGGAGTTGACCCAGTAAGTTAATTTAGGTAGATAATTCAAGCTCTCTGAGGCTGTTCAAAGAATGTATAGCTTAAATGTCCATGGGTCAAGGGACTGTCTTTATACAGTTTCTGTGTTTGATAAGGATTTATGCGCTGGTAACATAAGTCATCATAAAAAAACACCTAAGACCAACATAGCTATATATACACGTCACATTTTTAATTTACTAGTTATCTTTTTAGTTAATATGAGTGCAGAAAGAAATTCTGGAGTGTTGAAAGTTTCGTTATTTAGGCTGGGTGAAATGATTTTAGTTAATTATGTATAAATAATTTATGGGTTTAACTTCATAACTCAAGTTTTAAGACGTATACTTACATGTAGCTAGAATACTCAGGACTTAAATGAGGTTACAGATGCAAGGAGAATTGCACCCATTGAAGGGATAGCATTTAAAAGCAACAGGGTAAAAACCTTAAAATTTGCAGTTTGATTCTGCAAAGGGCACTGAGATCTACGCATTGCCAAGTGCTAAGTTATTCCAGTACCCCCTCCCCCCCCCCCCCCCCAAAAAAAAAAGGAAAAGCATGGCTTTAATCTAGTTGGATTTGGTGCTTTATATGGGAAGACCTAATTGCCCACAAATGTATGTAGTTTCTTATACTTTTCAGGGTTCTTGTCCAGATATTATTTGATGAGGCCTCCTGTCACCTTTGCATCAGTCTTCCTGGGTCATGCCACTTTTGTTTGTTTCAAACCCTTACAAATTTTGTGTAAAGTCACAGAGAACAAGAGGCCATGTTCAATAGAACCTGCTGTGTTCGTCAAAACTCCTAAAAACATTTTGGCCCTGAAAATCTATTTTTCATGCTCAGGTTCATTGGTAGAAACATTTATTTTTTTATTTGGAAAGCTAAAACGTTGAAAACTTTATGAGATTAACAAAAAAACCTAGGAATATTTTGAACAAAAAGCTAACAGCAATCAATGGGAAGAAGGTTTGAAAAGTACTTCTTGGGCCTAAAAACGGTTCAGGAGTTTTGAGAAATGGGTCCCGGATTTTAACGAATATGCATGTTGAGGGAGTTGCACAGAACACGCACACTATGTCCCTCCCAAGCTAAGAGTGTAATGACACTTTTTATTTTCTTTATCAAAAATTCGTGTTGTTCTTGTATGAAAATCGAAAAAATTCCCTAATAATTTCTCTTTCTCGAATTTGAGACGTACAAAATCGTAAAATTTCACACCCAGTTGGAATACAGTACTGCGCAAGATGAGAGACTGGGAACAGTAAGAATATGACGTGAATACAGGAAAGCTAGTTTCGCAGTTTCTTTGTTCTTCAGTTTTGTGTGCGAAGGACAAAAGGTGTGTGGAAAAAATTATGAATGTTGAATGCACAGAACAAAACAACTTAGGAATAGAGAAACCGTGAAAGTAATGATCCTGTATTGAAGTTACAGCTATACCATCCCCTATGTATATTGTACTGATGATTTTCCGTGTTTGAATAAAATAAAACTCTTGTAGTGTTCAAGTTCCTTTTAAAATGTTTGATTAGTCTATACTTTCAAATGAGCAGTTTAAATTTTCTTTCCTAGTTCAGTACATAGTCTTGCAAGTTAGACGGTCTGTATCTGACCTATTTGGGTTGCAGAGGTGCTCTTTGATGTGCGGGTAGAGTATCACAGGTGTTCGATTCATCACTCTCCACTTTGTGTTGTGTTGGCTTCTGCTCTTTCAGTGACATTTCTGTTCATTCAGTGACTGTTGTTGCCATGTGGACTGGTTCCTCTATGTGTGGTGCATTCTGCAGGTCCTCATTTTCTTGTTCATTGTACCCTGGTCTTGCTGCTGGTACGGTTATTTCTATCTAGACGCTGGCATATTCAGCAGCGGTGTCCATCACTTCTTTCACATGTTTGAACTGACTCAGTGGCATACGGGTACATTTTTCTCCCGTCTGTAACTCGTTTGACCGATAGACGAGAGCATCGATGTTGTATATGATGTAGAAAATTGGGTCATACAGTGTGCACCATTCGTTCCACTTGACCAACACATAATTTCCCAGCAGCAATCTTGCTTCTTTCCTCAGTCTTCCCTCTCTCTTCTTTTCCGTGCGCTGCTTGTATTACGCATTTCTCTGGTTGATAAAGTCATCCTTTTCAGTATTCTGTATGTGGATATATGTGGTCCAAATTGTTCCTTACACAAAGAATTGTTCCTCTCAGTCATAGCAGCCTCTCAGTCTTTAACGAGTGGGAAGCTTATGGATGGCGGCTGGTTCGCGTATCATTTAGAACAACAAGATTATAATGACCATCGGGGTATGGTCCTCCAGAGAACGCAGTAACAAACAAAGTGACGCATTCCCTTTGCTCGCGTGTCAAAACCTTTAATTCATTCTCCAACCTGCCTCTGAGCACTGTGAGAACTAAAGAAAGGGTTTTCGCGTATAAACGGTAAGATTGCGCTGCCGATAAAATTATTACGCTTGCTTACAACAGAAAAGTAGAAATTACAGAGGACTTACATGGTGACTACAAAAATGGTGGATTAAGAATGCTACATGTACATGTAAAAACACTGGTTAAAACACAAAGAATAATGGGAAGAAATACTTAGATGAGTACAGGTCAACATGGAAGGTATTTCTCGACAACTATCTTTCTGATTTTGGCAGATGCTTTCTCTTGAAATGGTCTGAAATGAACTACGATGTGAGGTGAACCAGATAGTTTCAATACAAATCCTTGAATAGAATCATTGACACCAATAAGTACTTGCACAAAATTCTAGTTCCGTCACTTATTTGCCCATTTTGTCCTAGTTCAGAGGAATCCCTCGAGCATCTATTTATTCACTCTGAGATCCCAAGGAAGTTTTGGCTTTCAGTACCGAAATGGCTAAGAGTTCTCTTAAAATAATCTGGATGCTTATGTACTACGTTTGGTTTCTTTGGAAAGGATTGTCTCTTATTAAATCGGATTGTTATCGTCTGTAATCAAGTAATCTTTCAATGCCGTAATGTTAATACAACACCTTCACTTCCTTTACTGAAGCCCGGAATAAAAATATCTATCAATCGGAGTGCTCCATAGCCAAGCAAAAGCCGGAATACTTAAGACGTTCACAAAAAAATGGAAAGAACTGTTTCCTTCTCATTTGAGCTGTTAGCTACACTTACCTACTTTGTTGTGTTGCATGCGTATTTTTAATCTTGACAGTAACTGGGGGAGTGAGTATGACCCAGAGATGAAATACCATAGTGGAAACACTGAACCAAAGGGATTTGGTGAGTTATACACCTGTTCAACAGAGTATTGAATTTAAATTTGACCGTTGAGTCAAATTCTCTGTCCGTTAAGGTAAATAGTTTGACATTTGAGTCCTATTGATCTTTGCCATCGAGGCGAATTAGAAAAGAGTTTTGCAACCGTAGGTTCTAAATGTAAATTGCTTGTTGAAGCTTGCACTTTGAGGCGAAATCTGAGCCGTTCTCACCCGTTGAGATCATCAATTGGAGCGTCGAGTCAAATTGTTTTTCGGCCTTTAAGACAAAAGAAAACTTGTCGAGTACAGTATTAAATTGTCGTACGCTCGCTGACGCTGAACATTCTTCAAAATGCGTTTGTATTGCTGAAAGACGGCTAGTGATTTCAGAACAAATTAAAGCTTCATTGTTGTGACTCTTACACCATCATTACAGCATATAAAATATGGAAAAACGGTATCTTTCACTCATTTCATATTGCATTGTCAGTATTTTGTTCCAGCTCTAATGCCAGCACTTACTTTCACGTTGAAACTCCTATTATTACTATTATTATTATTATTATTATTATTATTATTATTATTATTATTATTATTATTAATTACTACGAGTTAGGTTAGTACGGTGCAGTGGTAGCAGATTAAATAGAGGTTAAAGGTGGTGGCAGGTGGGATAACATAAAGAGATACTAAATGAATCTCATCTCGGTTTAGGGAGGTTCTTGTTTAGGTCTCCAATGTGCATCTTTGATAGATTTTCCTACAATAGTAAAATACAAATCAATCACATTCCGCTATTTTGTTTTAATGCGATTAACCAATGAGTTGATGGTAAGTGATGCTGCTGATTCATCGGTTCGCAGTGGTATGAGTTGGCATATTTCCCTGTGGAGTAAATTTGGAGAATTTGGGCAAAATATATTGGTGACTACCCCGGATAATGGCTATGACTACCCCGGGTAATTTTTTGCGGCAATCTGGCTTTATAAGCTCAAAAATCGTGGAGAAATAAGTCGTCCTTCAACTTAGCTTTGTTAGAAATTGAGTTAAAAGTTAATCTAGGTAGTCATTGTATTTGTCAGATATGCCCAGTGTACAACATCAGCATGAAGTTCTCGGCAGTGAACATGATCAATTAAGATGGCAATAATGGGGTTGACAGGCCTGCGCGACTCTCATGTGCGTGTTTTAGCCTAAATAAAAGTTTTGCCCTCACTGGTATACCTTTTAGAGAACACACTTTTCTCTATGACATGAGCGGTGCCCCCTGTAAATTTTCTTTCAGCGCTGGATTTTCTTCTTATTAAATGCCATTTATGATTTGGAGGATTTGCGAGATAGTCACTGAACAAAGCCATGTGCTTAACTGTCGCATGTTTTGTATTTTGATCTCAAAGGTCATTTCTGGGTTATGCGTTCTATCTATCTATTTGACCTCTTGTTGTCAGTTTCTGTTTAGCGACTGTCGTTGTTATGCCGTTGGTCTTTGGAAAACAGAGGATGATCTTCTCTTATTGAATCATATTACGATTATCACTCTACATTTATTACTGCAGAAGCAACATTTTGAAACCAACCCTCACTGGACTTCTTTCAAAAAAAGATTATATTTATAAGCTGGAAAAAATGATTGCAGAATCAAATAGTAAATAGTAAGATCCGTTCTCACATCATTTTTTCGTTGTATTTACATGTAAATATCTCACTATCTCAGATTTTGTATGTGTGTGTGTGCATGTTTGTTTGTAGGTATGTGTATGAGTGTAGTATAAACCTTTTGTAAATTAAATGGAATAAAATTAATAAAATTCCAAAAAACAAAACAAGAGAAAACGTCTCGTTTTCTCTATCGTTTCTAACTCTTTCGTCTTTTCCACGAAATAACTTGACTAGCTTTGAATAAACCTATTGTTTCTTCAAACAGCTTCAAAATTTTCTGAAGGCTTTTCAAAGTCCCCAAACGGTGTTGGCGCCAATTGCTGCAACACGAAGACCAGTGTAACCAAATTCTTCACAACAGCAAACGGAGGTCCAACTCTCCTTTCCGCTCGTATCTTCGAATACTTGTCGATACTATTCATTCAGCTCAAATTTCCGTGAATTAGAACGGTTTATTGTCCAAATAACGTAGAAAAAAAATGAAAGAACTGAAGGAGTAAAACAAAATGCAACAACTAAAACGAGCGAGTAAAAGCACATGGCACTTTTTTTTCAATTGGGTGTCCTATTCCCTGAAAACTGACATCAGACATTAGTCCAGTTTCAGTTCCGAACAACTACTTTTAGTTACAAGTTCTGCTAATAATCTGTTATTGTTTATCCCAAGGCCACTTTCTTTGTTTAAATCTTTTATTCGTACATAGTTTTCTATCTATATTATTATCAGTATTAGTTTAATGTATATGTATACTATAGTTTTAGTACATTGTTGTGCTCAGGGCTCCCATTGATAACAGACAGCTTTTTGCATCTGAAGGGGCTACCCTGAGCGGTATAAACCAATAAAGGTTCTTCTTCTTCTTCTTCTTCTTCTTCTTCTTCTTCTTCTTCTTCTTCTTCTTCTTCTTCTTCTTCTTCTTCTTCTTCTTCTTCTTCTTCTTCTTCTTCTTCTTCTTCTTCTTCTTCTTCTTCTTCTTCTTCTTCTTCTTCTTCTTCTTCTTCTTTCACAACAGCCTTCCTTCTCAAGCCAAAAATAAGACAACTCCGAATTCTTTTAAAGCGTTCTTGCTATTTAAGACTTGTTCTTCCCTTTCTTAATGAATCTTTTAGCAGTATGTAACGTATTATTGGTAGTTAAAGTCTATAATTATTATGTTTACGATTATCATTGTTATTATATTATCTTATATTTTACTATATACCACACAAGTGAATAGTGTCTTTCGCGCGCGCTGATTGGCTAGCTCGGAGGTGATTAGCCAAAGTACTATTCACCTCCAAGCAGCCGAAGAGAAACAAGTTGGCTTCCCGTTTCGCCTCCGGCACTTGAAAGAAATTATTTCGATAAACGAAGCAGCTGTTACAAAAAATACAAAAATGGTAACGAAGTCTAGTTTGACGGCATTAAATGGTAAGTTCTTCTCAACCTCATATCCTAAGACGAAAAATGAAAATACAATGTCTTCTTTACGACAACTGCCGAGCACTATAACTACAATGTAAACAATGAAACATCTAATGTTTTGCAACATTGTGTCAACTGAACAACAAGACGAATTTCACACAGCAATTGAAGAAATGTCACCTCAGCATCTAAACAAGTGCCTTTCAAAGTTTTACTTGTTCGCAAGAAAGAAAGACGAAACTATCTAAAATAAGAAATCGCTTTCCCCCGGGCTTACCGCGCCAGATTTTAAAATTTCCCACCATTTGTCGGTAAACCGTCAAAAATGAAGGAATTTTTTTTGGTCCGCTAGTTATTCAGCTTGTGTGGCATATACTTAAACAATTATTCACTACAGTGCCAAAAAATATCATATCATATCATGTTATGTTATGTTAACATAAGTTATGGTAGTATTTATATTTTATGAATTAATACAACGTTTAAATGAAGCAGATGTAAGTTTATAAGGCGTAGTTTATTTTTTTTTTGTCACAATATTTGCAAAGTGTGTTCGCTTTGTTGTTTGGGCAAATTTTCACTACGTCCAGGTAGTTTCTTTTCACAATTTATTTGACATTTCATCAGTAGCAGCAAAAGAGAGTTCCCTCTGATATAAAGATGTTGTCACCTGTTGTAAAACTTGTTTATCAATACTTTTTTGATTACTTAGGCTGACAATTGCAATTATTATTGCTTATTTAGGGCATATTGGTTTTGCTGTACCGGATGTGGAGAAGGCATGTGAGCGATTTGAGACGCTGGGAGTGACATTTGTGAAAAAGCCTAATGATGGTAAAGACTGATGCCAAGAGTTGTTCCTTGACTCTGGGAGACGTTATAATTAGTGCCAGCATAAGTATTAGAGAGTTTACCTATCTAGTAATTTATTTATTCACTTGCACCAAGATATAGCATCCGTTTTCCGTTGTAAACAGGGCCCATAATATTATGGTCGTGACAGAGATGGTAGAGAAAGTGATAAGTTAACCTTTTTAAGATTTTAAAGGAAATACGGCAATAACTACGGGCAGCGCGATCGCAGAATATGAGACAATGTTTAGAATGTTACAGGTTTATGGGCTAGTGGGCCGCATACTTCATAGTCCCAAGCTGTGACCTGGCTGGTTTTAACGCTAGTCTTCAGTTCACCCGCGCTAATACCTGGGTGAAAAAAACCTCGTGTGAAAAAAAATCGACGAAATGGTGTTTAAACCACCCAGGACACACCATAGAACAATGAAGTAAACTACAAAGGGACCAAGCCATCTTTGCACAAGATCCAGTGAGAAAAACGTGGAGCTCTGCTACTGTCATAGATCAAGGAAATACACCCCGCTCATATATTACACAAACTGGAGTTGGTGCCCAACTACGAAGAAATATGATCCATCTTAAACCAAACAATGCTTCCAACAACGTGGCTAACAACTTATCTAGCTACATTCCTCAAGGAAGTATGATTTTGCAATCTTCAAGCGCCAATCTACGAGAGTCCACCTCGACAGATAATTCGGCAAATAACCCGTCGAGAAGCAATCCAGACCCTCAAGCGCCAATCCACAATGTCCCACCTCAGCAGAAACCGAGGGGGCTTCAAGAAAATCTCGCTAAGGACGTGAAGTCCGGGCACCAGAAAGACTTAACCTCTGACTCTTGTTTTAGTGGTCATTATTAGTACGATATACGATCGCTAGACAGTGAACCATTTTCGAATGAATGTTTTTGTTTTGTATTTAAGCAGGAACACATTTTTGTAAATAGTGAAAGCACACGCGGCCAGAGCACAGCAGTCGAATGAAGTAAAGTCGTCGATAACGAATTGCAGTAGTAGTTAAAATCCAGGACATTTATTTGTCTGATTAAATTTCGGCTTTCCATTACTATCGCTATCAATATCACCACAGACATGCGCAGTGCAAACCAACAGTCTTGAAAAAAGTCGCTGTTTTTGAAGCTCTCTGCAACCACCGTCAAATCGGGCACGACCCTGTCCTTTGACCTGAAGTCCTACCATTTGTCACACAATTTGAGTATCCGTCTTGATTTTTGTTAGTTGGGTTGCTTTCCTGATCTGGGAATCATATAGTTTCCTTTCTCGACTCGACTGAACATTTGTTCCTCCAGAGCTCGACATTTGACAGATAATGCCTCAACCCATTCATTCCAACAGTGGAATATGTTGGGAATCAAGCCGAAGCTAATTAACAGGATTTCTCTTTTTGTAGTTTTTCTTTATTTCAAGTGTCTCTTACATGTTGTTTTCTTGATCAGATTTGTTCCATTTATTGGAAATGATATGAATATATGAAAAGGTAACCTTTCTATGAAAGTAATCTTGTTTTTAATTTGTTTACTGTTGTTATATCTGCAGGTAAAATGAAAGGAATAGCATTCGTTCAAGACCCTGATGGCTACTGGATTGAAATTCTCAATGGAGAAAATCTTCTCAAGATAACTAAAGACTTTGCCTTGTAGGCATTATCCTTTGGGCGTTCTTCAAAGAACAGAGGGAAATTAAAACTATATTGAGTCAAGTCTGTAAACTAACCTGTGAATGACTCCTTTCTTGAACTGCTGCGAAATGTTCGAGGTTGAAACGGAAAAGGTCTATTAAAAAATACCAATGTCATCTTTCTTGTGAAGTAATAATTTATACACATGATCATGTTGCGTCGTCGTTCTTGTTGGGGACCTTAAGAAACAACAACGGCGACAGCAACGTTATCTCTTAAAAGTACAACTGCGCGCATGCGCTTGCTGTCACGTTGGCGTCGTCAGCTCGGGTTGAGAATGTCAGTGAATGATTATTGTCGATGTCTCAAAATGCTTGGTAGGGCGTGCATCCACACAGCCATAAGGTGATTACTGGGCTTGAAAAATGCCTATATTTTATGTTATTTTCTTTGTCTTCACTGCAATGTCTGAAATGTTTTTCCTGAATTATCTTGTTTTGATGTTATTGGCACAACTGAAGAACACGTTTGCTTGGTTAAATTTTGATGGTAATAGGACTGAGTGGAGTAGATTCGATTGAATTCCTCAAACTACTTTCTTTAAATTGCTTCCTCTGTCTTCTTCAGTAATACAACTGAAATACGATCTCAATCAAGCCCGTGTTTTCTTTTCTTTTCTTTTTTATTTTTTTCAATTGTTTTTATATCTTCCCCGGTGGCAGTCAAACTTTAGTAGTAAGTGGGGAGTTACTCGGCCGAAGTTCTCTTCTGTCGCTCGGGCCGAGTATGATTCATCAACCCTCCATGTGAGTGACTCCCTGCTTACTATTATGGGCAGGTGTTTTAAGTTATTTTGATCAATTTCATAATGAAGAGTTATTGTCTCTGTGTATTAATCGTGGTTGTTTTATAATGATGGCGATAGAACGCGATATCCTTCGAACTTTGGCCCAGAGCCCAACATATTCTGGACCTGCCCCTTCCAAAAGACGAAACCAGAAAGCTCGCGGTACTCCTACGAACTTTACCTTACACGAGGTCAGGACCACAACCTCTCCAAAGAACACGAAACAAGATTCTTTGAGGAGTTTAATCCTTTGCTCCCACTTTTGATACTGCTGTGCCAAACCCCACTATTCTGCAGTGGTACAAAGCCGGTTAAGTGGCGCAGACAGATAGAAGGAGAACAGTGATTTTTTGCGTTCCAGGTTTTAGTAAGAAAAAGGTAATAAAAGTAATACCAAAATCTTGAACAATGTATTTGGCAAACAAAAAAGACAAAAATGAAAATATCTGTTTGATTTTAAACAAATCGCGGAAGCTTTTCTAACCGTAGTGTTTGCATGGTGAACGTAAATGGAAAGAAAACTAAACAGCTCCTTCAAAAGATGACTTGAAAATACTGAACTTACTGACTCCAGGGAGTAATTGTTGATTTTCTTGAGGAGTTTGCCTAAGAAATTTCTTGCAATTTTTCTAATTTGAGCGTTTCTGAAAAAAATTCTGGAACAGCTCTAAAGATTTTGTTAAGATCCACCTAAAGAGGACGCCCAAAACGACGCTAATGTTGCGTTACAAGTTCAACATTGACATACGTACATGTAGTATGCTAATACTTTTAAATTAATATGTACGACATTATTTCGAGATTTTACATTTTAGAAACCCAAGAGAAGGGTAGAACGGTATTTGCGGTAAAGTATATCAGTTCCGCTGGAACTGGCTGGAATATCGTGAACACAAATTTAAATAAATTACCATAATTTGTCCATAGCGTGTCAAATTAACAAAAGTGCATGATGACTATCCTACCAAAGCTATCGAGCCGTTTCTGATATTTCTTTAAAGAGTGCATGAATAAAGAAATTTCTAGAAAATTTAACGAGAACGATCCAAAAATTTCAAAGCTCACATTGACAAATTTTTAAGTCGCTTTGTTTATTTTACGGTCAATTCACCATTAGCACACAAAAACTCTGAAATGTTCTTTCTGATTTATTTGAAATCGAAAGCAGAATTTTTTATTCGGGTCCACTTCATTTGTCATAAACGATAGTATAAGAATCTGGTGGTGGCTTTGTTGTTGTTGTTGTTGTCATGCCATCACTTATCGATTTAGGCAAAATATCAATTCCGAGAAACTTCAATCAAAAACCTATGATTGTTGTAAATTTCACATCGATCGGCATCGGAGAACTCATCAGAACATCAGAGGACTACCCAATAGCCGGTTGTAAAAGTGTATGGTCCCAAAACCTGAATCAACACACCTGGGCCCAGTTGTTCAAAGCCCGATTAAGCTAATTCTGGGTTGGCATGAAGTTTGATTCGAGTTAAATTACTTATCAATAAGCTTTTTTCCAAAAGATTTTTCCCCTTCAGTTTTGACTCAGAATATTCTTTGCCTTTAGCCAAAAATCAACCTTTAAAAATATTTTTAACGAGCGAGATACAAATCTTGGTTAACTTTTACTCAGGGATTAGCGTTAATCGGCTTTTGAACAACCGGATCCTGAAGACTTGCGTAGCTGCGTGTTCCAAACCGGCGATATTTAGGACATGCGAAATAGTGACATTAATAATCCCATAATGCGGCCCGACTTATGCCTTCGCTTCTCGTTAAAAAAAGACAAGTCTCGACTGTTAAAAGTGAATTTTAATAGCCAGTGATGCTGACAAGATAGTATACAAGTGCGCTCGTTTTTCCTGCCATGTTACGGCTGTGTCTAACTAAGAGAATAGCACTCTACAATGTAAGTTGTTTGACTTGTTCAGGTGCTGGTCTAAAGCAAGTGTTTTTTTTTCTGGATTGTTTACGCCCTCAGTTTAATTTCCAGCGTTAGTTGAAGTCTCAGTCACGCTCAGCAATGGACACTAAATGAACATCAATTTCAGCCTCAGTGAGCATCCTAAAAAAAATGAAAATGATCGCATTATGCTGAGAACAAATTGAATGAATGGTGAGCACACTAACATCCAACAAGACACCGTAAGAATACGGAGCTAATCCGCTGTGGATAGACAACGTCGTCAATGAGACATTAATCCAATTGTCAAGCACCGGCTACCCGAGATGGGGAACCCCATGCTGATTTAGGCTTGCAAAAATGTGGGCATTTTTTCTAAGTCCCTTACTGTGGAGGCGAGCATTGAACAAGACCAAACCCAGGGAAGGGTCACTTCGCTCAAGGAGTTATGAAATGTGACCTCTCGTTGTCATGACAGCACTTCTTGATTTGAACGTCTCCCATTGTCCTTGCACTTTACTGAAAACATAGTCCGCATATCTCCACTTTGGAGCACAGACATGCTGTGAAGTCCCTGTAAAATCTGGAATTTCCCAGCACATAACCTGGGTCCCCCCTTCGTCAGGGTAGCGGATTCAGTTGTTATACATAGATTTTACCTTTGTCATTTTCTAGTTTTATTTAGTTTTGGACGGGGGGCGAGAAGTTTATTTGTGAGAATGATGTATTATTCTAGAAAGTGACACGGGCATACTCGGAAAAAAGAAATTTCTCCGATTTCTTTTTTCCGAGTATGCCTGTGTCACTTTCTAGAATAATACATCATTCTCATTCATTCACCAGGCTGGAAATCTACCATCACATTTATTTCATAAGTTTATTTGTGTTTTTCACTATTTAGTGCCACCCTCTTTCAATAAAGGATTTACTCACTTAATTACTTAGCAGAAAATCTTAGAAACAAATTAGCAAAACGGCAAGTTAAGCTGGCTCCCAACTGTTTTTACGTTTAACACAAGTCACTGAAAATTAACTCCCCCAATTTGGTGACATTCATTTGCCCACGTACCTATCGGTAAAATATGACGTCATTATTGCCATGGAAACGGAATTTACCAGTTGTAACGAAGTATTTAGCAAAGCATAAGGACTTAGGTACTCGAAACTATGTTTGAACCCAGATATTTCCACAGGGCTGAAAGAACCAGAACATCAAGAAGATATATATACCGTATTTTATACACCGTATATATACCGTATATACCTATATCACTACCAGCGAAAACTGAAGAAATGGTATAGAGCCACCTTAATATCCGTGAAAATGTAAACTTTCATTGGATTTTCTCGCGTTTCCTTCTGCTGTAAAAGTCTCCGAACATTTCACCAAAGGAATTGAAAAAAAATTTGCATCAAAGCGTAATACACACTGGCAAACGCCGGTGTTTGAGACATTTTCACTCGAGACTCTAAAACATTATCTTACCAGGGATGGTTCGAGAACATAGCTTTGTACTTGGGTAATTTCAATGACTTGGTAGAGAGAAAACAAGAGAAAAGTGGCGCTGTGTAAGCTTGACGTTAAGCGTACTGAAAAATCGCGCGGCCATCAATGGCAACTTAATTTATAGTATCAGTGACATGAGCAAATGCACCAAAAATATGACCAAATGTAATACGCCACTTCGCAGTCTCCCCTTCCCTTCGACAGTATTCATCCATGAGGTGGGACACAGAAGCCTTTGATCGTGCCTTTAACCACTATTTCATGTTGTCTTGGTATAATTAATGTTGGGAGCCACCTTCACAACTGCCATATTAATATTCAATCAATGGTTTATGGTTTATTAATAACTTACCTAAAACGTGGAATATCAGTTGTTACAATACCAACTTCTAATTCAGATGGTTTGAAGTCTGCAGACAACACTGATGATAAACAACTGATGGCAGTCTGTAGAGACAGAAAATGATCAGGAGAGTTTCCTTTTTAACTTTCAGGTGTGAAATTATGAATACTCGTTACTTTAGATTTCGATGAACAAAGTTAATAATGGCTCAAATAATTTATTCTGTCAATAGCTAACGTTACATACCAGCTAAAATAGCATCCCCCTAAACAATCACTAGGGATCTAAAAATTCCGGTAAAAAATGACACTGCATTTAAACTGAAGGAGTTCACATTCTAAAAGCTGTGGCAAGCTTCGTCAGAAAAATGTAGTAAAAATCACAGTAAAACAAAAACCTTTTGAGATTAGAAAACAGCAAAGGCGTGTGATGTTCTTCATTTAGAGTTTTGCATGGTAAGGTAAGTTAGGAAGTAAGTAACAAATCGGTGACCTTGGGATTCAACAAATGGATTACACTGAGGCAAAGGTTGTCCAAAAAAGCTTAAAAGCGTACGCGACAATGCCGAAAGGTAGTCGGGAAATACCCAATACATTTCAATAAAAGCTCAGGTTCCATAATGCCTCGACCGTACAGCGAAGACTTGAGATGGCGGGCAATAGGGATTCTGAGCTTTTTTTGAAATTTATTGGGTATTTTCCAGACAACCTCTGTCGAAACAGCTGTATTTGTCACTTAGGTTGTGTTCTATTGGGATCAGTCATGGCCTCAACAGAACACTCTTCCAACAATTTTTGGTGGAAACATGGTTGTGCCTCAGGAGAGAAAGAGATCAGTTTTCTTTGATTTTCCAAGGCTTAAGGACACAAAATCCGTATTAATGTAGTATTTTCCTTGATTCCTCCCATGAACGGGGAAAACCTCAGGTACTTGTGTTTCTGGGTATAACGTGAATGGAGAAAAATATAAAATGAAACTCAACCTTTGCGTCAAGTTTAGGCCAAATCGGTGATTTGAGTATTGTCAACTCTCATGGACACGACACTTGTGCTTCGGTCATTGATTCATTTGATTGTCAGCTTCAGCAAATTAAGCTTAAGGCTGATCTGTATAAGCTCACTGATTTTCTTGTTTCTACGTGAACTTAAGCAACTATTTTTTTCCTTTTGTGTGTAAATTCCTGTTGCGACGCTATTGAAATAAAGTGTTAATTAAATTAAAAACGAAAAAGACAGTGCATCACAGAGGAAGACAACAACTTACTCAGTTTTCGTGAAATTTAAGTAGAAATTTGTTGTACAAGAAATGCTCCATGTTTTCAGACTTGCGCTTCTTTAGAATAAAGTATTGTAGTATTGTATTATAAATATGGTATTTCGAAGTCAGGAATAACTCTAAATTTATTAACATAACATATCAATGAATATCCTATCCTACTATAGAAATGAAACATCTACTGCCGACAAAAAACTCAAAAGTGTTGATTTGCCTAGCTCAATTTTGCTCAAAACCCCCACCATCCAGAAACAGTTGGTCCCAGTAGAACAATAGATCATTGTGTCGACTTCATTTGAAAACATTATTTTCTTATAATATTTCATGGCCAAAAATGTCTATCGAAGACAGGTTGTTTTAAACATTTTTTTTCTAATTAGCTGGTGGTGGATATTTTTATGGGCAAGTATTTTTTTTTACCTCAATAGTCTCACTTTGTGTCCATGCATGTTTTTTCTTGATTTTCTTTTCAAGAAAGCTGTTGGCTTCTGTCTGCTTTATACCAACACTGCAGCCTTTGAAACCACAGTAATAACCAGCAGGATCTGTTTTGTACAACTGCGGTCCTTTTTCATCATCAATACCGATTAGAATCATACCTGAAAATAACACATCCAACATATGTATAGTGAAATCACCATAACCATGTTTTATTGTTCAAGAATGTATAACCCATCACTGACAACCAAAGAGAAAATTATTCAGTTCAGATTTCTACGTCCCAGAAAGCACTGAGTTACTGTAGAAAATGATCTTGTCTTGCAATATAATGAGATAATGTGATAATTCAGATTATATTAACAGACGAGGTGAGAAAATAATGAGAAAACAAGTGGGAGGAATTTCCCGTTAAGTGCTTCAAACCACTTTTAAACGCCAAATGGAGGGTAACCCCCAATAATAAAAAAAATAATGGGGCCTGGGTTTACCCAAGAGGCACCACGAACCACGACCTTTTGGATCCATGATGCTTCTGTGGCTAAGAGAGTGAGATTGGCGTTAATGTTTTCTTGAAAAATGCGTACATAGATGAGAATAGTGCAAAATAATTCTGACCTTTGATGCAAACGCAAAACGACTCAATTTTACTGAGAAACTGAAAACAGCGAGCGGCAAATATTGGGTAAACATGGTCACGTGGTCATTTCTGCCGTTTGCCGTTAACGTATGTGTTAATCTCTCTATTATCTGTATTATCACGTCGGGCTGCTTCGAAGCCCTGGTGTAATTCTCATTATATTAAACAGACTCTGCCTGAATTATACAAGATAACAAATGGTAGTTTTCAATTCTACTTTACAGTCATGCAATTTAGACTAAGGGAAAACAACAGAAGTTCCAATAGGAACTCTTTTAATGAGCATGGCACACGATTATTCAAACTGAAGAAACAGAATGAGGATACATCTATCATAAGATTACAAGTCATCTACCAATTGAGTTCCTCCCTGGAGCCACGTAAACCTATCTAACAGCAAGTGCTGATCAAAGGCTCCTGTGAGCCAACTCGTAAATACAGCAGTAAATATTGGTTAACTACACTACAAGGATTCGTGGACACCATGCAGGAATGAAGTGTCACCCCAAAGGTATAAAACATTGTTTACATTGTGTTTCGTTGGCCCAGGAATCAATATATAAAAAAGGCCATAAAGGCTTAATATGCAGCCTCATTTATTCCGCATTTATGCCGCTTAGACTTTTTGACCGTTTGCCTCAGCGAGAGTGAGCTCCTTGAATAGTTTGGGGCCATGGTCCCAAAACTTTTGACACATTTCGTAAGTTTTGTATTTTTGAAGTAAGTTTAAATTTTGGAAAAAAGTTTGGACCCTTTGAAGTGGTTGGCTTTCAAAGGCGAAAAAGAAAAAAAAAGAAGAAACTGAATTTTCCGTCGGTCCCAAGGTAGACTTGGCATGCACGTCTACCGAGATTAATTTTGGTATCTAATAATTATTTCCGGTGTCCAACTTTCTGGCATCCGTGGCGCAACAATTTTAACAGCCAAATGACTTCGGATCGTAAAATGAAAATGAGCACGGAACGCCCTCAGACTTTTCTCTATCGTATTTCTCCTTCAATTTTGCGCGAAATCTCTGTCGACTTGGATGACAACCTCGATCTGCTTGAGCCTTTCAACAAGGCGCTTTTCTCACCAAAAAAAAAAAAAAAAAAAAAAAAAAAAAAAAAAAAAAAAACCGTACGAACGGTCCGGAGTGTTCTTTAGGCTATTTCTTTTAATTTCGAACTCCAGAAAACGTGTATTTGAATAAATTTGAGTATTTTCCTTCATGATCATGATTAAAAGGTCAACACCATTCAACAGAGAGATCTCAACGCATTTTGATCAAAAAGAAAAACCTCTCAGAAACGTACTCGGGAAAGCACTATCCCGAGGTCTAGTGTACATTTTGTGACCAGCGGGTGTCGTGTTTGGCCTGTCACCTTTATACAATATCTGCGAAATGATGGCAACAGAACAGAATTTTTGTCCATTTTTGCTGTTGAATTATCATAGACTTGGATTGATATTGAAACCCAGGAAAGTGATCACTTATGTTGGAGTTTGAGAGGATTTCTTCAGGTTCACGGTGAAGCCTAGGGACTGAAGGAGTGCTGCTAACGGTTGAGTTTTTTTTTTGTGGTTTCTTCCTTTGATTGAGCCAAAAAAAGAAAATCATCCAGGAAAACCAGTACTCGATAGGACATCCTTCTTAAGAAGGCAGAAACTGGTTTGGGGAGCTGAACACAGGTTGATAGAAAAACTGATAGCAGTTTCCCTTCCAAATGAAACGAAGGAACGTGTGTAAACATTCGAGAACGGTAACTGAAAGGTACGTCTCTCTTAAATCTGCACTTGTCGTAAGACTCTCTGGCAAAAGCAACGTCTTACAGCAACTTACATTTTCCATCTGTAAGTTTTTTTTTATTTATTTTTTTTTTTATTGAATAAATTTAATGACAGAGACCACTTTAAATACAATAGTACTTGCGGACTTACAATACACAATACTACAATATAACGCCACCAACTTAATAACTAATAGAAAACTTATAGACGTACAGCTTTACTATACAACAATACCTACAATACAACACTTCTAACTTAGATATTAATCGAAAAATGGAAAAAAAAAAAAAACTTATTGACTACAATTTTAATATTCATGATGTAATATAATATATAGTATCCGGTAGTCAGCAAATTATGTCTAACTAACTCTAGCTATCATAAATAAAGTTCCATTTATCATAGAATTCTTTGAGCGTGTTATTCTTCATACTAATGTATTTTTCTGTTTGTAATTTGATATTTACTTTTGCTAGAAAGTTGGTTATGTTGGGAAGAACTCCATTCCTTCTGCAATCCCACAAGAACAATTTGCCGATGATTATCAAATAATTTAGCAGGGGGCATTTTGAGGAGATGACTCCAAGAAGAACATCTTGTGAATTGAGACTTATTTGTTGATTTGTTACCTGGAGAAAATATAATTCAAAGGCTTCCCAAAACTTTCGTGAATAACGGCAGTGAAACATAAGATGGTACAAAGTTTCGTTTTCATGACTGCAGAAAGAGCAATAACGATTTTCAGTATAACCGATTTTATACAATTTATCGTTGGTGTACAGGATTAAATTTAGCACTTTGTACTGGAATGCTTTTAAGTAAGGTTCACTAGTGACAGTATGGGGGAGTAGATAAATTTTTCCAAGTTGTTCTTCTGCGAGATTGAATTCGCGTTTCAAATTGGTACTATTATTAGGAAGGCGAGCCTTGGCACCGATTAGAAGGGCGTAATAGTGTTTTGATTTGGTCTTGGTTACATCGAATACGCACTTAGAGTGTTTTTCCATGTGCTTCGCAGTAGAGAAAACGTCTACAGTAGAACTGGAGTATAGTTGTCTCAAGTTGGGTGGCACTGAATTACGCAGTCCAGTCCACGTTAAGAAATTACTTCCATCTATTTGTTTAGCGATCCTATTGTAAGAAGTTAAGTTGTCTACATCGAAGTGAAGATCATTTACAGAGATAATGCCAGATCTGAAATATTGTCCATAGTAAACTAGTTTGTTGGCAATTAATATTTCCTTATTATTCCAAATGATAAATTGCCAATCTTTGTCTTCTGCGAAATTGTCACGAAATTCGGCCCACCACTGTAGTAGTTCTCTGTAAAACTGAGAGTTGATTTCCAAGAGATTCATGTTGTAATTACAGCTAAAAAGTAGGAAGCCTCCATTTTTCTTTAAAATATACTGAAGATAAGATTTCCATGTGCTTCTACCTGGAGTAAAAATTCTCTTCATCCAACTTAGTCTAAGAGCTTTGATCTGTGAATCTAAATCCACCATCTTTAAGCCTCCTTCTTTGTAACTGTTTATCGTCGACAGTCTCGTCACTTTATCAACACCCTTCCATAAAAACTTGAACAGCTGATTTGCTTCTTTTATAACATAGTTAGGAGTGGGTAACAATGAAGAAATATACATTAGCTTTGATAAGAGCAGGCTTTTAATAATAACAACTTTTCCGTAAAGAGAGAGTCCCCTAGATGACCAGATATTTGTAAGTTTTTTAATGTTTGCAAGTTTCTCCCTGAAATTTTTTTCATAGAGCAGTGTTTTGTCGTAGGTGAAGAAGACGCCTAAGGCCTTTATTGGTTCGTTTGGCCATTTGATGCCAAGGGGTTTGCTGTCATTGTTCTTTAACGCGCCAATCCATAATCCCTCTGTTTTTGAATTGTTAACTTTCAGGCCTGATAGAATCTCAAAGTGTTTCAAAGATTGAAAAAGAACAAGGGCCGAATTGACATCTGAGAGAACTGCTGTTGTGTCGTCTGCAAATTGGAGTACTTTTGTCACTTCATTCCCTACTTTTATACCTTTAATTTTATCATTGTTTCGAATAGCAATTGCGAGGGTTTCAACGGCTAAAACAAAAAGATAAGGGGAAAGCGGATCACCTTGCCTGACACCGCGTTTAAGGGTAAAATAATCTGAGGCAGTACCATTATTTATAACACAACTTTGAATGTTTTTATAGAATAGCCTGACCCAATGTATAAAATCATGTCCAAAGTTAAAGGCATCAAGGCATTTAAGAAGAAAGTCCCATTCTAGGGTATCGAAGGCTTTTTGAAAATCAATAAATATTAAAAGGCCAGGAATGTTTTCAGCATCTGTGAGTTCCATTATATCAAAGATAGACCTAACAGTTTCGCCTATGTATCGGTCTTTGATGTACCCAGTTTGGTTGCTGCGAACTACATTTGGCAAAACCTGTTTTATTCTGGCAGCGATAACTTTCGACATTATCTTAGCATCAACATTAAGCAATGAGATAGGTCTCCAATTCTCAATGAAACACCGATCTTTGCCTTTCTTCTCAATAAGCGTTATTACGGCTTTTTTCTGTGTATTTGACATTTCACCTCTTACAAAAGATTCGTTGACACATTCAATGAAAGGTTTCTTTATGATGTCCCAACAACGTGTGTAGAACTCAATGGGAATCCCATCACTTCCAGGTGATTTGTTCTCTTTGAAGCTTTTTAAAATTATTTCGCACTCTTCCGGCGATATTTTCCCTTCGCATGATTGCTTTTCTTCTTCTGATAATTTTGGAATATCCAGATTATTTAAGAAATTGTCTATCAAAATTTCTCGGTTTGCAGTTACGGATGTTGATTGGTATAAGTTCATATAGAAGTGTTTTGCTTCCGAAAGAAGTTCCATCTGTAAGTGCTCGTTGATTATGAATTTGTTTAGAGTCCGAGAACTCAGATCTATCACTGGACGCATCGGTCCATCTTTTACTGGAACAAGGAACAGACGACTGTAAAAACCCTCTTTCAAAAAAGGAGAAATTTTGACAGCATTTTGTATGGCTGCAAGGATCCTCTGTCACCTCAAAATTGATAATAAAGTGTTTGCTGAGCCTAGAAGGCAAGTGTTTGCTCCAAAGCAAATTTGATTCCCTCATACGTTGAACATGTACCAGATTTAATGGCATAAAAAAGGCACGCTGAACAGTAAACATTGCTTTGTCTCTTTCTTGGACGAATTGTTTCATTTTTAAAGGCACTTCATTTAGCAACTGGTGATCAAACTTTGGAGTTTGAAGGGCATCCACATCAGGGAAAGCCCAGCCATCTAGCACAACAGGCGACTGCTGATACATGTAAGATCATTTCCTCCGAACATTGGTGTCCAAAAATTTGGAAAAGGAGGAAGGAGTACAAGAGGTTGACTTAGCTACAAGATCTAAAAGGCCGTGGTCGTCACAGGTCCTCTTGTGTGCGGAATTCTTCGTATTCTCGGGTGTATTAGAAAACTCTGATAATGCTACATTTAGCATTTCTGGTGCCTCATTGGGCTCTACTGATGCCTTAAAATAGCTTCACTGGTGCCGAAATAGGCAAAAAAGGAATTGGAGGAGAACAGGCCAGACATGTCCACCATAATAGACAACATCATCGTGCACATCACTTACGCTCGGAATAAATTATTTCTGAAGTGAGCAAGACTCTAATCAGTCCAACCGCTTTGAAAGCGTTTTGATGAGGTTGAGAATCGTCGTCCTTCCTTGGTTGTGAATGATCATTTTGATCCTCCGAAGACGAAGAAGCTGAGTTTCAGCGGGAAGAAGGCGATTGCGAACAATCTGTCTTGTGACATTTGAGAAAAAAACGCACAGAAGTGTCATGGGACTACGAGGTCTTGGCTTTCATTTATTACACAGCTCATGTAATGCACAAGACTCTGGATATACATGTATTATTATTTTTTTTTCTTTTTTGTTATAGTCCAGTTATAGCCCTCAAATAAACTATTCAGTCAACTTTTCTACCTTATTTGGCGACAGTAGACAATCACTTTCAAACTTGTATACGAAGGATTCCTTCCAATGGAATCTCACACTCACTTATAGGGGAAATATTATAGATTTTTGAGGTTGCAGTCCATAAATCGTAAATGAAGCGCAATGATAAATCTTTAGTGGTATCCCAACCAAGAAAGCACCTAGTTTGTAGAGACTGTTATACAAAATAATATTTACTGTAAGAGTCTACATCACCTGAAGGTCCTGTCTAGATTTAATGCACTTTAATTAAAACATGTACATTTGCATGTACAGCTGTAGTGAATAACGACACCTTATGTATTTCCCTTGACAATTTGAGATGCCAAGAGTCCACTGTATTTCAAGAAACAATATATTTAGCCAAGGCTAAAAGCGGGGATCTACAATTCCATCTTTAACCCTTTAATCCCTAAGAGTGCCATTTGGCACATAATGTCATAACTCTGTCAGTATTTGACAGATATGAATTTTTGACGCCAAGATGATCTTGTGAAGATCTACTCATTAAAAGGATAAAAACTTAACCCCCTCCCATATGTGATATGGTTGACCACCCCTATAACTTTTCAACTTTTTTCCCCTTGAAGTTGTGGGTCTTAAGACATCTCTCACATAAATGAAGATGTTGAGACCTGCAAAATTAGCTATAGTTTAGGGGTATACCTAATATACACAAGGATTGGGGCGTTTTTGAAGTTTTCAATTTTTGCGTTTTAAGGCCATTTATCTCAAAGCCATAACTTTGCTTATTCATAATTACATCAGTTATGAAATACACTCATGAGTAGCTTTAAAATGGTATATCATACACGGACATTGAGTTTGTAGTCTTGGATCTGGAGAAAATGTCGTTTTGCTTTAGGGTTAAAGGGTTAATAGCTGCTTATCGTATGAATATAATAATCTTGCAAATTCTATATCCTCTCTGCATTTATGTATACGTTTAGTGCAAACGTAGAGGGCAAAACTGCTGAATGCTGATTAGTTACAAGTAAAAGAGGGCAAAATTACTCACCCCTGATTGGTCAAGTGGCTAAAATATTCGCTCTTATTGGCTGGGCACAAGCTCAGCACGCCATTTCTACATTTAGTTGGTTTTTTTACTTCGTGCCGAACAAGAACACATGCTTTGAGGTTCTTTAGAGGTCAACTTTTTACATCGGGTTGGTTGTAGTTGTTGTACCAAAAGTACACGGAAATCAAGTTCCTAAAGGTGAATTTTCCTGTCTTACGATAAGAAGCAAAACATTATTTGTGTCAAAAGCTAAAACTTGGATCGGATTTGATTGCTTGAAAAACTGAAATCAATCATGGCGACCAAGTGCTTTCAACTTGCTGCTTCTTCTTCCAAGGAACGATAACCAAGCAGCACAGTGTCCTTTTGATTCGATTCACCGTTTGCTAATTATATCGATCTCCGTTGGTGTGATTTTCAAGCGGTAGAAAGCTACACAGCGACGGTGAATCAGTTGATTAATGCCTAACATTTGGTTTAATCATTGTTTGTTTCCCGCTGAATTAAACTTGTATTTTCTCTTAATTATATGTGTCAGCTTTTCTTGTCAGTTTTGTTTGTTACCAAACAATTTGTTTGGCTACAAAACAATTAAAATAATTAATAATTTGTTTGTTTGTTTTTCCTTTGCTACGGGTGAGCGCTTTTACTCAGGGGCTCCGCTGACTGTTTAACGAAGTGCCTGGGTGGTTTCTAAGAAAATTTTACCCTCGCAACGAGTTCTCGTAGAGGTAAGGAGTAATTTTCACTTGTATTTTCAAAGCAAAGTTCATGACATTGTGTTAGTTCTAGTACACACCGGCGAGCATGAAATCTGTAGTGTCACACCAAAAAAAGTGCTTTATCCGCTTCCACGAGGTGCACAGAGACGATTGAAACGGAAAAATACTCTGCCTTTACAGCTGTTATTCACTTTAAAGCTGTTAATGATGTGGGGTCTATTAAAGTGTAATTTTCTCATGCTCTGTCCTTTGCCTGCTGTGCCATTCGAATTAGTTGACCTGGGGGGCTGCTGTACGGATAGTGACGTCATAACCATAACAAAAAGCTTCTCGCATCGACAGGTTACCATATTTACTTACCCATGGTGCTCCGCTCGCTCCACTAATAACTCTAAAGATTCTAAATAATCCCTGGGTTTGCTTGCCCGTTCGATCTGCTACATTTTCTACCAACAATCTGGCTGTTAATAATGAGAACTTCATCATGTCTAAACTTCAGACATGATAAACTTGTCATTATTAACAGGCAGTGTTGGTTCTCTTCTTTGTGTTGTTAAGCTACATGTAACATTGACAACGTAACAAGAGCACAGAAACTTACTACAGCCAAGTGGTCGCATCTCAGCATTCTGCGTGTACACTTGTGAGATATCAGCGATTCTTTTACAAAGCATGTCCACTGGAATTTCATAACCATACTTATATTTCCAATTGGCAGCCTCATATCTGGCCCTCTGAACCTGGGAACGGGCATCCGCTACAAAATAATAATGAAATTATTCAATTTAATTAACTTTAATATAATTTCCATGACTCACCTATTCGTTCATGACTCATGAAAATTTTGTTTCAAGATGTTCTGGCAGATAAGACACATATCTGACTTTAAAAAAAAATTTCAGGCAAAACAGCCAGTTACTCATCAAAATTAATTTAAAGTGGCTGTTTTCACTTGTTAATTCTTCTCAGGTAATGCTCCCTAAAGCAAGTGGCTAGACTTTGCCACTGTTTTCACCAATGAAAGTAGAAGTTGAAAAAAAAAAAATGCATCTAGGTACTCAAAGTTGAGAACTGCAAATAACCATAACAAAACTATGACAGCAAACAGAGATACTCATTATTTATTAACATTAAGGTGGCTTACTACAGTTTTCTGGGGTGAAAGGAGGCCTTGAATCAATCTTAAGAAAAACGCCAACAGGATTTTTTTTTTTTTGGAGATATTTTTTAGTACAATAAATACAATAGAGATAATTTTGAGTTAGAGATTATATTTGAAATGCTCAAAAAGTGTCTAATACAACAGAATGAGTCTTATGTGGGGGCCTGGAAACTACACCTTGTCTGGCTCCAAATCTAGCCGTACAACCCCACTTCAAAATTTCAGGGTTTGAAAAGTGGCCAAAAATAAGTAATTACAAGAAAGAACACAAAACTCTATAACATGAAAATTTGGCAAACGACAAAATTGGGGAATTTTGCCTTATTTGAAAATTCCTAAAAAAATATTCTGACAGATTTTCTTAAAAAAAGTTCCATTTCCATTTTATTATTTCCTGACAACAGCAAAAATTGTACGGTTGTACGGCTCAGTTTGGAGAAATGAAACGCAACAAAAAGTTATCACGATCTTCAGTGAGAAAACCATTGTGCATGTTTGTTTAAGGGCAAACCCAGGTTCCAGCATGCATGTGTTTGAACTGGTGAGTACATGCTGTCCTCCAGTTCAGGCATTTTATGCAAAATCACAACTCTCCAAAGGCAGAGTTGTTAAGAACTGGCCATTAGATAAAGAATATTTTTCAATTTTCAAGTCCAAACACAAACTAGCTACTTTAAGCACACTTCTGGAACCTACCAGAGATACGGAGAAATTTTTTTCCCAAGAGCCTTTTGTTTTTGTGCTCCTGTGCTCATGGGATTTCCTCAGCTGGCTCACATCACTTTGCATACGTGTGTTGGAGAGTGCACATATTAAGCTCGCGTAGCAAAAAAAGGCTGTAGTAAGCTACCTTAAAAGAATTCCAAAACTCAGAGAAGAAATTATTTAAACATTCAGATTTTTCATGGGAATCACTCGAACTTCATCAGCAGTGTGAATAATCAAACAAGATCATGTGACTTTGTTTTCAGGTAGCCACAGAAGAGAGTTTTAAATGACCAGGAAGTCCAATCCCGCAGCCCTATTCAGGGAAGGTTTTTCAATTACTTATTGCACTGTTTTATTGTATAGATTCTCCTCATTCAAAGGAGAAGAAAATTGTAGGAAAGGTCAAGAAAGGAAGTGGAGAGTTAAAGTATATTTCATGGAAAGAGTTCAAGAAGGGATTTGGAAAGGCTACAATTTTTGCTGAATGATAGGGTCTAAAACCTAAATTAAAATTAACTTTGGTGTTTTTACTTTCTGTCAGGTGCTCTACTTCATCAGTACAACAACAGCTTGTAATTTATAAAATAAAAAAGATTCCATACTCCCATTTGTTTTTAAATTGACTCCATTGTCAGTTTTAAAACATTGATTCCCACACCAGCCAAACCCAGACTTAAAGGGCAATGGCTTTTCCATTAGTTGTGACAATAATTTAACCACAAGAAGAATGATGGTTTTGATCACCAACCAAAAAAACAGAAAAAAGTGCTACATTCCTAAATAAGCATGATTGGATTAATTGTATCAGACATACAAAAACCAAACAAAAAAATCCTTCCCAGCCAGTGACACTTACGATTGGGAATTAAACATCCCTTGAGGTTTAATTGGAATCTTTTTCAATAATAATTATTATACACACTGTGAACTAAGTGAAGTCAACTCAGCAAGGCAAAGAAAACTACACAAGAATTTAGAAAAATAATATCAAAAATTTTGCTCTACATGTACAGTGTGTAGATGTATGCAGCCAAAAAAACCCAGACATATTCAGAAAACATTGAGGTCATTACCTATGTTAACATTTCCTTGGATGTCACTTGAAATTACTGGGGAGTTTTCTTTGACTGTTAATTAGGCCCATTAGTGTTTTAAAAAATTCTTAGTCTGGCAGTGATTATGTTTCTGTGCAATAAAAGCCTTAGAGTGAACATTGAGTAAACAGGTCAATGAAACAGATTACACATCTTGAAAATAATGCCTTATAATCAGACAAAATACTCCACGACTATTGTACTGTAATAATTTATAACAATTATCTCACCTATCAGTCCAGTCATGACACATCCTATTCTGTCAGACAATTCAAACAGGTGTGTCATGGAGTTGGAATCCAGCAGTTTGTCCTGTAATATCAACCAATTTAATTGAGTCATGCAATGCAATGCTTCAGACTACCTGGGTCGGGAAGACTACTAATAAATAAATTCTCCTCTGCAATAAATCAATTTCTTGTCTCAATTTGGAGTACTTCACTTTCAAAGGCTTCTTGAAGAAGGGAAGCATGCTTTTAGTGTAACAATGGTTTCTTTGAAATAGTTAAAGTAATGTCTTCAGAAAGATCTACGGAGTTGGGAAGTTACATATTTTAACAACTATGTTTGACATGAATGTGAAATTGACCCTCTGGAAACTAATCTAACCATTCATCCCTCGGGCTCTGGAATTCCTGGGCCATTGACCCCCCACTCCACCCCTCTGGATTTCCAATTCCCTCTGTAGTGGGGACCTTTTCTGGAACCAAACAATCATGGAGAACCCAATGTGAGTTCAGGTACAATACCGCTCAAATGTAAGTTGACAGTCTCGACTCAATCCTCACAAGAATCAAACATTGAAGATCAACTTGATCCTTGATACTCGATACATACGGGAATTGCTGAACTGAAACATTCTTGATCATTCATAGGTTCGAGAAAACGATTTACTTCTATAGGAATGAACAATTGCAGATTACAGTTGCTACACAAGGGCAGAAACTGAAAGGGCCAGTGCAATGGATCAGGCACCACAGAATCAATTTGTTTATGAAACATTAACAAAATGAATGGTCTCTTCAAGCTGCCAGTGTAAACATTAAAACCTTCAAAGGAACTAACCCGAAAAGTCCACGAAAACGCCATGAGTGAAATAATTTTGGTAAAATAGGAAATTTCAGAGTGCAATATTACTAAAATCTCACTTGGTGTCAAATACAGTAACACAATTCTTTATGCGGTTCTATCTACGGCTGCAAAATGTAAACCTTCAACTAACGTCTAAAGATCCAAAGCAATGCAGTCAGTTTAAGTCTTAAATCAGTCAGGGTCCAGCGTTAACGATAAGATTGATTCACAAAAACAAACAAATACGCTGCAATTTGCACATGCATGGTGACAACCAGAATTACTGAATTCCGTAATGCTTAAAGCAATTGAATGCATTTCTACATTTATGTTGGATTGACCCAAAACCCCAACTTAAGCAAAATTGAAAGCCCCTTCCAATGCTATAAAACAGCTATAGAAGCTGTCTTTTGAACATAGAAAGGAACTGCCAAGTTGAACACACCAGGAAGATTTCAGTCATGTGCTAGGCAACCTTACGCAAGGCTTGAAATAAGTTCCCAGCTGGCACTGGTCAACTTGTCCGGTCAGACCTACTTTTGCTCAGACACAACCAGCTTTTAGCCAGACGAATACCTATTACGTCATCTCTTTATAAAAGTGCCCCCGGTCCACACATATCTGGATATTTTGAAAATTGGAGATTTTCCCCCCTCCATTTTACACTTCGGTCCACAAGTAAACAACGTTTCCAGGCACCAGTAACGAAGGCTTTCGAAAATGGTCCCCAGAGTGAAAACGCTGGCTTATTGTTTTTTGTGGAAGGATGAAAACAGAGGTTTACGAATAGGATGACGCCATAGATCGAGTCCAATGAGTCTATCTCAGTCTGCGTTCTCCCGAGTGAAAAATCAGTCAAGATGACAGACAGACAACTTGTGTCGTTGCTACTTGGGCTTCTTTAAAGCCTAATTAGTAATAGCATGCACGCAGTTGCATTTTATGTGTTAAGGACGGTGCCTACTAATAGCGAAGTATTTTTGGGCAGTTTATCACTATGCATGAAAAGCAGATCTTAGTAGCGGCTATTGAAATCCAAAAAGAAAATTGGGGGTAACCAAGCATTTTTTTAGAGATAACTGAGCAACAATTATTCTAAAAAGCAGCAAAATACTAAGCAATGTATGGAGCTTTTTTTTAAATTGAAGCTTTATTATCTCTGAAAAAAGCATGGTTACCCCCAATTTTCTTTTTGGATACCAAAATATCCCTGTATTAGTAGGCACCACCCATAGGAAACCCGAGTTTCTCGAGATGCGCAGAACATATGCGTAGTAACAATAGTAGGCACGGTCCTTAAATCTTCAAGCTGACTATTATATGTGAGGAAGCGATTGAACATACAGTAAGAAGGTTGCTTTCCATGCCAGTGTAGAGAACAAGGACTGTAAGACGATTAAACAGAAGGCCAGCTACACCACAGAGCTTTTGGGTCAGGCCAGGACGAATAAGTGCATGGTGGGGTAATTTTGTGAACCAAATTGTTGTGCCAGAAGAATGGAGGAAAAATTTTAGAGTGAGTCGAGATTCTCCTTACTCGTTAGCTGAGGAACTAAGACCATGTACTAGTTGAAGAGACACTATCGTTTTTCTGTTGTTTTAGCGTTTTTGTGTGGAGACCGAAAATGATTCGAAAACGCTACTTGTGGACAAGCCTACAACACAAATTGTTTTGTGTAAATCAAACCTACAACTCGCTTACGACTGTCGTGTAGGTCACACAATACGTCATAGGATTGTTAAACGATTTTTTGCATGAGGTGAGCAAAGGGCGCTGTGGAAATCACATGCGACAGTGGAAAGCAAAAGTTGTACCGTCTAAATAGACCTTTACAAGTTCTTGGTCTGGACGTATCTTTCTTTCTCTTGTTTTTTTTCCTTCACAAACCATAATAATTCTCTAACTTATTCAACTGAACAAAAAGTTCTGAATTAGTTATTTTTCTTTAGAAGCGTAAACGACCGGACAAACTGTCAGGTCATCCAAAGATTTGGCCAGACAAAACCATTTTTGACCAGACATTGTCTGTTGACCAGCCGTTATTTCAAGCCATGTTCACGTGTATCGAATTTCATTCACCAACAAACATGAAGCAAGGAGCAAAATTTACAACAGATCTTGGAAATAAATGTTATGGAAGCACGCATGAAAGTTTTATTGTTTTGTGCATTAAGTTTATAGAGGAGTCAGTCAAGCAACAAGCTCATTACTTTCTCAGCCATGCGAGACTCAATCCTTGACTCAATTCTCAATTACTGGGCCTTAATCATCAATACCCGATGCTCATGAGTTTCGAGTATCAAGGATCGCGACTGGAAAGAGACTATCAACTTATTTTTAAACAGTACTGTAAATACAATTCCTTTCAATAAAGCCCAGTTCTGATCGGTAACAGAAAGCCACTCTCATCTCTTATCTCCACTCCCGGCTTCAATTAAAGTGCTTAACCATTTCTGGATTTAACACCATCAGATATTCATCTCTTTCTCGCTGATAATTAAGTCTGTCGAAGAAAAGCCCTTGCTAATTTTTGTTTCTAGCGGTTCCTTTTACCGATTAGTCGAGTGTAAATGACTAAGCAAAATCACAAGCGAAAGTTTGGTTCATTTGATCTGCAAAGAATCCCATGCACACTTGACGAACATTTATATGGTGTTATTGGTTTCTTGATTCACGAATGATCATTCTTAAACTGAATTTATAATTATTTTCCTAGTATGCATCTTGGGCATTTTTTAGTAATCAATGGGTCCAACTCACTGGTACTTTCTTTTGAGTGACAACCACTGCTGAGTCAGCCCCACGAAGACCAATTGATGTTAGCCCACCTTGATTTATCGCTTTAAAAGCGTATTCTGTTGAACAAAATAAAATAGAAATTGTCAGCTAGAACCTACAAAAACAACTTTACAGCTGAAAACTCACCAACTTGATATAAGCGTCCTTCTGGAGAAAAAATAGTAATGTGTCGGTCAAAGCCAGCACTGGTTCCACGCGACATCTTGGATTCAATTGACCTCGTCCCAGGGTCTTCGCGACATTCAAAATGGCGGTGCAGAACATAGGTCACATGACGTCTCCCCTGTCCTCGACCGCGACGACGTAAGGCTACGGCTCCAGTATAGGGCGAAGACAAAATCGAGCTCGGAGGCGCTCCGCTCGTCCGGCTAGTCGATTTTTCGTTTCGCCCTATTTATTTATTTATTTAGCTTTGTCCAATATGGACAGTGATACCGCAACAGCTAAGGCCAATTACTGCGGACCCGGGATATACGCAATATACGTACAAAGACCAGACCACAACACCGGGAACTCTTTGCGAACAGTGAGTGGGTTCTTTAACGTCCCACAGAGTTATTTACAAATAGGGTTTGCGAGACGGGGCCTACGGTTTATCGTCCTTATAACCCACTTGGAGCCAAAACTGTTCACAGGCTAGACGCACTGTGACATGCATAATGCGATCTTTCTTGGCCCTTGCCAATTTTAGTCTCCCACTGGCCTGCGTGGCGTCTCCACCCACGATCTCCAGCGAAAAGCTATTTTTCGGTTTCTGGCTGCGCGAGAAATATGGTGAGCACCAAAAAATAAAAGTGCGCTTCGTGGATCCACAGCTACTTTGACAATGAAATGTTGTGACGAAAATTCATGATCGCTGGAAACGCTTGCTACGCAGGCTAGGCTCCCACAAAATCTCTCCCACATGCACCGGGCCTGGTCTTCAACGCAGCGGATCAATCAATCAATCAATCAATCAATCAATCAATCAATCAATCAATCAATATTTATTTCGCTCTAAATGCAAATAGTGCTATAGCTTCATTTTTCAAATCCTCAATCGGTAAAAAGCGAGCGAAAATGAAATAATCCTGATTATCTTCTTTTGTAGTTTTCTGATTGATTCTAATCTTGGGGTGTAAGTATTCTGTTATATTATGTTTCCATAATTAAGATATGGGTAAATTAATAAATAATATAGGGTTCTCAGTACCTGAGGGGGTAGGAAATGTCTTGCTTTATATACCAGTCGTTTTTGTTATTTTGGCTGTAGGCGCGAATCTTTAGATTTTTTGTTGTTTTGTATGTCGGCGTAATGTATTTCTATAGGTCATTAGCGTTCTTGTTTTTCGTTCCTCGTTTATTAGTTTTTTCACTCCGTTGTCCTTTGTACTTAGTTTCTCGTTCATTGGTCTTCTTTGTTTTCTTAGGTTGTTTTTGTACTCGCTAGTTTTGTTTTGCATAATGCTATATATATAGGTCACTTGTTAGTTTTGTTTCAAGTTGCTGCTCATATTGCGTAAGTCAGTCATTCTAGTTCTAGTTAAGTTCGGTTACGTTTTAAGTTTAGCTTCTAAGTCAAGCTCCAAGTTCTAAGTGTTTTTCTTGTCGTCATATTCGTCTTTTACCTTACCTTACCTTTCGTACTTGCTTTGGTTAATAAAATGTTTGGTTTGTGTATGAGTTAAGGCGTTTGCGATGACATTGGCTGTAATATGGTTGATATATCTTTTCCATGTTAAATTAAAGTCAATATATATTCCTATTCCCATTTTTTCTTTTTAGTTTTAAAAATAATAACGTGTGTTTTTTATGTTCAATGAAAGTTTATTTGTCTGTAACCAAAGGTTTACTTTCTTAGTTCATTGTTGAATGTGTCTGTTAGAACACAGGCCTCTAATTAGAAAATAGAGATTTATCTTCATTTTTATATATTGACGTAATTAAAGAAATTTTAAGGTCGTCAGGATAGATACCTGTTGAAAACGAGAAATTAAAAATATCTGTTAGGGGCTGTTTGATGTAGGGTGCTATCTCTCGTATTACTTTTGAACTGAATGAATCATGGCCAACTGATTTGTTTGGATTTAGACAAAGCAGTTCCTTCTCTACTTCTTCCTCAGTAACAGGGTCAAAAAAGAAACTTTCATAAAAGATATGAATGATGTATTTACCGGTGGTATTTTGCTCGCGAGGTTTGGCCCTACATTTGTGAAATATTCATTAAATTTATTTGCTATTTCAACTTGATCAGTTATTTCTTCCTCGTTAAGTCAAAAGTATCAGGTAATACTGAACAATACTGCTTGCTGATTTTCTCTTATTAATGGCTTCATTAATAAGAGCCCATATTTGTCGTGTGTTGTTCTTTGTTGTTTCAAATTTTGGTTTGTTCGATCTTTTTTTGGTTATTCTAAGTAGGTGATGAAGTTTTACTTTATTTCTATATTGTTTAAACTTAAATTTGTTTTCAGCTGTTGTAGTTTTGATTGACTTTTTGTACAGTTAGCCGGCCACGCTTAGTAGTATAGCTCTGCCAATTCTTGGTATTCCCTGCAATTGAGTAGGCATCTTGACTTATTTGTTCTATATGGGGACGTTAGAATGTATCAAGAATCTTCTCGAGTGTGAGTGCGTGTGCTGAGTATGTATGTAGATGTCCTACATCTAAAATGTAACTAAACACAGACAACTGTCTAACGTATAAAACTACATATGGACATAGGCACTAGGGATTTCCACCTTAGATATTTATATTTAGTTAGTCTTATTAATAACTATAAAACTTTAAATTAACTAATTATACTTATAATATATTATATAGGAAATGTGAAATATTAAAAGAAGTCGTTCATTGTCTCGTCAGGCAACGCTCCTCTCCAAGAGCGTTGCGTGATGAGACAAAGAACGGCGAGTTAAGACTGGTAAGGTCGAGGTCCGGTGGTAAAAAAGGAGACTTCCCAGCGGTCTTCGAGCAAAATGGTTGTTCGAAGGGGTTAGGGAAAGTAGCAAGTACATTTAACTTCAAAGGGAGGAAGGGGGGGGGGGGGGGGGGGGGGCTCTGGCTAACCAGAAAGGGACCTCTTGCAGTCAAAGTAGTTTTATTACTATAGTACTGTTCCAATTGTTCAGCTATGTCCTCAGTCTACACACATTTTGGAACATCATTTGTCTCTTCAAACCCATTTCAGTTTCCCTAAAATAAACCGAGGAGTTCCGATGGAAAGCGCGACGCAAATCTCAGTACCGCATCAGTTCAGTAATCGATCCGCCACTGTCGCCTTGTTTCGACAGTTACTCAGTACCAGTCGAGTCAGTACCGGAACTTACAGTTTTGCGTGTCTTTTTGTCTCAACTTAAGATGCATATTATATAAAAGAAACAGTCGCTGAAAGTATATCTTAATGGATTAAAGATCGAGTTCAAAGTACAAACTGAAGAGTGCTTTGGGACCTTATAAAAGATAGGTCAGACAAATCACTGTAAAATGTTGCAAGGAAAAAGTGCGACAAAGAAAAGAAAGCTTGCTGGAAATAGAAAGATAACCTAAATTTTACGAGGAAAAATGCTCTGTTAATCCGTCAACGGAAAATGTCTAATAGTTTGGAATGTTCAAAAGTAAATACGATGTATATTTTATCTCTCTGCAAGAGCGAGTATCCGTTCAAGAGTGCAAGAGCGTCTTGGTATCAAAGAAGGGAGAAAAAAAAAACTTATACTAGAACCTCACAAAAAATCCAAGAGTTGTGTTCGAAACTCTGTATTTATTCTGATCCTAATTATGAAAGGTAATTATGAAAGAGCTCGAAGATTTCTACGCAGATTTCTACGGTATACTGAGAACATTCGACCAGATGATAGTTTAACTTTGGTTTCTTCATGATCAGCGTCCTGGTCCACCTGTGAAGGAATAAAGTAGAAGAATGGTTTAAAAGCCGTCATTCCCTTAAGGAAAACAAGTCACCATGAAATGATGGACTCACAGTGGAATTTTATAAAACATTCTGGACTGTTTTAGTCTAAACTGGACATATGACTATGAAGAACTATCAATTTCACAAAAGCAAGCCATTATTACTTTAGTCAGACAAAAAGGGGAAAAGATAAAACAGAAATCGCAAACTGGAGACTTGTTTCTTTAATAAATAAGGATACTAAAATTGGCTCAAAAGCAATTCCAACGAGATTACAGAAGGTTATGCCTAATATTATACAACAGTCCAGCGGCCCGTTTCTAGAATGTCCCGGTAACTTACCGGGCCCGATAAGGATCTTTGGTGATAAATAGCTTTGAATACTAAATTTTAAAATCTCATAATTCTATGTAAACGTTGGCCAAGTGCCGTGTCTGTAATCACTGTCTCTTCGGCGAAAAAACATTTCAAAATATACTTATCGGGCCCAGTAAGTTACCGGGACTTTCGAGAAACGGGCCCCAGGGCGAATACCCAACTGTGACCTCGCGACGAGATTATGTTGATATTGGGTTGGCTTTAATTTGAAGACGTGAAAACTGCAAAGGACCGCGAACGATAATGGGGACTTTCGCAACCACGACGGCAACGCCAACAAAAACGTCACTTGAAAATACAAGTTCGTGTTACTTGTACTACTTTGCGCTTATTCCAATTCGTTCAACTTCTACAATGTGGCCGAACTATCCAGTAACAGAACTGGTGGGAACGGTGTTCAAGTTAGCACAGAGAATGAACATTTACTGTAATGTGCTCACGTTCTCCATAAAACCTTGAATTTGGGCATTTCACGTTGTTGTTTGGCCCAGGATGGCGACGAAATGTATCAAAATTTGTAATGCACGTGCACAGCATTGTGTAGCTCATTAAGCCTTTTCTTTATTGACGTTTTCGTTGCCGTCGGCGTCGTGTTTGCGTAAAGTCCCTAATGCTGTAATTGAGCCCAGACCATTCACGGACACAACCGAACGGACACCGACCCGTTCACACCTCTCTCCTCCGCAGAGGCTCCGCTGAGAAAAGGGAGTGCAGGCGTAAAATTCCGTTATCAGCTTTTGCGCCTGCACTCACTTCGTTCAGCGGGTACAAATAACGCCCCATCGAACCTCTGCGGAGGAGAGAGACAGTGACCATGATTCCACGGTCAGTATTTTGGAAGAGATTTGTAAAAGGTGTAGTAGTCGGTGAAGTGGTTCTCTTTCTTGGGACATACAGAGTATGGCATCAAATGAACACTAGTAGAGGTATGTAAAAATAGAATGTTAGTTTAGAATAGGGCCTGTTTATGCGCTGGTCAATTCGAAACTCCAGAATCGCCGGCGTAGACTGGCTTGTTCGGTTATGTCGTACCCAAGATGACCCAGATGTTTCTTTTTCAGTCGATTCGTAGCCAGATTTGAGATCGATTCCTACCCAATGTTCGGTTGATTCGTATCCAGTTTCCATTCGATCCAGACCGTTGACATATAGACTGCAAGCAGTCCCTTTCTGGTTAGTCGAGATGGTGTACTCATAGCGCAGCGAGACTGGAGCGAGGAGAAATACACAAGAAGAGACTGGGGGAGAGAAGGAAAAGAAAGGGACTGCGCTCTTAACTGTAACAAACGCGTTCGAATTTCCCGTCGCTCCAGCAACGGAAAATTCCGATTGGTCCATAAACAATAGCTGCTTTCAGACAAGTTTGATGTGTAATTAACTTCTTCACACGTTTGATGTCAACACTTCAGATCACTAGGAAAATGGCTTCGGTGTGAGAGAGAGTACTAGCAGCAATGTGTTTGTAAATTTAAGCGATCAACTCGGCGGCTTAGTCCTAAAAGAGGAACAGAAGAAGCTAGCAGTAGAAGCGCTTTCGTGGAAAATATGTAATGGTCGTTCTTCCCACTGGTTTCGGGAAATCCATTATTTATCAAAGCTTCGACTTTGCCAACACGGCCTCGATTGTGGTTGTTGTTCCGTTTCGCAGTATTTTCCAAGACCAGTTGCAGTCAAAAGACTTTGGTTTAAAAGCAGTTGCCTTCAAGATAGAAGATCCCACCATTATTAAAAGACATTTGTGCCAACAAGTACAATGTAATTTTCGCATCTGCGCGGAACAAGCTTTGTTGGCAGAATTCACCGCAGGATGCTTTAAAATGATATAACAACAGCTTTCCAGTTAATTTGAGCCACGCTCTTAATTACACTTTGGACGTTTGTGTCGTCGATTTCTTTTACTCTGGGCCCTGAAGAAAAATTCGAATTTTGGCCTTTTCAAAGAAGCTCGGCGATTATTCCCCTTCGCTCCTAATGTTCTGGCCCAGTGTTCTGGTCATTGAATAACAATGCGGAGTTGTTATCTATTAGCTGTCATTTTTAATTGGATTTTTAATGGGTTTAACGAATTGTGGGCGGAGTTACCCTGAACGCGTCCGTTACAGCTAAGAGCGCAGTCCCTTTCTTTTCCTTTCCCCTTTTTTCGGCCTCTCCCCAAGCCCCCTTCCGCTCGTTCGCTCTAGCTTTTTTTCGCGCTCGGCTATTTCGCGCAACCTCTCGACTATCCAGAAAGGGACTGCTTGCAGTCTAGTTGACATATGAAGGGGATAACTGTGCCATAGAATACAAACATGTTGTTCAGCATAAGATTAGTTGAGGGGTGGGGGATGGGGGGTGGATTTCTCAGGTAAATTTGTGACAGCCGGAGCTAGTTTGCCCCTTACATTTTAGGGGCTGCATTGTGGGCTGTCTAATTTTTTTGTCAGTTTTAGCCTCGCAGGACTTTTTGGGAGACTGCCAACTTGCCTTCATTCATACCTCCCTGTTAAACTGAGTACCTCACCCCTTGTTTGGGTTTCTATTTTCTTAAAAAACTTGAAACATAAGCAAGCGGAAATTAAAGTTAATAGCCGACGTTTCGGCGTCATCGTGACACCATTCACAAGGCAAAGTGGATAAATTAATGCGAAGATTTCTACACTCTACAGTCTCTACAAATTAGCATATTAACAATGGATCACAAGTTCTTCAAGTAAATACCTTTGTGCGAATCGAATCTGTTTGCACGTTTATGGATGGTTTAAGTTTTCTTATGAAAAGCATCTCCTTTATTAGGCAATCAAATTTGTTCGAACATTTAGCTAGCATGTGAAATTGTTCTGAAAGACAAGGAGGTATGTTCGAGTTATGTTCACTCAAGTAGTGTTTACAAATAGACAATGATTTTTGTTTGTGTCCATCAATGCGTTCGTGGAGGTGGCCGCAAGTGTAACCAACGTATCCTGCATCGCACAGGTTACATTGAAATTTATAATGTGACAATGGTGTCACAATGACGCCGAAACGTTGGCTATTAACTTAAATTTTCGCTTGCTTATGTTTCAAGAAATCATTATTGATCAAAACTTAAAAAAACTTATTCTGGAAATTAAAATTAAAGGTCACTGCCAGTTGTAATGATAGTGATAACACTGGGTGTTTGTGTGACAGCCTTTATTAATATCCCCCGACCCTTGTAAATACCATACACTTGCATGGCTTACCTGCAAAATGGGTATCTCCACTGGTATCTCTGATTGATGTGTGCAAACAGCTCCCACTATGTAAATTAAGCTATGAAAAAACCACAAGACTATATTCATCCATGTCATGGTTATTTGTACAATGATAAAGATGAAATCACCCAAAGACCACAATTACATCATCACAAGTTTGACCTGCCAAAGTAGGTCAATGGTATGCATTACTAGACCAGAACTGTAGTCATGTTAGGTGGTATTACAACCAGATATATTTAAGACTTCTGTCACAACAACATCTCTAAAATTAAACACTAAAAGATGACCTGCATACGCTCAAACTTCCCATAAGCAGACACCCATGGGACCAGAAAAGTGTCTGCTTAAGAGAGGTGTCCACTTATGGGAGTTTAAAATGTAGAATTTGTATGTAGCTGAGAATTTGACCAAGTGTCTGCTTATGAGGGCTGTCTGCCAATGGGAGGTGTCCGTTAGCAGAGGTTCCACTGTACTAGTGTCATAACAAAAAATCTAAATGCAGTAGTTATAATACTATCTATTTCACCTCAAATATTCATTAATTTTTGTGCAGTGTAATGGCAAAAGCAAAATTGTATCCAAATAAGTTGGACCTGCCCAAATTAAGAACAAAACCTAAAAAATGGGTCAGAAACATGTTACCAGATATCAGAACTGCCACTGTAACAGTAATAACCGGATCTGACCTTTAGAAATGATTATCAAATTTATTATTAATTCATGAAGAGAAAACAAAAGTAAATCACTACTATGAGGGAATGTGGTCTTAATTATCATAACATTTGAGGGCTTTTTACTTTCACCATCTGGAAGAATTATTTATGGTTTGAGAGGCTATATCAAACACGTTATAGAATGTTTCATCCTATTTCCAAACACCTCAAAGCTGGTCAAAAAAAAACTTGGCTGTGTCTCGTTTTTTCTATTTCCTCATGTTTGATGTATTACCTACAATATAAGGAGCACAAGCTGACAGTCAATAAAGGAGGCGAACTAGATTACAAAACAGCATGGGAAAGGACCTTTTTTTGTTGAATACTGCACCATAGTTTACTTAAATGCAATCAAAGGTTATTTCATTTAACTTTTGCCACACAGTGTGAACATGAATGAAGGTGGAATCTTTGGTAACCAAAACTATACCTGACTCCAAACCACATTGGGCTAAATATTTAGCTTGTGAATACAACCTCTTCGCATCCAGGAGTGATGAGAGGTGGAAATAGTATTGGCAAGTTTCCAAGACATAGTAATAAACTTACATGACCCCTCAAAAAAAAATTTAAGAAATGCCCACCCTGTCCCCCTTCTAAGGCTCCTTTTTCCTCTATGATGACCTGCAAAAGACAAATCTTTTCTGGTTTTGCAATCAGCAAATATCACTCCTCAAAAAAAGTTTTCAAGAAGTACCCACCCCACTTCTCTCATAATCCCCCTGACAGATTACATCACGCAGACTTATAACCTGTGCACAGCCGCCTGCTCTCCGCAGTTTTATGGAGGAGAGCAGGCAGCTCAGGCAGAACTTGTCCAGTACGATATCCCAGCCAACTCGTAAACTGTATATTAGTCTTTTTCCATCTAGACATTAACCAAATTACAACCTTAGACAACGCTCCTTTTACAACCTCCTATAGATGTACACCGAACATTTTAAGCAGTCGTTCATTTCGGTAATGTACTCTCCCAGTGTCAATGCATAATTCAATTTATGGCCTTTATGTAAAATTTGTTTTAAGCCTTTTGTTTACTTTTTCCTGGTATTATATTAGCGTTAATTTAATCTTTTCCTTCCCAATCTATTTTTACGATGATCTAAATTAGTAGAATATTAAAATATTAACATTTGTAAATAATGCAATTCAATTGGCTGCAAGGTAATTTTGAAATAAAGCTATATGTATTTAAAACTATCTATTTGCATAAAAGAAGTTGTCTAGTTTAATTTAATGCAAGATGAACAGTGAACACTACAGTATAAGTCACATGACATTCAAAATAAGTTTGCATCATTCTTAGTAGGTGTTTATTTGACCCATCAAGCTTCACACCATTTCAAAATAGAATTAGCTTTTGGTTTTATTACGTCGAGTAGTTGGGTATGAATCAACTGGAAAACTGGGTACACTGGACCAAAAGCGGGCTAAGAAATAATCAACTGGGTACAATACAATCAGGTTCTATTGTAATCCCCCTCCCCCGAGCAGGCCAAAAAGAGCTGTTCAAAAGCTGTACCTTCAAGTGCTGAAATGCTTCTACTTTCAGCTTAAATCAATATAAACTGTTCATGCTATCATCAGAAACTCTTTTGAAGTTCGTGCGAGCCCAAGAAGCGAGAGTCGTGATAAATATGAAAGTTGAGAGAGGTGATCCGTCGGTTTGGAAGGAAGTGCACCAGCGGGGGAAACAGATTCAGCTGTGTTTGACATTGGGCCATGCATGCCAAGACACAGGGTTAATGTCCCATCCACAAAGCCAGAGTCCTACTAGCAAAGAGCTGTGTATCTCCCTCTTATTGATCATTCAAGAAATGAATGATAGGCTCCTATCACAGGGGGATCGCTTCGTAGGTCTGTATCACCTCCCGTGAACAAAACTGCAAGGATTAAACAACGACATCCAAGATGATGCGTGCGGCGTAAACGAACGAACTGACTGACGAGAGAGTAGGACAACGAAGATGTTGCGGTGGAGAACAAAGTGGCTGGATTTACAGGAGAATGACCAGCAACCCTGGCTGACACTCTCGACTACATAAATGCAACTCTTTATCGAAACGTTAACACCATCCTCACGATCCTTCTCACGATGTCTGTGTCAACCGCAACTCTTGAGCGCAGTCGTAGCCCGATGCGTAGAGTCAAGACTTATCTACGGGCAACCATGAAGACAGAGCGACTCTCGGCTCTTGCTCCAATGCACGCGCACAAAGACATAACCATTGACGGGGAGGCCGTGGCTTGTGGTTTTCGCGGAAAGAAGAACAGGATACTACGAGAACTTCCAATTCCCATAAAACTTGACTTGAGATACTTAGGTCGTCATTCAGTCCAGTAGTACTGGTTATCACTTCAAATTAGATCGCGTTTAGTTGCTGAGAATTCGTGATATTTTTTATAATAAAGTGCTTTATCTTATATATAAGCCTCCCTGAGCTGTAATGAAGCATGAATTGAACAAATCATAGCCCTAATTGACCCCCCCCCCCCCCCCTTACCCACTCTACACTGGCGAGGTATGGAACGGGCAAGCTTACAGACCAAAAATGGCTAGCTATGCCCCATATAGCCAACAGTAGTGATGACTCACCCTGCGGAAATAGTTTGGAGTACGAAACCATGAATGATTCTGCTTGGGGAGATGCAGTACAAGCGGATAAAAGCAAAAGACATAGCACATCAACATCTTGAGCGTGTGTAAATTATGGTGGACAAACCTCCAATGACAAGAAGTTTGGGCCTAGCGTTGTATAAATGTAGAGTAAATGCTAGAGTGCTATGGGTGTTCTATACAAAACGAGTTATCCACCGTTTTCAGGACCCTGCTTTGGACCTCACGAAACCTGTGGACTTATGAAGCTTGTGTATGGTATTATTTTACTTTATTCTTTCTTGGTGGGATCAAATGTGACCCAAGAATGGGCAAAATTGTAGGTTGCTGGAGTATATCTTTTATTCAAGTGATACACTGATAATCTAATTTATCAGTAGCTTAGATGAAATTTAAGTACAACCTGGACCCACAACAGCAAATTTGATATTTTTACGGTGCCTACTATTGTTACTGCGCATTCGTTCTGCGCATCGCGAGATAATCGGGTTTCCTATGGGTGGTGCCTACTAATACAGGAATATTTTGCGCGGTTTAAATTTATACGGAGAAAGCAGAACTTACCAAATGCTTTTGGTATCTCAAAAGAAAATTGGGGGTAACCTTGCGTTTTTCAGAGATAATTAAGCTTCAATTTAGGAAAAAATCCCATACATTGCTTTATATTTTGGCGTTTTTTTAGAGATATCATTGCTTAATTATCTCTGAAAAATGCATGGTTACCCCCAATTTTGTTTTTGGATTCCAATAGGCCTTGCTGAGATCTGCTTTTCCCGCATAGTCATAAACTGCACAAAAATACTTCGGTATTAGTAGGCACTGTCCTTAAAACTATTTTGTTGTGGCTAAAAATCATTTTGGCTTAGTTAAACTTGAGCCAGGGGCTGGTCAGCTGTCCATCTGCGAAGTTGTATGCGGGGGAGCTCTCAGGAAAGTTCAGGGAAAACTGTTTCGCCAGTTTACATCGCCTCCCCAAACTTGCTAATCAGTCACCAAATGCGTCAAGGTGCTATGTAGTGGCTAACAGACTCACGGGTTACCGAACTTGCTCTGGCGGCTAGCACTGATCTTTTGGGCTTCAGTTGTTGCTGCATTTGTTCCATGATGACATATTAAGTGACGGCGTCGTCCTTCAACTGCACAGAAGCAGCTAGGTCCTTCGCTAACTGGTAAGGTACCATGGGAAGGATTTGTCAGAAACTCTATTTGCCATGAAAAAGAAGTCCAGCTGTTCTGTGTAGGGCTCCCAATCCATCCCAACGACAAACCTTGTCACCTTGCCGATGGCTTAACCCCCTTTGCTCGGTGCGGCATTCGGTGTTTCGTCTGGCATTTCCCTACTGTTTACCTGCTTGTGGTGTATTTAATATGAGACAAACTCTTGTTTTCCGATAGTGCTTGAAAGTGATAAATTCCATCCTTGTCGCCAATTGTTATGTATTCACATTAAATCGCACAACTCAGATCAAATCATTACCAAAGGCATAGCCCGCAAACAGGCTTCTCGGCGCGTTCAGATACGTTGATGATTCGAAGTTGTATTTGTTGTTCGCGGTCAAGGATGCGAACGCATAACAATGGCTTACCAAGATTGCGGCGTGGTTGCTATAACACACTGATAACAGCCTCCTTATCAACCCAGATGAAACCAGACTCTTAGTGATTAGAACTCGTCAGATGTTGAAAAGGCTCCCTCCTGATTTTCATGTAACTGAAAGACATGAAGCCCATGGGATTCGAAGATCCGCTGTAACGTTCCCGATGTGGGGTTCACTGTTTTCACAAGCCCGAGCAACGGGACACAACATCAACTCTCACAACGTAACGATTCTATCCACAAAAGACCACACCATCAAACGTCACGCTTAGGAGGTCATTTTCATTTAACAAAGAAAATCTTCCCTGAATAGGGACGAGGGACTGGACCTCCTGGTCATTTACAACTCGCTCCTGGGACTAATAAATGATCTCGCCCGCTGATTATTCAGATCGCTGACGAAGTTCGAGTGATTCAAACGAAATACGCGAAAGTGAAATATTTTGCTCTGAGTTTTGGAATTCTTATAACGTTAATTTTACATTATTTCTGCAATCATGAGGACGGTCAGCTCTTCTGGTATTATATGAGTGTATTCGATTGTTTGTAGACGTGTTTTACCTTGGCACCCAAGTTATAAGATCGCAAAACGAACTTTCTATTACTATGGTTGCACTCTTTTTAACGAACTATCTTGATGGTATTTCGTATTTATTTGTTTCTAAATCTTTTATTCGTACATAGTTTTCTATCTATATTATTATCAGTATTAGTTTAAAGTATATGTATATTGTAGTTTTAGTACATTGTTGTGCTCAGGGCTCCCATTGATAACATACAGCTTTTTGCATCTGAAGGGGCTACCCTGAGCGGTATAAATCAATAAACGTTCTTCTTCTTCTAATTATCCTTTCCCCGTGAGGGGCTTTTCAGGGGTAATGAAACAAACCATACAGAAACAAACATAATTAAGAAACCCAACTGACAAGAGTCGGACCAGCTGGCTATTTCCAAGTGAGGATGAGGGGATGAACTAGGAACTACCAGGGAACAACTCCAGCTATTGTTCAAAGTGGGACTTGAATCTGGCATCTCCAGAGGATAAGTAAGACGCGCTGACCTCTCAGCAACATTTCCTCCAGTTTCTTGTACATCAACAAAAGTATATCATGTTTATTTCACTTTTTCCTTGGTCTTCTGGCACTGATAAAATTCTAATAAATTATTCTCAAGAGAGCTTGTGTGACAAGCAGAAAAAGTTCGATGAGCTAGACTTGATTTTCGTATCATATTCTCTTAATGAATATGAATATGTCCCATAAAAAAAACATGTATTTTAACTGCGGGACTGCACCGGCATTGCAGAGGTCATGGGTTCAGTCCCGTTCAAGCCTGAATTTTTTACAGGCTTTCTTTTCCCAACTGCTTAAGTTTCGTAAATGACTGGAGGATCTTTTTTCTATTTAACACATCCTCTCACTTAGCACCTCATTATCCATAACCATATTTCCTAAGCTAAAGAAAATTTCGGTAAATGAATCTGTTGACACAAATTTGTAAGATTATCATGCTTATCTATGGTACTGTAATTACATGTCGCAAAACATCAATAGGATTGTAGATGATGTGTTAATGGGATCCTTTTGTGCAGCAGTAACTTGAACGTTCCTTGTTGGTATAGACAGGAGTTTTACACAACTTGTAAAACCCATATGAAAACTACATCTAGAACCCAAGTGGCGTATTTTCTATATCCTCACTAGTGAGGATAGAGCTGATGTCATTTCCCGCTTTTTCACGGTTGTTTGTACAAACATAAGTGAAAAATTGCAAGCGATGAATTTGTATATACAATAAAAGAAAATTACACGGTGGGTTGAAGATATGAATTTTATTTTCTCGTGTTAAAAACAATAATTTACTTGTTCGCATGTGGAGGCCAACTAGAAAATCGGATGGTTAACTTGGCCTCCATCCTCAATCTACCTTAAAATTTTCAAAACAAACTAAACAAATTTAACCATATAAGAATGTAATTAAAACACTCTAATTAATCTTGAGGAAAATAAAGGTTTTTGTTGTTGTTGTTTACTCTTAAATAAAATTTATATCCTCGCGCCGCCGTGTAATGTCCTCTTTTTATTATGTTTTACTGTTGTCTCAGCATTATGTTTATAATGTAACTGTTTGTTATCAGAAAGAGGAAGGATGTAGTGCAATAGCACCCAAACCCTTTGTTAAGGGAGAAAAGTGCCTGGCATTATTTTGTTGTCTTTCCCAAGAGTTGTGATAGCGCAATAACTGTTTCACGAAATCTAGTTCCATCCTTTATTACAAAGAAACTAAGTCTAAAGTTATTCTCACTTCAAGTCATTCAAGACATAATTTTCACAAAGACACGAAGGCTCTTGAGAACGGTTATTAATAATTGAATAGCAATACCCAAATTCAGAGTTGTGTTTCTGGGTGTAATCAGACTGAGAGCTAGCCTGAATTGATGGCTACAATACAAGCACAAGAGATGTCTTAACTTCCTACCCTCGTTAACATGCAGTTTTCTTTTAATTTACACTTTGCAGATTACAGGAAGTGGATGGGTGACAACTTCCCATCAATTCTAGAAGGTGAGTTTTTCTTTTCTGTGAAGGCACTTTAAAGACATTATCGATGCTGTTTTCCAGCCTACTTCGGAACCATTTTGAACATTAAGATCGGTAAATTGTTCCAATCTTTGATGATTTTTACAAAGAAGGAGTACTTCAGGGAGTTAACTGATTTCGTTTGGTGTATGCATGGTTAGCTCTAGTAGTAATTGAAGTCAAGGCCAGTCCAATGACTAGCCAACAACGTTTTGAAAACTGTTTTGGTGACGAACACGGAAAGTATAACTGTCCAATGAAATCTCCGACAACAACCGTTGCAAGTGGCTTCAACTAGGTAAAGAAAGCTAGAACGTTGATGAAGTGAAGGGGAACTAATCAAAAGCGTGACTTGTTCGGCCGGATTATCCCTCAGAGACTTTGCTGCAGTTGGGAACAAAATTAAATGAGAGCAAGACTTGAAGTGTAGCTGACAAATAAGTTTCAACTTCTAGTCACCATAGCCCTCAGCTTGGCATCCCACAGTAGAGTAGTAGGGACCTTCCGATCAGAGATTTTCTTGTTATTATATTATATTATGTTGTGTTATTATTATAGTACGAGTACGGCTTTTCAAATCCTAAATCAGTCACATCCCTAAAACTCTTGCCCCTTCCCGTTACCAGCAGATACGAAGACCATACGAACAATATTGATGTTACAGTGGTTCACGTAAACTATATTTGAAAAGTCGTACTCGTACTCAATCTCGTGCTCGCAGTCAAATCTGAAGGTCCCTTATAACAACTGCGTGGGACCGGCAACCCTTGGTTGTTCGTTCGTCATGTGATCTTTGTTTCTTAATCCGTGGCGTAAAACCATTGGTGTAGGAAACGGCCTCAAATGAAAAAGTGAAATAAATAAAATAAGATATAAAGGCTATATTAATCTAGGTGTGGGGGGGTCAGTAGTAATACGCATTTTATGATTGTTTGTTTGTTTGCTTGTTTGTATTTTTGCAATAAATGGGCAGTATTCAAAAAATGTAGTAAATTGAGCGAAGCTTGTTTGTTTGAAGTTAAGTGTGAAGTTCTTATTTTCACTTTTCAAAGGCTTTTACAAAGCGGCAGAGATGGGCGGTTATAATGGAGCACGTGAGGCTGATGCAGAGGCCTGGGGAAAGTAGAGTGGTTACACAAAGATGCATCAGCGACTGCTTGACGGAGTTTAACAAGGCATTATACAAATGGCAGCAATGACCATATATATGGAGCAAATTCTAGATCTTGAAACTGAAATTGATGTACAGTAAATGGATAGTAGAAAAGCATGGGTTCCATTTTTGAACTCTCTGTGAACGTCTGTGAGAAGGTTAGCAAAGTGAAATAGAGTTGAGAACAAGAAGTCCCAACTTTAGCATGATACGTTTTGCACGGTGAGAAAGGTTTCTTTTCACCTCTTAGCTCGAAAATGACACACTGATTCGATTGGCAGCTTTTTTATAAATATTTGTCGGAGGCCCAAAATCGAATTTTTTCCTCTGGGGTGGTAGAAGGGATAGGGTCAAAAATGACCAAATTTTGAAGTCGGCATTTTTCACTCGTTTAAGTCCCTAGGGACCTCGGGGTGTCGAAAAAAGCACTAAGGAATTTTTAAGTACAAACAAAGCCCTGACAAAAAATTTTAGTTTTCTCCCAAAAGTGATTTTATCCTTTGTGGGCAATTTCTTTCTCCGCGGTCCCTTAGGAGGCCTAAAACGTGTTGCGGGGGACGTTTTCGGACACGCTAAATCGATTGCCACCTTTTTCATGAATATTTCTTGGAGGTCCAAAAATCGGATTTTTTTACTCTGTTCGGGTAGGAAGGATAGGCTCAAAAATAACCAAATTTTGAAGTCGGCATTTTTAACTTATTTAAGTCCCTAGGAACCTCCGAATGTCGAAAAAATCACTTGGGAATCATTTTTAAGTATAGATAAAGCCTTAACAAAAAATTTTAGTTTTGACCCAAAAGTGACTTCATCCTTTGTGGGCTTTTTCTTTGTCCCCGGTCCCTTGGGAGGTCTAAGATGTGTCCGGGGGACGTTTACGGACACGCTGAATTGATTGGCACCATTTTCATGAATATCTTCTGAAGGTCCAAAAATCGCATTTTTTTTTCCTTTGGGAAGGGAGGATAGGGTCAAAAATGATCAAATTATTGAATAATTTGGTCATTTTTGACGCTATTCCCCCTACCAGCCCATTGGAAAAAATTCAATTTTTGGAGCCAACGACAAATATTCATTAAAAAGCTGCCAATGGAATCAGTGTCTCCGAAAACGCCCCCTGGGACGATTTTTAGGCCTCCCGAGGGACCACGATCAAATAAAAAGCACACAAAAGATAACGTCAGGGTTAGGCTTTAACTTTGTTTTGTCAGAGCGTTATTTGTACTTGAAAATTATTCCCAGCGGAGTTTTGGACACGCCGAGTTCCCTATGGACAAAAACTAGTGAAAAATGTCGACTTCAAAAGTTGGTCATTTTTTACCCTATCCCCCTTACCCCCCATTGGAAAAAATTCAATTTCCTGTAGTGAAAGTATAACAAAATGAGTATAGTAACTAATTGGTATGTTATAAACAAAACTTGGATAATAATCTGTGGTGGCAACAATTCAGTGCTTTAGTCTCCAGAGCAATACACTACATTCAGATATATATATATACCTATACACTCGATTGCAAAAACGTTGACACCTAAAACGCATATTTCATGAAAGATGAGACCCAACGGATTTGTGGGTAGTGTTTAAAAATTGGCCTTTAACGCGTGTCTTATAGCATCTAAGCCCTCGTCGTGAGGTATGTGAGGGTATAAACCCACCACATCGATTGAAACCTTAATCGCACCTTCTGGGAGTGTGTCAATGTCGACAAGTTTATGAAGGAAATCATTCTTGTCTTTGACAAATGATGGGATAGAAGCTATCAATGGTTTAAGATGATAATCTACGAATTCTGAAATCTTTTCTGTCGGTGTATTACATCCCGAGATAACTGGTCGTCCCGGACAGCCCTTATACAACTTTGGCAGCAGATAAAACCTTCCTGCTTTCGCCGTACTATTTACTCACAAATATTCAAGAGTATTGTCACTTATACTTCCCTCTTCATGTGCCCTTTGAACCCTATTGTTGACCATTTTAATCATATCATTAGTTGGATCTTTATCCAATGTCACATAAACCTCCACATCTCTTAGCTGACGTATAGCTTCATTGATATACCTTGCCCTGTCCATTACCACTACACCCGGTCCTTTGTTTAATTACGATGTCACCGTATGCATATACAGCTATTTTAATAAACTTTGTATTTGAAAACACAACTGTCTGTAACAACCGGATGGCCGTATTATGCAGATGTCCGTCAAGCGGGGTTCCACTGTGTTATTAATCCAATTTTTATGAAACGTTTGTGATGTAAAAATTCTGTTATCTGTCAGGTAAGTCAAGCGTAGTCTTGAGAGACACCTTTGTTGTGTATTTAATGATTTCTTTGTCACTTCTGATGTTCTTGAAGTCTACTAAGAAGAGTCCTGTCTATTAGTCTATTGGAATGTTCGTTTGGGAAAGGTTTCAATATCTAGAAGTACTCGAGCAACTGCAGCTGTCGTTTTACACACGCAAAGTAAAAGCAAACTCGAAAGATTTCTAAGTACGTCTATTTCGCTTCTAATTGGGGATTAACGCCGCGGCTTTAATTTGAGCGCGCTATCCTAATTACGACGTACGCGCACGTCAGTACCGAAAATTAGTTATGAAAGCTCTGTGACGTCTGTTTGTTTTGTCAAACGCGCAGTGCTTTTCAGTTATCATTCCAAAGAAGCATGGCGGAAGAAGGGCAAAAGGATATGTCCATTGTTGAACACGAAGTATTAGAAGTGTATGAAGTGCAGGAAGGAGCCCTGCAAGAGTGCATGATGTTTGTTAAAAAATTAAGCGAAACAAGTTTACGGGATCTAGAGACTGAAAGGAACAATCTGAACGATCTACTGAAGGAAGCCGAAAGGGAAGTGACCACACTGAAGACTTCACTTAAAACTGCTAATAGCAATGTGGAAGAGCTTACGGCAACCCTAAAACTAGACAAGGAACAACGCCAAAACCTTGAAGATCTCCTTTCAACCGCTAACGCCAGGGCAGATGAGTTAAAAACCGAGCTGAAACAAAGCAGGGAGTCGGCTTCTGCACTTCAGAAGCTAAATCAGGAGAAAAGCGTCACTTTGATGGAGGTTGACGAAACTGTTGAAAAATTAACAGCAGAAAAGGATTCTCTTGAAGAGGAACTCGAAAATCTGAAGCGCTTAAGATCCCAAGATGAACAAGAAACAAATGCAATACACCAGCTCCTTCTCAAGGAACAGGAAAAGACCTTTCGAATGGAAGAACAACGCGGGGAAGTAGTGGCGCAACTGAATAAAGAGTTGATTGAAGCAAAGAAAAATTTATCGTCACAGAAAAACCAAACTGACGTTGAAATAGCACAACTCAGGCAAAAACTTGACCTTGAGCAAAGAATGAACGAAAGTTTGAGCAATGAAGCTGATGTCTGCGTCAATGATATTAAAAAACAGCTCCTCAAAGTTACACGCGAGAACGCAGATATGCAAGCGAGCAAAGAAAAAGTCTTGGATCGGCTGAATACTGCAGAAGAAGAGATTTTATCACTCCAGAGAAAACTTAGTGAAGAGAAACAGACAAGGGAGAAGTTATACCAGGACAACAAGATAGATGCTGATGAAGCAAAGAGCCATTTGGAGAAAATGAAAACAGAGAATGATTGTTTAACATCTGAAAAGGAAGCTATTGAGAATAGGCTCCGTTCTTTGAAAGTAGAAAACAAAGAACTCCTTTGCCGCGCCACGGTGTTACAGGAAAGCATGGAGGCAACGCAGCGTGAAGCTGTTTTACTTCAGGAGGAACTGAAAGCCTTTAAAACCTCTCACACGATGCAAGACGAGGAAACAAAGGAATCTGTTGAGTCATGGGCAAATAGAGTGGATGACGCTGAAGACTGGCAGCAAAAGTACAGAGAACTTGAGATTGAGCAAGAAGCTCTTTACAGACAGTTCACTCAAGTTAGGAAGCATCGAAACCGTGTGCTGCGTGAAAACGGAGGGCTTCGGCGTCAAATGTCTATGGCAGGAGCTCAGCTGGCTATCACAAATCAGAAGTTCCAAAGACAGCTGCAGCACTTTCGTACTCAACTAAACATGGCAGAGCACTTGTATCGCGAGAAGATGCTCGAATGCAGCATCCTTGAGGTGCAATTGAAACATCTCCTGAAGTCCTCTCCTTCAACTCCACAAACCTACGACTATCCCGGCAATTCTGAAGATCATACACGAGATTATGTCACTCGCTCCATTGAATTTAGCCGCCGTTACGACTACTCTACCTCCCGATCAGGACAGAGGTCACGTGATGACACCACCAGGCATATGCAGCAAGCACGTCCGCAGTATGCATCCAAGTCACGTGTACCGCCGGCCACCCAAAAAGCAGAACAAGACAACTGCCCTGAATGCGTTCCGAACGACTTAACGTAGCGCGCATCTTGTCAGCGCACAGTAGCAACAATAAATTGTTTTGATATTGGTTATTGTTTCAATGTACTGCTTTCAACTTCGATCCCATTTATTACCTTGTTATCCCTAAGGCCATTTTTTGTTTTGTTTTGCGACAAATAGTTTTGACGAATCTGGCGATTTTTTGGAGCCCGAACTGCGAAGTTCAATACTCAACCAACATTCACCATTGCAGAATTCTCAAAACAACAACAATAAACCAAATTTTAGCTCAACGGAGTCAAAATACACTGTGAGTAGTGAATTTGGATCCTCTTGGTCCTTTTCTGCTGGTTTAGTAAGCGTGTGACTTAATGATAATTGACTTTTGATTGCTGATTTGTTCCAGACTTGTGCCTAACTGTATTTAAATAAGTGGCTTGAGTCCTGTTTTCTCGCGTTTTATCAGTTTCTTGAAAGTGCGATCCAACTACACCTTAAAGTGTAAAGAACCAAGTTGTCATTTAGTTTTGTTGACTGGGGTTATATTTGCTCGCATTCATTCATTTGATTCAGTACCAAAACTCCCGAGACCTTTTTCCTGTGGTCATCTCATTTTGCTGCAGACTTCTTTGGACGAGCAAACACAAAATGTGTTAAAAAGGGCCCTCCTTAAACAAAGTCGGACTTAAATTGTTTGTTAAGTGCCTTACCTTTTATTCTCACTTTGTAAATAGAAGTTTTTGAAATTTTGGGTTTCCTTGACTATGCGGCCGAATTTAATTATTACCCGGGGCGTAGTTTTCTTCCTTTTCTCGTAGTAGTTTTCAGGTCATGATTGTTAAGATGCGCAATGGGCGATGGTTGCGAGCCCGCGATTTGATGGCACTTACTTGGTTTCTTTTCGGTAGGTTTTCGTTACTCAATGGTACGGAGCCCCATAAGGGACACACACACTTTTTTTTTACTGCTACTTTTACTGCCACTTTTATTGCGACTTTTACTGCGACTTTTACTGCTACTTTTACTGCGAGTTTTACTGCTACTTTTACTGCGATTTTTACTGCTACTTTTACTGCGACTTTTACTGCGAGTTTTACTGCTACTTTTGCTATCGCGGGACCAAGCGTTACTACCGCGGGCTCAATCGAAAACATGTCGGTCAAGGAGGCGGTTTGTGGCGATCTTGGGAAGGTATGCTTGTGAATATTCATAACCTACCCATAAATCTTACTACGGAGCCCCATAAGGGACACACACACTTTTTTTTTACTGCTACTTTTACTGCCACTTTTATTGCGACTTTTACTGCTGTCCCTTATGGGGCTCCGTAGAAATCAGCCTTGAATGCAAATTTACCTTTGCCATTTCATGTTTGAAGAAAAATAAATTACGATATCGATGTAATCCGAGGGCTTCAAGAGTGAATCGGTCCTTGAACATGGCTTACATTAATGTGCTAGCAATCGCAAACGAACATTTACGTCTCTGTGCTATGGTTGAACGGTAAGATCTCGTAAAGCACTGATGTTTAAATTAGATTTTTTATTCATTATTGACCTCAGCGCTAATGCTACACGTCACTTAAAATTATAAATTCATGTCATTTGGGTTCTTCGCGACTGTTGCAGCTCCTTAAAATAAGTTGGGTACTGACCGTTTTCATTAACATGACTGGCGCAAAGATTTCTTGAAAGATAGCGGAACACTCAAGTAATCAGACTGCATAAGTGTGCCGCGTCTGCACTTTCTTGGGTTCAAACGGATTTACCTTATTTCCGTATTGTAAGCAGCTTGTTTTTGTTAAATTCAAAGGATATATATTTCAAATGACTGTTGAAAACAAGCAAACAAAGGTCTGCTTTTTCTTCACTCTGAAGATGAATACTTTTGTATTGAAAGTAAATAATTGTGATAATTTAAGGTCGTGTTCTATTGGGACCAACCACTTTTAGTTGGTTAGGTTTTTTCGTTTTCTATTAGGAAAAACCGAATTTTGGTTGTTGTTGTTTCTCAACCAGCTCAAACTTCGGTTGAAAGGGCAATCTCGTACCCAGAGTCCTCACGCTCTTTGGTCAGATAGAGATAGATAGATAGCTTTATTAAAAAACCATTGCAGCCCAGAGGCTGGATTACGGACTGTACAATATATAATGCTAAACACGCGATAAGATAAAAAAAAAAACAATTTTACAGCGGTTAAATCGCCAGGAGAGACGCTGGAGAATTCGAAAAAAATTTATATTTTTGGATTGGCTGCTCTGTATAAGCTCCGTAACGGTTCCGCAGAAATCCTGCGGTAATAACATTCCAGTATCCCAGAGTGTCTCCTGGCGACCAACCGCTGGCCAAAGAGCCTGAGGACTCTGGGTACGAGAGTGAATATCACTCGAAATGAACCAGAACCAGGAAAACGAAAATTGGGCAAAGCGAATCAACCGTTGAGCGGTTTGCCGTGGAAGAAGTGCTTGATAGCCGATATTTCATTTTATGTTAACTTGACAATGATCTTTATTCGGATTTGTTTATTTTTTTCAATAAATTTAGTCATTGCTGAGTTCGCACTGTACTGTCCGACTGAATATCTTTTCCAAAGATCCTTTGATAAAGAAGTGCAAGTCTGAAATTATGGAGCATTTCATACAATGAATTTCTAATATGATTTCAAAACTGAACAACAACCAACTCTATTAAAAATGTAACACCATACACACCGTAAAAGTCATACCAACCAGTTTATGGTTCATACCGTAACTCAGAATTCAGTGTGTGGAATCGTTCTTTTATAAATAGAAAAGGCTTGATATAATGGTATGTGTAAATTACGCTGATTTATTTTGTATTTGGGGGCAATTCTCGCCCCCCGGGGTCTTAGTATAGGAGGGTTTTTTGCGTTTACAATTTTGTGGTGTTGGTGAGGAAGGGGGGGGGGGGGGGGGGACTTATATTCGGAGGGCCTCTTTTTCGGAATTTTCAGTATGACAAAAATTGTTTGTTTGTGAATTTTTGCCTTCTGGGGGTGAAAATGAATTTCATCCATGCAAACAAAACGGGGTTCTGGTACCTCTAAGGGGTTCCTTTCAAAATTTCAGACTAGCAACTCCGGTCACTTTTCTTCACCTTTTGCTAGAACCAAACAACAACGAACAACCAATGAAGGCGCCCTAGTACAAGGTGTCTAATGCTTCTTGTTGAAGACATTTATTGTGTGTTCTTTTATATTGTCAAACACTTTTATCATGAGCCTGTGGCTCGGGGGACTGGGAGACCACCCCCTGTGTATTTGACATAAAATAAATTATCTTATCTTCTAAATTAGGTCAAAGGATGCCTTACTGTTTGTGCGGGGTTTTCATATTCTCTATATGTACCTGTATTATTGCTGGAGTTCAGCCATTTGGTATATTTCATATTCTTTTCCTCTTATTATCTCAAAAAAAGAAATGTCTATCTAAATATGTTCAAAAAGAGTCAAACATTCTCCGACAACACGCATGAAGAAGACCATTAGTGGCGCAGTGTTTAACTTGTTTGGTTTATTTCAGCAGGAACGGACAAATAAACAAGTGCCACAACAATTTACATTCGATACAAATAAAAAGTCTTCAGTACATCAGAAAAACTCTGCCAGGCGCGGGTCGTTCCTCAATTTTTGCTCCAGTTGAACATACTTTTGCGGCGCCAGCTCTTTGTGCCTAGTGGAAGTGACAAAGAAAAATGATTTTTACACTATCTAAATACACAATTACCGTATTCTCATGACACACTGTTAAACAAAAAGTGCCAAGCATTTTAAAACTTTCATTGGATTGTATTTTGACTGAATTCCCAACAAAGAGTGGAGTGTCCAGTCAGCAAAAAAAAAAAAAAAAAAACTGAATACATAAGAGGGTTAGCATTCTAATGAAAATGTGGTGCTGCGTCGATGGGAGAGTTTTATGAACTGAGTTGATGACGTAATTTGGCCACCGTAATGAGATTCGAGTGCTGACGTTTCGAGCACAACGAATTCACTCTGGCAAAGGCCTAGCTCTGGAATCTCATTACGCTGGCCAAATTACGTTATCAACCCAGTTCATAAAACCAAACATTCACAATAAACACCGTCAGATAACAGCGATGTTATGTGCTGAACGCTTAGTCGAAGTGGCCGAATATTTCCATGACTTAATGTATAATGGATAAATTAGATAATAGATAATGGATCGGTTACAAAAGTTTTTTAGGTTGATCATGTTAGGCGACGTATACATGGTACAAGATGCGACTTCTATATTAGAAGGTAAAGAGCTATCCTACCCGGGTCGAATCATTTCTCTTGCCTGCAGTTCATCAAAATGCATCACACATTGCAATATACATTCTTCAGTTTTCGAACGATGAGACGCTTAAATACGATAAAATAATTCCAAGGGAGGATAACCTCTCTTGAAAATTGACATTAATTGGAAACTTCGAGATAGAAGAAAAATTTTGTGGTTGTAGCAGACGGCGACATTCAACGTACTTATAAAAAAGCCGTGTGAAGAAACACCAAAAAAGTCGGCATCCTACCCGTGGCTTTCATCGAAAATAACCTTTATTTGGTTTGATTATAGCCGGCTTTGCACAGCCTTCGGCCTTTGACAATGTCTGTTCCACGGAGTCCATTGTTTTCCTTGTATTGACCTTCACTATCGGAAAACTGTCAGTTTGCTTCTATAAACCGACAATCTACGCGGAAAATATTCTCGCATATTTTGACGCTAACTAAAAGTTATTGTTAGTATAAAAGTGAACCTGTTGAGCCGCTGTTCAAGGATATGGATTCTAAACATGGCCTCGCTGCAGAAATTGAGGTACTCCTCTTCATCTTCTTTTGTCATGGACACTTGATTCTGCTGATACCAACTCTGTTTGCGCTGTAATTCTTGTGTTTCCTGTACGATAAAAGTTATCAACCATCATTCTCTTGACTCAGAATGCATTTTAACATGGCTTGGATTTTAAAGCCTATGTAAACTGAGAAATGTTCCTGGCCCGAGAAATTGCTAGTGTAACATGTCTCGTTTTTGTTGCCGCAAACGTAGCGACAAGTACAACTAGATTCTACTTCGTCCAACGTTGACTAACTGCAATAAAAACGTTACGAGACATTCATTTCGGGGTATGTTACACAAAGCAACGTTTCGTGCAATTTGTCTCCCTAAAATGAACCAATGAAGCCTTTAGTGGCTCTAGAAAGAACGCTAGACACTGAGCAGATATTAAAGTCTCCCATGAACCAACCTTCTCAAATCTGGCCTGTATAAGGTTTGCCTTGTCGATGAGGCGGTGTTTAAGATCTTGTAGACATTCCTCCTTGAGTTTGTAAGCTTCTTGGCGACTGATGTGAGGTGGATCACCAATTTGCGCCAGAAACGGTGCAAGGTAATCGAGTTCCAATTCGTGCTTCTTCATTGCTTCCTCTGCCGCTTTACGTTCCTAGTGTCATAACATAGACAACAAAACAAAGCTGCACCTTAAATGTTATTATCAGCACGCACAGTGGCCTCATCAAGTGATAAAATCATCGACATTGTTTGTTTATTCCAAATTATTGTCAGTTTATTCCAAATTACCAAAAATCGCTTATTTCGAAGCGTACATTTATTTTTGTAACAACATGTTGCAGATGTTAGAAAAAAATCAGAAAATGGGGAGAAACAGTGTCAGTGTATAGCGCTGAAATGTATAAAAAAAGATAATTATTATACTTGGCTATGGGTTCAAAACCAAATTATGACGTGGTCAGTTTGTGTTTCTTGCGTCCGCCAGCAAACACCTCGGCACCTGCCTTAGACAATAATGGTTGAAATTGTCAACATCTTGACCTTAAAATAGGTCAGTTCTTTAGTTATTTGGTTTCCTATGCCACAAACATCAAACAGTATCTGAGGAAGCTGTTATTTTTTGGCATACCAGTTGCTGGCGATGCAGCTTAGCTTTCTCATTTCTTTCAGTATCGTACACAGACACGTTGAGTTGTGATGCTGCTTCTTCTTTGATTCGCAGCTGCAGGATTTCTTTCACCTGAAAAATATTACAGGACACTGCAATCAAACCTCCCTCGCGACCTATACCATAAAAACTATGTTTTCAGGCTGCTGCCTGTATACGTAGGCCACCCCAAAATGTGTTGTTCATCTCGTGAAGTGAAGTGAATAACTTTACCCTATTATCCCCGTTTAGCAAAGTTTTATTTTGCTTATGTCTAATTTAACTAGTAGGCACTAGAATTTGTTCAAGTTTTTGGCCGTCGTTTCCTTGTTCCCTGTTCAACGTCATTGCTCCTCTGTGTCATATGGTGTTTCTGTTAATGTTAGTTTCTGGTTTAAGAAGGATGATATCTTCATTTATTCTACGTTCCACCGTGTTTTCCCAATACCTTTTCGAAAATGTCAACATCGCTTTTCCGGAAGGGGAGGGGGGGGGGGGGGGGGAAGGGGCTCGTCAGAAATGCATGAGGACCAGTTTATTTCAGGATAAGTAGAATTTTTATGTAACTTGACCAGCATCATCACATGTTAAAGACGCAAATTTAACTATGTATGCTGATGACCACCAAACGTATTTATGGAACAGTGGGACACAGTTTGAAAATCATGGTCAGCAAGCCTTGTCTTGGTGTTCAAAGAACTTCCCTATTAGCCAATCCAGACAAGTTTCAGTCTCTTAAATATTAGTCCAAGGAAACGCAAAAAGGATAAGAGTGACACACTGATGATCTAGACATTAAGAAAACTGAACAAATCAAACTACTTGGAGTTTACATCAACGATGACCTTAATTTCACCAAGGCCAGCAAGACAGTGGGAGTAGTTTCTCGTCTTCGGATGCACCACAAGGCGAAGCTACTACTGTTTAAGTCTTTCATTCTACCTCATTTAACTTGCTGCCATTTTATATGGCGTCTTTGTAAATCATCGGACAAAAGGAAGCTTGGGCGAATACAAGAACGAGCGCTGCGAGCAATATACAGATCTTTCTCTGACACATACGAAGAACTCTTGGGAAGCGCCTTGCAAGATATTGCGGTACTTAGGTACAAAGTCAAGCACGGCCTCACACCTGCTACCGTTTCCAATGTCTTTGTCAGTAAAGACCCCACACACTCGTTTCGGAGTACAATGATTTTGTATTACCGCGTTTTAACACTACACGCTATGGCAAACATTCTATTAGATATCTTGAACCATTTCTATGGTCAAAACCTAGTAAAGTCCAAAGAGATTCGCCTAATTTAGCCGTTTTAGAAACAAAAGAAGAAAATTGAATCGCTGTAACCTGCGTAGCCAATATCGCGCAAATCTAAATGTTATATTATTTAGTATATTAGCTTACATGTTTCACTTGTCTATCATTTTATTGTTTTATTTTTATTTTATCATTTTATTTAAAGTGTAGAAAGTATATAAGAATTGCAATTCAACTAAACATTAACCGACATTAGTTTTTTACTTGTTTTTGGGACTCTATCACTGTATTGTTAAAACTAATGTCCCCAATTAGTCCACATGGGCTAAATACCTTGACACTTCAATAAAGGTTCCGTCTGGCATGTACGCGTAAGATGTGCTATCCCTGATGATTCTTGTAGGTTTATTGAATTTGCTTAGTGTCACTTACCAGATAAGAAGCCCATTTTTTAGTCACTGCAAGCAAATTCGAAACGATACTATAAACTCATTCAAGTGCAGTTGTAAGATTTCATGTAATCTTCTTTCTGTCATGTGATATTTTATTTGTACATACAGTCCCACAAGAAGTTCGTTATTTATCCACAACAGCTATTGAATCACATCGCTTTGCTTCATATACATGAAAGAGTGAGAAATATTGAGATCGTGGTAAATGTTTTGAGGCTGTAAATTGTAAGTCAGTGTACCTCTTCTTCTGATGCTCGTATTTGATTTGTGCTTTGTTCCTCGGCATCCACAAGTTCCACCAGCATCTCATAAACTTGCAAGTTTTTATGAGGCTTGATGAGGGGGTCAACCTGTCAAATAAAAATTATCTCGCCGTGATTTAACGACTAAGATAGCCTGAACAAAATTAAAATTTTCTCTGCGACTGTTAAAACTGCTAAGGATTCTTTCACTTGAAACAACAGTTTAGATATTTAATCATTTGATGTACTCGCTTAAAAGACTTGCTAGAAGAAGAGCGACATATTCACATTGATAGAGGTATTTTTCAGTCAGAGACACAGGTATACTCGGAAAAAGAAATCCGAGTTCTCCCAACAGTAGTGCAACATATGACCTTCTGATTACTAGTAGGTTTTTGAGTCTTGGTAAACAACTTGCCTGAAAAGTAGTGGTCATATCAGGCGTCATTGTAAGTGTTCCTCCTTTTTCTGTGGTGTGAGGAGGGCGGATGAACTCCCTGGTGGAAGCTGTAACTCTGTTGTCCTCCAAATGAAAAGTTAAGATAATTCTTTCATCCGAGACGAGGAACACTCTCTCGGCGACATCTTCATTCGCTTCTTTAGACTTGTTGCGGTGAAACCTTTCGACTATTTTCTGCGAGAATAAAGATATAATTCTTTCTAAACCATTTAAGTCGGTATCAACGGCATTAAATTAGTCAATTGGTCCCTGGTGAGACTGACAGATAAAAACAGGATGGAAAGTACTGCTGGACCTGTACGCACCAGACAGGTTTTGCAGTTTACAGACTGTAAATATTTTTGTTATTCTCTGCGTTTTACAACTCCAGACCTTTTATTCCTGTCAGATTTAGTCAAACCTTACCAAATTCCATACGCGTCGTCGTCCCACCTCATGGATCGACAATTTTCCGGTCAAACGTCAAGTCAAACGCCAAGCAAGTAAGACCGATGTTGATTTAATTTTCGGAAGTAAAAAGCAACTCCTCCCCGCGGGCAAAACAACAAACAAACACAAAAAAGTTCAGTTGTTTGACCTGTGAAGTCAGTTTTCTGACTTTTAAGTTCTGGCAAGCTTTCAAACAAAATCATCTATGAGTTCTAGCACAAGATCTGGTTGAAAAAAAATAAAGGTGGTCAGTCTAGTGCTAGACATGTTACACTAGCAATTTCTCGGGCCAGGAACATTTCTCAGTTTACATAGGCTTTAAAATCCAAGCCATGTTAAAATGCATTCTGAGTCAAGAGAATGATGGTTGATAACTTTTATCGTACAGGAAACACAAGAATTACAGCGCAAACAGAGTTGGTATCAGCAGAATCAAGTGTCCATGTTGTGTGTGTGGGTCGCATCTGGTACTCAGTGTTTTGACCTTTGCAGTAGCGAGAACATGTATACGGGACCTTATTACTCTAGTTTAATGCGTAGGTGGGTGGTCTCGTCGGGATTCTGTGATCTGATTGGTTCGGAAGCCGGGTAATTTGTTTTTTAATCTCTTACCACAGTCATGTGCCGTTAACTAATTGCCATCAATTGTAAATTTCAATGATACAGTTAATTCCAGTAAAACTTTTTCGGAAAGAATGGAAATCCTCAGACGTCTTTCTTTCTTTCGATTGTAAGCTCTCTGACTGTACTATTGGTCAAAGCTATCCCGTCCCAATGTCGACTGGGACCTCTCCTTGTGATTGTCGAAACATTCATGATGGCGACCGCAACAGTTTCAGCTTTATGAGGCACATGTTGCGAAGGTTTTGTCGTTATTCTTAGATACGAGCGAGCTCCTTTACAAGGAGGTGAGTAACGTTTTTACAACCTTCCATTTTTTAATCGATTTAGTACAATGTACCATTTAAGCCTTAAATTTCCTACTGATGTTTCTTTAAGAGAAATGGAAACGGCAACGAACTAACCAAACCGCTTTGGCAAGAAAACCCATATCTTGGCAGTGTCCTCCGACCGTGCAAATGATAAACGGCCACGATAACCGTGCAAAAGACTTAAACCACAAATTCATCGGCGGTCAGTTGGAAAATTATTCATTTCTGGCGCAAAGGCATCAATTTGACGTCTGAAAACATTTTTTAGTTCACAGTACGTAGTAACTAGAACGTTTGTTGTTTATCTGAATTTCGGCAACGGTTGAGGTATGTCTTGCAGCCTTACATGCACCCAGGACTATCGTACAAATATCGTACAGTCCACTATCATATTCTCTCGTGAGAAACCATGTTGTTACCTACAACATATATTTATTTTCCCAAATATAGTGGACGAGAAAATTACGAATCAACGATCCTCTGGGCTTTAACAAGGAATTCTTGTTTTACAACTTACCACTATTGGCCTTGCGTTGGTCTCTTGAGGTCCAAACCTTTTAATTCGTTTGCCAAACGTCACTTGTCGATAGTACATAAAATCATCCCTATCAACATAATTTTCCGTCATCTCCTCTGGCGATTCCTCACGCTTCACTAATCCGTCAATGCGGGCACTGAAAATATAACACGCTGGTTAGTGTATGTGAAACATATGGACTACGGTCAGTGAGGAAACACAACAGAGAGGCCAACAAAACCAATATACATACACTGAAAGCTGAAATGAAAGTGGAAAGGGGTTTTTCTCCTATTGGCCAAATGTTTACATAAACCTGGATTTAGAAATGGATTCAACGTCAATACCACTGATAATATTTTATTAAAAAATTCCATTTCAATGACATTTGGCCGACTTCAAACCATCTTCGTGATCGTATTAACAATGTAGACTTCCAGCAACTAAAACTGACCACGATTCAGTAATGATTGAAATTAAAGATCCAGGCTCTTAGAAGTTAAATGTTTCAAGCCTATTAAGAGCCGATTTCTGAGATTATCAAAAATCGGGCGTCAGTCGTGAAATTTCGAATTCCTTGATATTTTGTCCATATAATCTCTATAGTAAAGTATTTTCAAAAATAACGTTAAAAGTTTCGTCAGCGTATTATTTTTTTCGAAATCGGGCAAAGTTTGAAATACAGCAAATTAGCGTCCTTTCGGTCACGAAACTTACTGAAAATTACCCATTTTCATCTCGCTCGTAGAAAGAAACGCGATGTCCTCCATTAATGAAATGTTTACAAAATATAAACACCTCCCTCTTCTTCATAATGCACTAGTTAAATTTAGATAAGCTTGAGAATTGGAAATGCTTCGGCCGTTAGAAGAAACCCCATTTCGGCAGTTTAAAAATTCAGCAAATTTCATCCAATTTCAACACAAAAGAAACCCAATTGGTACGTCCAGTTTGAATTTAAAATGAAGACATTGTTGAAGCACAACCTTTGCAGTTTACTGTGTTAAAATATTTCTGGCGGCAATGCAAAAGTATCCCGTCGAGAGACCAAAATGTGAAGGGTACTTTGACACGAGGAGAGCCTGTGAAACGAACAACGGCCGTCACGCTACAAATCAAGTCCTTTGTTAAATTATCACTTGCAACAAAGAATATGTTTTCTATGAGCTGTACAGAAATTGCTAATAGTAGCTTATTCTCTGCTGAACTTAGTAGGATAACATTTCGTATGATTTTGTCAACTCGTGTATTTTTACACATGTAGAAGTCAGAATTGGGCACATTTTGCTGTTAATTGTGTAATTGGAAACTGTTTACATTATTCTGCTTCGGCTACTTTCAAAAATACAACAGTCAGGAAATACCAAAAGTCAGAGTATTTCTAAGCTTTAATTCATCTATTGCTTGAGTTTTTAAGACAGGAAAGGCAATTACTTTAGAATTATCAAGCAAAGATGGTATAAATTCACTTAGAAGAGGTCAAAGTTAACAGCAGAGATCGGCTATGTGATTGTCGCATCGCAGAATAAATATTCATGAAATTGCTATAAACTAGCAGTTTATTCTAGCCCTGAATTCGAAAAAACTCGCTAAGGAGGACTTATCACAGTGATCTGATCTGCAGCGCCAGTAACTCTTTTTAAACGGAAAAAGTTGAAATCCTTGTAACTGCGTGACTCTGACAAACTAAGGCGTGATCAAAACCGCGTGGGACCTGGTAACCGAACTATCTTCCCACGCCGGCTACAAAGGCGAACAAGTAACAAACGACAAACAATTCCGAATTTTACCTGTGTAAATATGCAGTTCTTCAAGTTCCTAAACCAGCGGTCTAGCCAAATATACACTCCCTGTGCTTGAAAACATTTTTTGGGGGCGGGGTGGGGGGGGGGGGGGGTCCTTGCGCGTGAGAACTCGCGGACGTTTAGAACACAGCTTAGTGCCCTTTTTTCAACAGTAACTTTATATTTTCTACTGTATGGCACTTACCTTTGCAAATATCAAAAACGAAGTGGACAGTTACTATAGTGTTTCCTAACTACAGAAAAATGCTAACATTAATGGTTGGAGGTTCCATCTATGATACAGTAGCAAGTAGAGTAAACCTTGCAAGCTGTATGAGGCCACACCTGCATTTTATGTCTACACGTAGCATCTTCCTTGACTGCAAAACAGTCAAATTTTTGTCTTTCAATTTCAAATACGATGCTCGAGAAGCACAAAAAGCCTGGAATGTCATTCGAGTTCTCTTTTCCTACTGGCTAATGTTCATGAGGCATAATTAAAATTATGCCTCATAGACATAGACACTAGCTTGTTGAACATTAGCCAGTTCAAAGCTCTCAGTTAGTGAGAACGCCCAAATTTCAAACCAAAACCCGAGGAAACAAAATGAGTGGAATTGTGCAGAGAGAGAGCGCTTTTAAATTCGGGTTCATGTTTTCGCAGTTCTCACTATTCTGGAGCTTGGAACAGGCTAGGCTGCAAAATAGTCTTTTTGTGCGCTGGTCCGTCGTAGGATCATGTGCGGTCGTGTCTTGTAGGAAAATGTCTACTCTACTTGCTACTGTATCATAGATGGAACCTCCAACCATTAATGGTAGCATTTTTCTGTAGTTAGGAAACACTATAGTAACTGTCCACTTCGTTTTTGATATTTGCAAAGGTAAGTGCCATACAGTAGAAAATATAAAGTTACTGTTGAAAAAAGGGCACTAAGCTGTATTCTAAACGTCCGCGAGTTCTCACGCGCAAGGACCCCCCCCCCCCCCCCAAACCCCGCCCAAAAAAAATGTTTTCAAGCACGGGAGTGTATATTAGGCTAGACCGCTGGTTTAGGAACTTGAAGAACTGCATATTTACTGAGGTAAAATACGGAATTGTTTGTCGTTTGTTACTTGCTCGCCTTCGTAGCCGGCGTGGGAAGATAGTTCGGTTACCAGGTCCCACGCGGTTTTGATCACGCCTTAGTTTGTCAGAGTCACGCAGTTACAAGGATTTCAACTTTTTCCGTTTAAAAAGAGTTACTGGCGCTGCAGATCAGATCACTGTGGTAAGTCCTCCTTAGCGAATTTTTTCGAATTCAGGGCTAGAATAAACTGCTAGTTTATAGCAATTTCATTCCTCGCGAAGCGAGGGCCGAAGGCCCGAGCGTAGCGAGGTTAATAAATTTGTCGGGCCGAGCCGGCCCTAGCGGAGCTAAGCCGAGCGAATTCGAGCGAAAAATATATTTATATATCTCTATATATGTTTATATCTTTGAAGGTGTCCGCACAATGACGTCAGACTGTCTGGCGTTGTCTGGAGCAAAATTTGCATACATGGAAAAAAAATATGCGTGCATGATCAAATTTCAACTGCAATGTTCATCAATATTCACTGGACACAGAACTATCTCTCCAGAATCTTTTCCCTTTCTTTTAGAAATCTTTTTTGTGAAAGAGTGCATTAAAGAAATTACACGTTTTGTGGCCGCGGTCAATAATTTTCCGTGGGAAATAAATTCATCGAACACGACAGCGCTGCACGCCCGTTATACATTACGTCGCGTCAGAAATAGATTTTCAACCGCAAACTAGCCCATGGAACTACGAAAACACCATGCTCATCAAAAAAAAATTCTTATGCGCCTCTTAATCTCCTCGTTTGATGCTACAATACGAGTAAAGAGGGCTTTCCACCCAGCCCCCGCTTCGCGAGGTTTTGCGAGTCACGTATTTCTAGTAAATATTTATTCTGCGATGCGACAATCACATAGCCGATCTCTGCTGTTAACTTTGACCTCTTCTAAGTGAATTTATACCATCTTTGCTTGATAATTCTAAAGTAATTGCCTTTCCTGTCTTAAAAACTCAAGCAATAGATGAATTAAAGCTTAGAAATACTCTGACTTTTGGTATTTCCTGACTGTTGTATTTTTGAAAGTAGCCGAAGCAGAATAATGTAAACAGTTTCCAATTACACAATTAACAGCAAAATGTGCCCAATTCTGACTTCTACATGTGTAAAAATACACGAGTTGACAAAATCATACGAAATGTTATCCTACTAAGTTCAGCAGAGAATAAGCTACTATTAGCAATTTCTGTACAGCTCATAGAAAACATATTCTTTGTTGCAAGTGATAATTTAACAAAGGACTTGATTTGTAGCGTGACGGCCGTTGTTCGTTTCACAGGCTCTCCTCGTGTCAAAGTACCCTTCACATTTTGGTCTCTCGACGGGATACTTTTGCATTGCCGCCAGAAATATTTTAACACAGTAAACTGCAAAGGTTGTGCTTCAACAATGTCTTCATTTTAAATTCAAACTGGACGTACCAATTGGGTTTCTTTTGTGTTGAAATTGGATGAAATTTGCTGAATTTTTAAACTGCCGAAATGGGGTTTCTTCTAACGGCCGAAGCATTTCCAATTCTCAAGCTTATCTAAATTTAACTAGTGCATTATGAAGAAGAGGGAGGTGTTTATATTTTGTAAACATTTCATTAATGGAGGACATCGCGTTTCTTTCTACGAGCGAGATGAAAATGGGTAATTTTCAGTAAGTTTCGTGACCGAAAGGACGCTAATTTGCTGTATTTCAAACTTTGCCCGATTTCGAAAAAAATAATACGCTGACGAAACTTTTAACGTTATTTTTGAAAATACTTTACTATAGAGATTATATGGGCAAAATATCAAGGAATTCGAAATTTCACGACTGACGCCCGATTTTTGATAATCTCAGAAATCGGCTCTTAAATGACTGCTGTGTTAGCACCATGGAGTGCAATATTCCTGTATGAAATAAGGAGTCGAAAACAAATACAATTGATGATAGCTGGGAATTAATAAAATTCAAAATTTGAGATCTTTCGTTAGATTTTTCAAAAAGCTCGTGAGGAAAAAATAAAAAGAATTGGACCTAATTAAGAATTACGAGAGGTTTAAGGTAATCCATAAATTAAATCCGTCAGATGACACACATTTCATAGCCTAGCGTATGCATCAAGCCGAATAACAACAGTAAAGTAAAACAGTATTTTGAAGAGTTGGATGGTAACCGCCTGCTTACAAAGGCTGGCTTGCAAAACACTGATTGACCACCACGAATTAAGTTTACATCCTCCTTTGTCGAACTGAAATATTGCATAACAACCAATTACGGTCAATTACTGGGACCCTAGCATAAGCGCTAGCTGAAGGAAAGGTTTTAAACCATGACCATGTTAAAATATGTTGTTGTGTTTGCGTCACTGGTGAAAAGCTGGCTTAAGAAATCAGCACATACCTTCCTTTGCGAACGCATTAAAAGGTTTGTGAATAGTTTGTTAACGACAGTACATCACAGTAATAAATCAATGACAGACACCTGAACATGACATTAAATAGGTGTACTGTAGTGAGAGAAACAGAGATATGTCCAGAAATGCACGCTAATGAGATGCATGAACTGTATGATAGACATCACAAAGTGTCCCCTACCCTAAATTCTCACAAAAACACAAATAATTCTGCCAAACATGAAGTCATATGAAAACGACAAAAAGGTCTGTCTTATATAAAGTACCCAAAATCAGGGTTAGGTGCATTTCTGGATAAAGTGGAGAAACAATGTTGATGACAGTTATTTTCCTTCGCACGTCGTAAGCCATGAATCTAGGAAAACACGAGATGGCATTTTGAAAGGAGTAGCAAAGACTGACTTGTTCCATGACTCATTGTAACATTTTCAGTTTGTCTGTGCGTCACAAGCAACATTCCAACTGCATCTAACTGAAAGAGGTACCTGCCTTACCTGGAGTAGAAAATCATACTCCTGTCAGATTCTGGACCGGGTGAACTAGCCTTGTAGGTGTGTTCTATAAGGCAAAAAAAAAACCCCTCAAAAAATGACTTTGCAGTGGGCGAAATTACTTTGTCGTTTGTCGTGACAGTGATGGGCCACCATATGCAATAGTGTAATGTAGTACAGTACCAACATTTGTACAAACAGTACGGCATCAAAACAAAGCTGTGTTGTAAAGGAGCTCGTATGGCTTACCAATCTTTTTACACAATGAGTGACATCATAACTAAGCTGAGTTATAACTGGTCTTGCCGGATGTACGAACCTTTCAGGCAGTCGATTCTGCCAGGTGCAAAGTATTCTGTAATAAGTCCGGTTGTCATGTTATGCACTTTACTCTCCAGCCTGTCAATCCTGTGTTTGTACATTTCTCTTTTTTGAACCAGATCTTTTACTGAAACAAAAAATCAAGTTGACCATGCATATAATGTAGTTTGTGGCAGTTTGGTGGGGAGGCGGGATCCCATGTAACAATGACGAGGGGCGGAGAGGGGTGCTAGTGATAACTTCGCAAGCAACTCCTAAAATGTTCCAAAATCCCATTTGTGACGAGTAGTTACATTTCATATTAACCGCTATCAAAAGGGTAAAAAAACGTTTTAGGAACCATTAAGCGAGCCAGTTTTCTAGATGTCACGCATTCAAACAGAAAACAAAGACACAGCACCGACTGGTCTCCACATATTTACTTAAAATAAATATTTACATGAAACAGTAAAAACACAGACTCGCAGCAAACTTATTATACTTGCACCCTCAAAGCAGAGACATTCTCTTTTATGTTTGACCGCGATTAATATTTCACACTCTTTCCCGCTTGAACCTTTTTTGATTTTACCACTCTCCCGGCGCTTCATGATTTTCTAACGTCACTTTTGTTGGGAATGATCGCAGGCGTGACATTGACCTTGTTACACCATGAAATCACATGCACGGGCAGAGTAGCTTGTGTATCAATCTGGTCACCAGAGCCCGTGCAGGCTTTAGGCCAGCGGAGGCCACCAAAAGGAACGCAGCCTCTCAGAACGAGATTGCTCTTGTGCATTCCTTCAAATGGGTACTCTATGCTAATCTTGCAGTTTTCCTTACAGTTTTAGTGGTTCTTCTCAACCAATAGCTTTCACAAAATCTTCCACTTTAGTTTTCCTTTCAAGCAAATTATTTTTTTTATTAGCTTCTCTCTTGGAATTTGGTATTTATTTTAAAAGTTCGTTGATCAACATAACACAACACGTCCACAAGTAATGGCAAATATGTTGGTGATTTATAATATTCCATTTCCAGCCTGTCAGGAATCCGATATCACCCACTGACCAATAATGTTCCTTAAATACTGGGTAATGTTGTCCTATTATGCCTAGGAACTATACTCACACTCATAGTCATTGTAACTTGCCAAACAGGATACAAGACCGTCTTTCAGCAGATAGTCTGCAAATTTCTCGATCTTCGCTTTCTTATACAGCTTTGTCTTTTTTCCATAAGGACACCTTGTTTGAAATTCTTTTGTAAAGAGAAAAAAAAAATAACATTCATGATGTCAGTTAATTAAATACCATTCAGTCTAACTATAAAAAAATAGAGTTCTAAACCCGGTCAACTCAAATTAAAACCTGTCAGTGTGTAAATGCTTTTAACATTTGTTTCAATTTCCGCTCAACATTTTCTGACCCAAATGTTAAGTCCAATCAAATTTTGTTGAAACCAATTACCAATTAGATGTTGAATCGATCTTGCTTCAAAATCCCTTTTATTCTTATGAACTTCTCATATAGATCACGCTTAAGGACGGTGCCTACTAATATCGAAGTATTTTTGTGCGGTTTGCGACTATGCGGGAAAAGCAGATCTTAGGAAGGCCTATTGGAATCCAAAACGAAAATTGGGGGTAGCCACGCATTTTTCAGAGATAATTAAGTAATAATATCTCTAAAAAGCGCCAAAATATGAAGCAATGTATGGGATTTTTTCCTAAATTGAAGCTTAATTATCTCTGAAAAATGCATGGTTACCCCCAATTTTCTTTCGAGATACCAAAAGCGTTTGCTAAGTTCTGCTTTCTCCACATAGTTTTAAACCGCGCAAAAATATTCCTGTATTAGCAGGCACCACCCATAGGAAACCCGAGTATCTCGAGATGCGCAGAACGTATGCGCAGTAACAATAGTAGGCACCGTCCTTAAACACTTTGTTTAGCATCGGTCGAGAAATAGTGAGAAGAATGTAACACCTACAAACCAAAAAATTCAGAAAGATATCGATCAATCCATCAATGTATATGTTATGTTTTTCAATTTTTTTTTTAGTTAATCACACAGGACTGCAAGTAGCGAAAGCTACACAAGGCTTAAATATTATATTACATTACTTTACATTACATTACATATATGTTATTGAACTAGCGTGAGGTCCGTATTGGGAAAATATTGGTCGAGTTCCTTTTTTTGCAAGTTTATGGACCGCGCCGAAGGCGAGGTCCATAAACTTGCAAAAAAAGGACGAGACCAATATTTTCCCAATACGGACCGAACAAGCTAGTTCAATAAGGTTTTTATTATATAGGCTTTCCCGCTTGTTGCTTTCTGGTCCGCGTGAAACTTGTTTATGATCAAGTTGTGCGAGAAAAAGTGCAAGAAAGCCTTCTCCATGCTGACGCGTACTCACAAACCACGTGGAATAATTCTGATTGGCTCGCGCACGAAAAGGCGACTTTTTATTGGTCAAGGTTTGACACGAAAGTTTGACATGTCTCGTCAATCGAAGTGAAAAAGTTCGAAAAATGAAAATTTAGCTCATTTGAGATTCCGAAGAAAATGCATTTCTTAAAAGTGTTGAATGTTTAAAAGTGTCAACTATACTATGGAATGAATGAAAATAGATGAAATTGAAGCTTTTGTAGTCAAAATTAGTCAAAATTGCATTTCAATCGTCTTCATCGTCACTTAAAATGGCTCAGCGCTTGTGAAGCGGTGGCTGATCATGATTCGTAATCTGGATGTTAAACGAGCAGTTTTGGAAATTTGCTCCTTGAAAAATAGCCAATCCGGCTTCTTTTGTGGTCGCCATACTGGTACTTTCCATTGTAGTTGTTGCCTGTGTATTGCCAACTGCTTGGAGCTCGCTTGTGGTTGTTGATGAGCGACTGAGGGCTAACGACATTCTTCGTTGATGCTGAATGGAAGCCGATTTGTATGAATTCAAGCTTTTCAGATTTCGATGTCCACTCAGTTGGGCCACGTAATTTCCAGGAACATCTGAATCCAGCAATCGTGAAATGCAGGTCTTTCGAACCGAGTGATTGGTAACGCGTCCTGGCAAACCAGCATTTTGGGCAGCTTTGGTGAGTAGCTTCCCGATTTCATTCTTTCCAAGCGGACTTTTCTTGTACCACACTGCATCAGTAGCCTTTCTTTGATGTTTTCCGGCCAAGTAGAATGGTGCCTCTGGTTGATTCATCTCGATGGGCCTGTGACGTCTGAACAGCTTATAGTACTTGACTGGACATCGCTCACGCTGGGTATTTTTTTAGTCAAATGTGGCCAAAAAGTTTCTCCTCCTTAGGGTTTTGTGGTAGCAACCTCAAACTTTGCAATCAGACAAACCAATATTTTCTCTACAACTTGTCCGATTCGGATTTTTTAATTTCATTTTTCTTACGGTAAAATGACGTCATCAATTTGGTGGGAAAATTTTTTTGGGGGGGCTACGACACAGTCGTTCCTAACATAAAAAACAACATGAAATGAGAATAACAAATCTGAAAAAAAATTTGGAATACCTCATTGGAGTCAAGAGTTATGGGAAGTTAAGCGTTCAATTTAAGGCTATTTTTAGTAACAAAATGGCGGAAAATTCAAACTTCAGAAGCCCAAAACTTTTGATTCAGTTAAGATATTTCAAATCTTTTTTTCAGTTTTGTAATCCTTAAGGTATGTTTATTTAGCAAAAAGTGATTGACCATGTCGAAGCTCTAAAAAAAATTTTCGCGCCAAATTGATGACGTCATTTTACCGTTAAAAAAAATAAAATTCAAAAATCCGAATCGGCCAAGTTGCAGAGAAACCGTTGTTTTGTTCGCCTGCAAAAATTGAGATTCGTACAATAAAACCCTTAGGAGAAGAAACTTCTTGGCCGAATTTGACTAAAAAAATCCCCAGCGTGCTCGTTATCAGTAGCTTGAGCAGTAGAATAAAATGCTCGGTGACCGCTTGCTTTGTCCTGTCCCTGGCGCGTCTTCGAGCCTCTCTCAGCTTTCCAGACCAGCATTTCATTGCCTGTGTCCGGGTCAGTTTCAAGGCTGACATCGCCCCACTGAAGCTTTCTACTTTCATCTCTTGCTCTAAAGCCAAAATGTAAAGCCAGGAGCCACCAAACTGTGCGATGTAGAGCAACCGGGTTGTGCTCGCCAAATTCTCCTTCGGCAAAGAGCTTGTCTTCTTCAACAGCGATGACTTCTCGGCTTGCTTGTGGACGATTGCCTTTCCCTCTCTCCACGACAAGCTGTTTTCTTTTTGCACCGAGGACTTCTCGGGATAGCTTGAATTCGTCACCTTGAATGAGATTGGCTTGTGACCCGTGGGTATTAAGATAACGCTGGATGCTTCGTTGCAGGCAAGTCAGAGTTCCAGGTTCGTATTCGTCGCCATTTTTCTTTCTTACATCTTTAAAAAAGCGCAGAGCAGCAGATTAAGTTCCACCCAGGGTATTGCCTCAATCTTCCTGAACTCATTCCGTTGGTGGCAAAATTTTCCCCATATTTTAAGGTCAGATTTGGTTTTCTCTGTAGTGCTTCTGGCCTGCTGTTGCTCAGTGAAGTCGTGGTACTTTGAGGCCTTGTCGACGGAATTTTCTTTGGTTTCTTCGTCGAGTTTGTTGTTTTCAGAGCTTGTTTTCGTTCCTTCGTCAGTGCTCTCGGAGTAAAAGTCCGACATCACGATTTAAACCGACAGTTCCTACTATATAAAGTTAATTGGAAACAGTTTTTAATTTGCGTTGTCAAAACTGAAACAGTAACCACGAAACACTTAACGCTAGCGGTCCATCTTAGCGGTCTGTATAGGAAAATTCGGACCGCTCAGGGAGCCAATAAAAATGCTCCTTTTCATCGCGGACCAGTTCAGCTATATAATAAGATATGATATGATATGATACGATTTATGATATGATATGATATGATATGATATGATATGATATGATATGATATGATATGATATGATATGATATGATATGATATGATATGATATGATATGATATGATATGATATGATATGATATGATGCTTAAAAGCAAGAGTCATTTGTTTCTTTTGTTTAGGGGACGCTAGATAAGAACCAAAGGAATGCTGCCCTCTTTTACGAAATTTGCCGACAAGATCTTGAGAGAATGCAAACTGAAGCCCTTAAATGGAACACCTTGAAATCTGGCGAAAAGTAGAAAAAAAACTCCTTTGTTAACAGCTACCAGAGCTACTAATTTTCTGTTATTAAATTACGAATTACAACAGTTAACAGAGCTACATTTGGAAACAAAATATAGTAGTGGCCCACCTTTGAGGGAAATTTCCACAGGAGCAACCCACGAAGGGGGCAAATCAAAATCAGATGCATCTTCATCATTCTGAAAATAAAACAAAAAACTGATCATGGCTGTAAACAGCTCTGTCTGACTTCTGCTTTGAGCAATTAATGAACATTTTGTACACACCTTCAGCCTTGTGAATATAAGATAAATATATCCACAAGACGTTAAACACTTAAATGCCAAATGGCATTTGAAAATTTTATTTTCATGAGCATGAAAGTTGAAGTAGTGTCCTTTTCATCCACGGGAGTTTCTTGAGAAGAGATTGTTCTCAAGTGTACGTAGCTGTAAGATACCACAAGCTTTCAGGTTTTGACGAGTATTTCAATATTTTATCTATCGTAAGAATCAAACTATGGTTTGGGTTGCCAAAATAAAGTGATAAACTATTTCTATTTACAGATCACGAGTTTCTAATAGAATGCATTATTAGGTTACCTGCATGTTATAAAAAAGCCTGTTATCCAAACAAATGGATAAGACGGGATAGTTTACAAGTAACGAAATTGTTGTCCTGTGTTGATGGGATGTGAAAACGAATGCCTCTTTTATCAGCTGAATTGAATTGAACTGAATTAGCAACCGTAATGAGATTTAAAAGCTGATGTTTCAAGCACCAGCCGGCCTTTGTCAGCGTATATCAAGAAATTGTGGGTTGTGTGTGGTTTATATTGAGAAGTGGAACTTTGCTATTGCTAGAAGTATTGCGATGTTAATATAAAAACCCAGTAAATTCTCTCTAAATTTTTGCAACCTCCCGTGTTGCCCCCAGGTATATTTCCAGAGGATAATCTGGATATTTATTGGCCAGGATTTCAGAGGAAAGAATGCGTTCGCATTGATTATTTTCAGCACCTGTCTCCTTTCTTCAACAATTTCAGTCTTCAACATTAGTTAAATTTCATCGGAATACAATTGTGGAGTTGCCATTATACCTCTCAAGCGTGTTCGAATGTGCCTACTTGTAGTATATGGCTCTTTTCACAGTAGGTTTCTATGGTGTAATTTAAGCAAAACGTTCTGTCGGCTTCTCTGTAACTTTTCTCATCTGTGTTGGTTTTAGAGTGTTATTGTTAATCAAAATTGCCGCCCTGTCCAAACAGTCAGGTTCTTTCGCATTTAGGTGCCATCTTTCATTAATTGGATGTCATGGTGAAAAGATACTTCATCACAATCCCAATATTTTCAAAAAATCATTAAAATTATTGCCACACATCGAACAATATAAATGCAATTCTCGAAACAAAACTGTTGCACTGGACAGCTACGATGAATAACGATACAGCAAGCTCTCAGCGTTAGGATGCTTTTCCTCTTCAACAGCAGTTTCTTGAAAAAGCATTTGATAACTGACGTTAATTCAGATACTCAGGGATACTAAAAAAAAAAAAAGCCGAATGCAGAGAACACAAACAATGATCTCAACAGACATGCATGGTCGTTGAGGAAGTCGACCGTATTTGCACATGCACTTAGCGTTGGTCAGTGTGGGAGAAAATCTTCATACCAACACATACATTTATGGACCGATGACAAACGGAATAACCATGTTGTGGTCTGTACAGACCATAAAAATGTTCACCCATCTCTCAACCTCTTCAGCAAAGCGAGAAAAGAATTTAAGTCCCCCACATGAGATGCAATTTACAGACCGTATAGGGACTGACTTTTGCTTTGACTGTACGTACAAATTGAAGGCTGCTTTTAAAGACCACATCAGTTTGTGTATATTGGACAACCAAATGATCACATTTTCCCCAAATTTCAATGGCATGTGAATGAAGGAAAAGTTGTGCATTGTACAAGCGTCCTTTAAAAAGTGTAGATTGATCATCAAACCAGAAGTTACCTCTGTCTTTGCCATATTTAAATAAAATAAGTAGGGGGTTGAAACAAAAACTTTCTACCAGTTTCACGGTCAGGACTACGAAATAAAAGGTTCGGTTTAATTGATGCTGGACAAGGCTTGCACCAAGTCCTACCATTGGGAGTTACAGTAACTCAACTGCTTCGCATTTCTGGATATGACAGATTCTGTGAGAACTTTTTAAGCCTTTCTTAGCAAACACAACTCTACCACTCGACTGGTTAGGGCAAGGACTTGTAGTTATGTCCTAAAAATCAGGGCCCGCCACCCAGGTACTCTTTGGTGGTAGCCTCAAGTTGAACAGCAAGTCGATGTCGAAGAAAAACGAGAAGTGATCCAAAGTTTATCCTGCTCAAACAGGTTTGTCATAACTTTGGCTCAAGGGCGACATCGAAAAATTAGACCAAATGACCACAAAACTACTTCAAACTCGCCAATTTGAACATCTGCCCTCCTCCACTCAATTAATTTTCAAGTGTAAACTAAGCCAGCTCCAGAACATGATCATGACTTGCCCTTGTCCACCCATCAAATCCACCAAACGACCTCTCTGGTCTGTCCCTGGACAGTGTTCTAAACAATGCTACAAACACAGGCTCTCGACAAAACTCGAGTCAACATCCAAGATGGGGGCTTTTTGCTACAACTTCAACTAGAGCCCAGACTCCAACTGGCACCACAGAGGACTTTTGACGATTTTTCCACTCCAACCTCCCACTGGTGCCAGAGAAACGTTTGGAACGTTTTCCAAAGCACATTCTTTCACAATTCCCCCAACTAGCCCCAGACCTTCAGTCATATCACAACCAAATGTGCATCTTAAGGCAGAAAATTAAAGATTCAGCTTGGCTGTTGTACGACACTGCCTTTCGTTACATGGCAGCTTCCAAACTTTCTATAGCCAGGGGCAAAGTTAACGAGTAGTCGTACCACAATATCTACAAGAAGGAGACCCCTCCCTATTGTATTCACTGCCACCCCTATAGCCGTCGTGTTCTAGCCTAGTTTCTCCCCCAGTCCTTTCATCCTCTCTTCACAAAACCACCTCCTCCCTTATCTGAGTCACTTCAAGAACCTTTGATTTCCCCATTCAGAGCAGGATAACTCCTGCTACCACAGCACCAGGGCCTGGGCTACCTCTTTGGCTTATCAAACCAGACACTTGGACGGTGGTCGAGAGACCACCTTTTCTTGACATCTTTCAGATTCCAGGCCACAGCAAGCACATCTAGTGAGTGGATCATGAATCCCTCAAAAGGCTGATATATTCCTACTACTAATATATTCTTACTTAACTTCTAAGTATGGGTAGTATGTGGGACCTATTTGGGTCCACACCTGCTACTTCACATTGCACATAGCAGGCTGGATGGGGCCCCTTTACCTCACCTGGAGTAGCCACTTCTGGTAGCAGCATCGCACGAGCTTTAGCTTGCTTCCCATGGAGTAGGGCACGCGTTTTGTAGCACAAGGTCAAACGAAAAAATAAACATATCTGGTTGTGTTGAGATCCGGTTTTTTTTTTTTTTGGTCTGCCCAAAATTGACCTTTCAGGGCCAAACACAAGCAGTCAGCCACTTGAGGAAGATCCTCAGAAGTAGCAGTATCGAAGTCAGTGAATCCAATATACTTACCTATGCCACCTCCGGCACATCCATTCAGCCAAGCAAGCGAATACATGTCTAAGCCAAAAGTTACCCCTGTGAGTTTGGAGTCAGATCCTAAAACAAATACAGCGTCCTCATGCCATTATGAGAACTTGTCTCAGTTGGTTGGGTACAGTAGTGGATACACATCTTCACTCACACATGGTCAAAAACCCTGGAATTAGGTCTCCAGAAAAACTGAGTAGAGAAACTCCTGCAGCTGTTGCTTTGCGGTCGAGACTTACATGTGTCAGTTCATCAGCTGTTACCAGTGGGGGTTACCAAGCCTATCTCCCTCGTGATCCAAAGTTTGCATACATTGAGAGGCTGATAGATGGTCAGGAAACTGTTTTTGCGGCAACTATCTTAAGTACACCGACAGATTCCAGTATAGCTCTGCTCCGGGCAAAAGAGCAGCAACGCTCACTATCACTTCAGCTTTTTCAAGTTTGCAGGCAAGCCGATTGAGTAGCCCAAATTTATTGAGATGTCGCGACCAGATCCATAATAAGACGACACTGACTGACCCCTAAAGAAGAAATTAAACTGACTGTAGTCAGTGCGGATGCCAGTAGCTTTGGTCTGGGTGGTGTCCTTATGCAGAGGCATGGTGGCCAACTGCACCCTGTGGTATTTGTCACCTGCACGCTTACCGATGCTGAGAAGTGCACTCGAATTGAAAAGGAGTGTCTAGCGTCAATATGCACATGTGGGAAGCTCTCTTGCCATCTCTGTGGGCTCAAGTCATTTCAGCTTATGACAGATCACAAGCCTCTGGTAGCACTAATTAATCATCAAGACCTGGATGGAGTACCCTTGAGATATCAGCGTCGTCTTATGTGTATGATGAGATTTAAGGCCAAGGCAGAACATGTGCCAGGGAAGGAACTAGCAGTTGCTGATACTCTTTCCAAGATCCCTTCCCAGTCATCTCCAAGACATCAGACTCAGAAGATGTCAAGGCTTGTGTTGATCCAGCAAGTTCTTGCTGAAAGCCAGAATGCCAGGCATTTTTCCAGCTTGTTTTTGAGCTCTGACCTCAGAGAATTTGGACTTATTGGGACACACACTTTCAGTTTCTTCTCGTTACACCATCTCAAGGCATCCCACTTGAATCTGATGCTGCAGTGAGGTTTTTCAGATGCTAAGGTGTTTGCTTCTTTCCTTTTTACAAACATCGAACACATTTGTCAGGATTAACTTTCTGCAGTGGCTTCTTTCTTTGCAAAGACAGTTATGTCCTGTAACAGGCAGTCGCGCAAACATTGACAAAGATCACAATTTAGCAAGTGTTCTAATAAGTGATTGAAAGTTTCATTAGTCTACCTGATGCAAAATCCTTTGAATTAGTTAATTACAGAGTCCATTACCTTACTTTTCAGGTGGTTTGAAGTTTTCATGACAATCGTGGTTGATTTTCAGTTAATTTCACCGATCACTAAGAGAAATATTCTCATCTTATACTTTTCATCATCACTGCAGCCCTGGGACAACCACATAGGGTTCCAAAGCTCGTTTGAATTACTTATGATAATGTTCCCAAGCTTCAATGATTAAGGCATTAGTAATCAGTAATGACATCATTTGAGGGGTTTTATGCAAGACCAACGTTAAGTGCTTTTTTTTCCTGAAAATCGAGATTGCTCCAAATAAGCCCTATGTTACTACAGAGGCTAGTGATCGTGCAAGAACTTTGTTGCATATTCAATTTTTGATCAAATGCTAAAACAGCTTTTTACCTTTCTAGAAAACAAAATCGATCTACGCAACAGAATACTGACACTTGACTGATTTCGTTTGTATACATGCAAGACTGAACCATGTCAAGTGAAACATTGGCGGTTGCAATAAAGAAAACAGTAAAGGGTCACTGTCTCCTAGACATGTTGAATAAAACATTCTATCTTTTATCTATGTAATGGCAATAGCAGTACCCATAAATGGTATAGTCAACAATCGCTCTGTTAATGAGGATTGGAGATGTATTCATCTCATGGCACTTGGAAACACTACCCAGAGTATATTAGTAAATAGGGAGGTCTAAATGAGGCCAAGTTTCAAGAAAAATTTCTTTAGCACCTATCACTAATATCTCTGTAGTGAGCAACACATGCCCCCACCATCACTCTGCCCTCAGCAACAACTCTTACAAACGAGAAAGGGAAGAGTGTCCACCTCATGACATTATAATATCAATAACAGTAGGAAGGGGAGTGAGACAGTACCTCATCATCATCAATATCAAGAGGATCAGCTTCATCCACAGACGAAATCATCAGAAGTGGTTTATCAGTGGTATAGAACATAAATTCCCATTTGGATGCATCACCCAGGTCATACACCAAGTCCTATTATGAACAAGTATTATAATCAGTAAAAGCCAGTAAAGTCAATTTTATCAACTGGCATACCTTAAAGTTTATTCAGGGAACCTGCCTTAATTTTCTGGAATGCTTACCCTATCGGCAACAACAAAACAGTTCACGAGTGTGGTGAGCCTAAGTAACAAAAGTAATGGGTTGTTTACCCAGTAGTGACATGATATAAATGAGGCTTTCCTATACTCTCTACTTGACTCTATTAATGCTTAGATCTGAAAGACCAATGCAATCCTAAGGACAAAGAGTGCCTTCCTAGTCTGCAAACCTTCAATCAAAGGGTCACCGTAGAATAAAAATATTCTTCCAGTTAGGATAAAACTTTTTAAACATATTAAATTTAAAAAAATTCTAAAGACGTTCTCTGGTTAAAAGTTTAAAAACACTGAGCTTTCGATTGCCAGTCTGCAATCTTTAAAAAGTGAGATGTAAAAAGTGAAGGCAGAAACATATATACAAAGAGGTGAGAAAAAATAACGAACAAATATGAATAAATACAATAATACAAGGGAAATAATAGTGTGAAGAAAAAATATTGATGACATGAATAAAGTTATAATAAAATTGAGTATTGTCTTGGCAGATGTTTAGCATTATTGTCTGCCTGGCTGGTTATCGCAGCGTGCCAAGATTCCAGCGTTTTTCTTACGCGTGAATTGCCTCTGTCGATGACACGTGCATTAAATGACACCTTACATTAAATGTATAAATTTTATTTCATCACTAAGTGTACATTAAATTTATAAATACATTAAATGCATAAATACAGAGAAATGCAACTTGTTTTACTTAATACACTGGACCGCGGGCAGCAAAAGCTAATCGTGGCAGGCAAAGTAAGACAAGAAGAAGATATACAATATATTAAAGAGACACTACAAGAAATAAGGGAATAGATTATACTAAGAGAATGAAGTGATTACTTTATGAAATAAATTAATAAATAAATAAATAAGTACATACATATATATGTATATGATATACACTGGCGGTTTGTGGTTATAAGTTATGAATATAATAATGCAATAGTTTAGAGATCGGGGTAGACACGTCAACATAGGTATCCTCAAGCGACAGAACCTTAAGTAGCACTTTGCATAGTTTTTTTCTTAAAGGTATGTTTGGATAGTTTGCGAATATCAGGTGGAACACTGTTCCATATTTTAGCTCCAATTCTGGAAAGGGAATTTTTTAATTGATTTATTCGAGAATGTTTAATTTGATATAGAAATTGTTTTTGGATGAAAATCTGGTGTGATAATGGTATATAGTATTTTGAATAGGTGAACTTTGTTGCAAAAGCATTGAACGTACCTTTTTCAAGGCCCTAGCAAGGTTTTCACTTTAACAAAAGTTATGTTGTATCAGAGTAATTAGTAAAACGTTTCACAGTTTTTTGAGTTTCTGAAAGTGATAGCATTTGGTTAGCTTTGCAATGAACAACTTCACTGGAAACTTAAATTGACACTAATTATATTATTAATAATAACAATTATTATATAGTGTGTTTCAATTGGGTCAAACAACCATGATAGTGACTGTAATACATCCACGGAACTTAAAGCCAACACGATTTTTTTTTAACTCCAACATCATTGATGGCGCTGTACGATATTCAACCATCCCCATTTGTTCCAAGTAATGCCAATCGAATAGTACTCATAAATTATCTTACTCCTTGCAAAAAATGAACTTTTTTTGCAAACATCAGAATGGGTTTATAAATTATTCAATATGAATGAGCCAGCTGTTATCTCAATACATGCTCTTTTCCGTGTCTATTATGCAGATCAGTGGAACCAATAAACAATTCATGAATGGTTTCTGAAATTTCAGCAGTAAGCTCAAACAACAAATAATGAACTCCGATTGTTGTATGATAGTTAATCTGTATGCCAAAGTACAACTTAGCTATTGGTTATGGGGTTCCTCAAGGATCCATACTGGGCCCAATACTGTTTGTGGTATACAACAATGATCTCCCACGGTGCTTACTGAAATGATTACGGTCCGGGTCTCATCAAGTAGGTTCTTCAAAATGATCTAAACTATGTTGAGCAGTGGTTGGCAAGCAACAGGTTGGTACTTAATCAGAGTAAGACTGTTACTGATGCTGATGACGGATGCTGTTTTGAACTAGGCAAACTAGAACATTCCTCAGACACTGAAATACAACTTCATGGGAAAAACATTGAAAGAGTACAGTGTCAAGCTTTTGTTATATAGGGGTTGCGTTAGATGAGCATCTTGTATGGAACGAGCACATATAACTAATTTGTAACAAAAGACGCAAACATTACTGTCCCGCATGTGACCTTACCTTATTTTAAATGCTGCCAATTGCGTACACAGTTGTTTAGTACAACCAATTGTGTGGTTCCAGAAAATATCCATAACCCTCCCCTGGAATGGAAATTCCAGAGGGTTCTTTGAAGACCCCCTCTTCCAGGAATTTCCCACTTTTCTTTTTCACCTAAATCAGTAGCCTCCTCCCGGGGAGGAAAGATTGCGTGGCAAGCCAAAAGAGGGAGGCTACTAAATCGGCTTCCTTTACAAATTCCATATTTTTGCAATGATCTTAGCCTGCGTAGCAGTCGTTTCTGTTTCCTTTAAGCATGAAAGATGCACGATGGCTACTTTTTTGCTCCTTTTTGCCCGATTCCCTCGCGCGTCTTTCATGCTTAAAGAAAACGGAAATGACTGCTTCGCAGGCTACAACGATCTCCACTGAAAAACGTATGTGAAAGGCAATCTCGCCTGTGGAACTACGAACAGGCCAAGCTCATCAAAACCTTTTAATTTCCTAATTTGATGTTGCCATATGTGTAAAGAGGGTTATGATTTATTTTAAAACTTGAACTTCAAGCGATCATGAAGTCACGGCCACGGCTAAGGCCGACTGATCGCACTGCGAAGTCGAACTTTTAACAAAACTACCTGTCAGAAAAAGGAAAGTCAGGCCTTACTTTCACACTTCTACCAAAATGAATTCTAACAGAATGATTCATCGCTTACACTGTTTTTGTCCTGGACAATAACTATTTTTCCGCAATGGCGACTGAAAATTCGTGTCTGCCAACTTTGTGCCTCACTTACGATTTTCTCATAAATTTCCTTACCTGTTAAGAAATTCTTCGTATGGACACCCCCAACCCCTCGGAAATTTCCACCAAACAGCCCCCCCCCCTCCTCCCACTCGCAATTTCCACTGACCTTCTCGGGTGGGGCGGGGGGGGAATGGATATTTTCAGTGGGCTGTCAGTCAGCTGTAGTAAGAACCTACAGTGTCTGCAGAATAGAGCCCCACATATACAACAATGAAGGGTTAAAACCGAAGAAACACTCCAAATGTTAGGGTAGGTAAATTTAGAAACACAGAGAAATATGTGTAATTGTACTTTTAGTCTTTAAATGTTTCAATAATTTAGTCCCCTATGTGTAATAACTTTTAGCCCTAAATGTAATAAAGGTCTCGAATGAACTCACAGTGATAAATATGTAAGATTTAACTGCATTTATTATACAAAAGCAACGAGACCAAAATGTGTCTAGGGGATCCCGACTACATTTTACCTTGAATACTCAGAAAGCACTGAAATAAAAGCCTTACATCAAGTGTCACATATGCCATTTTAATCTGCAGGTCCTATTCTACAGGGGCCAACAGCAACACTAGTTAGGCAGTTTACAACAACAGAAATACAGTCGAACCTGTATATAGCGGCCACCCTCGGGACTTGAGCAACTGCCGCTTAATACAGGTGGCCGCTTAATGCAGGATCGCTAAATACTCACTGGGCGTTGCCTAATGTCAATTTTAATGGTGTCTATCATACAAAAACATTTCATGCAAGGAAACAATAGGACAATCAACACTCTTTCAAGAGATCAATACTTTACAAAGTTCAGTGCCAACTTGTAACTCGTAAACATGGAGCGATCCTATAAGACCAGGCTGAACAGTTCAGACTGTCAATCAAAAATCCCAAACACGTGTATCGGATTGGTTGATTACCAAAGGTCTTATTTTAGCACGTTCAAGTTCCCGCAACTTTGATTTGAAAGGACGTGACGAGTTGGCGGAAAAGCTGTTTTAGTTCGAATTATTTTGTTCAAAATCAATCCAACGAATATGGCTACAGGAGAAGAATTTAGAAAGTTAAGTTATCCGTCTATTTTGAGATCGGAAATTCATTTATCGGCTGGTAAAATCTTATCCTTCTGAGATATTTCCGAAATGAGTTATAGGATAAAGTTCGTAAACAAACTCTGTCTCGAAATAGGTTGTTCTTCTGAAACCGGCTTCCGAGATGGAATCGCTTCGATCCTTTGTGTCGTTTAGTGGGCGAGAGATATTAAGTAAAGACACAAAGTCGCGGAAGCGAGGCCTAGGAGAAACAACGGAGCGGGCAACGGAGGAGAAAAGTGAAGTGTCTCAAGCGGCGAGCGATCGCACGCAAGACGACGGAGCTGGTAATCTTTTTGAAGTCGCCCTCTCTATCGCTTACTGTATAAACTTAGAATATATTTAGTACTGGCTAATTTTAATACTGATATGAGAGCCATTGCCATTATCATTTCATCCATAAGATACATGAGAGCAACATCAGGTCGTGTTTTGTTTATATCCGTTGGTGATTTTTCGAATTAGCAAATTATGCAAATATGCATGATCAGGTACGAAATGTGTTTAGATGTTTTTATTTTTGACTTGTGCATAGAAGTTTAGAATTTATTACTGCCACTTCCAGCGGATTAGTAGAGTTAGTTTTCACGTACGTGGTCGATAGATACACAAGCGGTAATGAACTTGAACCCAGCATGACGACTCGAGCGGCCGTTTAGCGGAAAACATCTGCCAAATTTTGAAAATCCCGCCAGTTTTGGCGAACAACACAGACTCGTTTTGGTTATCGGCATGTTCAGATGGAGGGATACAGATGTCCAGTTCGTCGCAGGCTTCAGTTTATAATGGTTTCGATCTTTGTGCTGTGTATTTGGTAGAAGGATTTCCAATTTCGAGGTAAGTTACATGTAATCTTTCGATTGCGGCATAGCCTGTTCCAGGCTCCTAGAGAGATGCGCGAATGAGAGTGCGAGGGGACGAAAACGAGGGGGGAATGGGGGAGAGAAAAAGAGGGAAAGAAGAGGAGCCTGTAATCATTTTCTTAAACACCTCATGCCGCCCACTTTTTCCAAGATGTGTCAAAATGTCAAACTTTTCATTGTCACGGGTTTTGATTACTCGCGCGAGTTCTCGAGTTCGCGCGGTTGTCCATACATCGCTTCAATGTCGCAGACACCGAAAGGTTCTCCGGGTTTGGGATTTCAACCCTCAAAATCCTGTACATTTTGCTAAAAAAATTTGACGTGTCTTGGAACGAAAGTCCCCCGCCGTTTCAATGCCGTTCGAAATAAGAAACTTATTAACGCGACGTTATCCTCTTCTTTCCCTCTTTTTCTCTCCCCCATTCCCCCCGCATTTTCGTTTCCTCGCACTCTCCTTCGCGCAATCAATAATCAATAAATCTTTATTTAAACGCGGTAAAATCCATCAGGAGTATAAAAATTAGAAATTACCTAACTATCCTAAACAAAATTCAAAACCTGACTACAACTAATCTAACTAAAACCTGTTTTTCATGAATGCCGTGTGTAACATTAAAAATGAACATTAACTAATCTTTTAAATTGACTAAGAGATTCAGCTTCTCTCACATGACAGGGTAGGCTGTTCCACAGAACTGCTCCGCTATAAGAAAAGCTGTTTTTCATGAAATTAGTTCGCGGAAACGGGACAAATAGTTTGTTAACAGAGTCCCTTAGGGAGTAACGCGTTTCATTACGTTTAACAAATTTAGATGATAAATATTCAGGAACAAGACCATTTAAAGACTTGTATACCATTATGGATTTCTGTATTTGAAATTGAGTGCTCAAGTCTTGCCAATCGAGTTGTCTAATTAAACGGTTAGCATCAGCATCATAGCTAGAGAAGGTTAAAACGCGAGCGGCACGGTTCTGAAGCTTCTGTAGCCTCTCAAATAATGTTTTACCACAATTACCCCAGACAAGATTACAATAATCGAAATGAGATTGAATTAGTGCGTTAATTGTATATATAATGAAGGGTAGGTGGAGGGACAAAAGGTCTAATTCTTTTTATTGCTCCTATTCCGGAAGCGATCTTTTTAGATAATTTATCAATGTGTGTTTGCCACCGTAGATTTTCATCAATAAATATTCCAAGCGATTTGACAGAGGAAACGTGTTCTATCGGAACATTATTAATCGAGAGCTCAAGTGGGTTCGCCAAAGTACTCAATTTTTGTCTGGAGCCAATTAGCATGAATTCAGTTTTAGAAGTGTTCAAAGTAAGTTTATTGGAAATAAGCCATTTGTTTAGGTTATCTAAATCGTGATTCAGATTTAACTGTATTGAATTCACATCAACGCCAGCATAAGTAATGTGGGTGTCATCGGCGTACATCCTAGGCTGGCACGAAATAAGGCAGTTTGGCAAGTCATTAATATAAATAATTTAGAAATAAAAGGGGGCCAAGGATTGTTCCTTGCGGTACCCCACATTTAAGAGAGCAGATTCTAGAAAGAGAACCGTTAACGAGACATCGTTGTGTACGATTAGTTAAATACGACTTAAACCAATCAAGAGCTGTACCTTGTATTCCATAAAGGTTCATTTTAGATAAAAGGATATCAAGGTCTACGGTGTCGAAAGCCTTTTTTAAATCGAGGAAAACCACAGCATTAACATTGCCACGATCAATATTAAAGGCCCAATTATCCGTAGCTTCCAGAAGGGCAGTCACAGTTGAGTGTAACGAGCGAAAACCCGAATGAGGATTAGAAATGATATCTTCATTGGTCAAAAAGTTATACAACTGATCATAAACAATCGCATCTCTCTAGGAGCCTGGAACAGGCTATTGCGGCAACGAAACATGATTATTTCCGTTATTATCGTTAATCTCGCTAATTTCTGGTGTTTTACAAGATATATAGTTAGCGTTTAACTTATTTTTATTGATAAATCGATTCCCTCTTCGATTTTACAAACGATAGTTCTTCTCTCTTTTTTCCTCGACCGTTACCGACGTCATCCACCATTATACTGATCCGTTTGGAAGCCAACAAAGCGCTTAAAAGGGGGCGTGTCCTTCCCTTTTATAGGATCGCTCCTTGTTTAATGGTATAATATGCGTAACATTGTGTAAAAACACTGTGTAATAAATTGTCCTCTACTCTTGTACGGTGTACAGTACTGTATTTCTAACTTACTTACTTACGTGACTTGCAGTTCACAACAAAATATCTCACTCCGTCATTTCATAGTTATTACGATCGAAGTGGAGTTATAACGGTAATGTTGCTAATTAACAGTAAACACTATATATAACAAAATTCTTCAAGTTAAAATAGGAATAGGGTAAGAATTACAGCGACTTAAACAAGTGGGACACGTGCGTTTGGCACCTCGAAATTTGGAACTTTTGTTTGTAGAGCATGTCGTTGACTGCCGGCACTCCCAGCGACAATTCCTGTTGTCCATGGTACTGTGTATATGGCTTTTCCATTCAAGGGTGCCCGCTTCATACAGGTAAAAATAACAAAGAAAGACAAACATGGGACTGCTACAGGGTGGCCATGGCCGCTTAATAGAGGTGGCCGCCTAATACAGGTACCAAATACAGCGTTTGTATGCGCGAAAAATCGGAACTTTAAAAAGTGGCCGCTTAATACAGGGCCGTTATATACAGGTTCGACTGTAGTAAATTTTAACTAAGGCATTTTTAATTTAGATGTTTCACCTTGTGATCTCTGAGTACACAACGAATGGATGCGAAAAATGTCACACGCGAACCCGAGTGTAAACTTTACCGTGCTTGCATCTACTTTAACCTTTGAACAGTGGCGAAACTGTCAAAAAACCGCCTTCAATGGCCTGTTCGCTTGAGGTGAAGTCTGCTTTATGTATGTCTTTAATTGTTTCTGTCGAGTCTTTCTGTTTGTGGCTAAAATTTTTACATCAAAAAAGTGTTTTTGACATCATTTCTCTAGTTTTCTTCAAAGCAGGGTTCGTAAGGTCATAGAAAAATCGCTTGTGGAATTTGAGAATGTTATTTTATAGGCCTGGAAAATCGTGCAATTAGGCGAATCACGAGAAGTCATAAAAACTAATATCCCTGCTACAAAATCAAAGTAAGAAAGTTAGTAAAACAGTTTAGGGACTGTGCAATAATTATCAGGAGGGGGGGCTGAAAAACCAGACTTATCTAGCAAAAACTTAGACAGTACCCCCCTCCAAAACTGAAAAATTAGTTCCAAGCCCCCCTCTGTTATGTTAAAAATAACGTCGCATCCCCCCCCCCAACCAACACACACACACACACACGCACTCACTCCTCGCCGCCACCATTACCATAGATGCCTTTAAGTTAATACCTTTTATATTGTCATGCTACTGTAAGCGTACGCTTACTTGTTGGATGTCATTGTCTGGAACAAATAATACCTCATATGAGTGTTGAACAAAGCCATCCGTTTCGGAGTCATCTGAATCCAACTCAGAGTTGTTTTCGGAAGTGCTTGTGTGAGAATCAGAGTCGCATTGGGAATCACTGGATAGGAGTTCTGTGTCACTGTCATTGGCACTAATTCTTTCGTTGTTTCATGTTCCAGTTTGCGAGAAATCAAGAGCACGTGCTACTAGCACGGCTTTGCTTCCAGATACAGGAAGATTGTTCTGCTTAAGGTAGATCTTAATTTGTCTTACTGTGAAAGATTTGACTTCATTTTCTTCTTTCCAGTTAATGTCTGGAAGGGTATTGCGCTCAGCTTCCCTTTTTTGAGCTTTCAATGCTCAATAGAAGAAGGGTTAAAATTAATCAGTTATCTTTTCATTTTGATGGAATTTTTTCAATAATCATTTAACAGCTATTTGTTACGGTCTATCATGAGGCCTGTACTGAGAATCTTTTATTGCGTTTAACTTTATTTACATTTCGAATAAAACTTAAGGCCCCCCCTCTGTCAAATGAGTGATTTTACTTTGAGCCCCCCTATCTTGGCAGCAATTTTAGGTAATGCCCCCCCCCCCCCTCGTTTTTCAGCCCCCCTCCTGATAATTATTGCACAGTCCCTTATTAGAAATTTTCCATATAAGCTTCAGTACTATTTTTGATAAATGAGTCACAGAATAGTCTTCGAAAATGAGCTTCCAAACACTACAATCTAATTCAACTTAAAATTCTGACTGTTTAAACACAAACACTATTTGCAAAAGCTTCAAACTAAGGTACGCGGAAATTAACGCAATTTTTTTTGAAAATTCGCGTTAACTTGCCATTATTTCAGCATGATGAAGCAAGATCGTTTTAAGTTGTATGCTGCTACCATGAGACATTGACAAAATAAATTCAAGCGAAAATTAGCAAAGGAAGGGGAATTTTGGCCATTTGACTGATGACGCCATCACTATTCAATCATTAAAGACATGAACGTGAGGTCAAACCGTGATGGCACTCAGTCAATGACCTTTATTACATTTAAGGCCAAAAGTTATTACACTTAGGACCTTTATTACATTTAGCGCTGAAAGTTATTACACTTAGGACCTTTATCACATTTAGGGACATTAATTACATTTGAGTACTAATTGCCAATTTCACGGTTGTTTTTCCGAATTGGGGGCTTCTGTTTGTTCTTGAAATAATTATTAATAATTAAAGGCTGTAAATTAAATTAATGAAAAATTGCAGAAAGAAGCAACTTAATTTTAAATGACATAAATGCGCTAATTTAATGTTAACTTTTTTTCTCAGATATTTGTGTCAGATCGGAGAAATAATATCAGACAATCAATTGCTATAAGCGCACAGAACTGCAAACAAAACAGCTGTCCACTCGGTCAACGTTCAGCTATTCATCTAGTTTCGCGGGTTCGTTCACTCGGTTTCTCGTTCGTTTGTTTTTGCCGGCGACAAGGGGGACCGTTTGATCGTTAACTCGGTCATTTGGCTATTCGTTCGCTGGCTCAGATGTTCGTTTGCTTGGGCTTCCGTTTGTTCGTTTATTTGCGTTTCTGGTTTGTTCAGTTGTTCCTCCGTATGTACAGTTCTTGTTGCTATTCATGGGCGTAAACTTGTTATAAACAATAAAATTTCACCAATTGAAGGGGTGCGCGGAATAAGGCCCCAAGCGACTTTTGATGTAAGGTCAAATTCTCCTCTTGTTTCACAAGCGAATACAAGGCAATTTGGAAGGAGAATCTAACGATTTATCAGAAGTCACTTAGGGCTTTTTTTTCCAGACACCCCTTCAATTATTAAAAGGTCTATTAAAACAGTAAGAAGAAGTTCCTTCATGTTTTAATACCTATGGCTGTCATGCTACTGAGAAAGACTTCTTTCTCTGATCTGACAAAAATATCTGACAAAAAACTTAACTATGCTAAGCGCACTTAAGTCATTAAAATTAAGTTTCTTCTTTCTGCAATTTTTCATTAATTTAATTTACAGCCTTTAATTATTAATAAGTATTTCAAGAACAAACAGAAGCCCCCAATTCGGAAAAACAACCGTGAAATTGGCAATTAGTACTGTTCCTTCGGTCGTGCGGACATTCGGTTGTGTCTGTTCACTTTGCCTTGTGTCCTCGGGACATCCTGTCTAGTTATTAAGTTAGTCATTCAGTGTCCTTTGTGGTCCGGCTTTGTGTTCATTCATCCTTCCGTTTGTCTGTCTCGTCCGTGTTTACGTATGGATTCTGCCTTCTTTGCCAGGTCCACTGGTGGCACGGTTTACTGAAAATCCTATCATGGGCTCATACATAACATTTAACCAATAAAATTTACCAATTAAAAGCTGTATTAAAACATTACGAAGAAGTTCCTTCATGTTTTAATACCCGTGGCTGTCTTGCTACAGAGAAAGACTTCTTCTTTCTCCAATCTGACGCAAATACCTTGTATTATTAAAAAAAGTTAAATGCAATGAAAATAACTTTAATGGTAGTCAGAAAAAAAAAATTGTTACGAAGTTAATGACACTGACAGCCTTAATATTATGGTAATAATGCTCGGATATTCAGGAACTAGAAACTGGGTAAAGGCTGACATTACTAGGAAAGGCTTTCTAGCTCTGTCATGTAGTAACACAATCATTGAGAAAGTGAAAGGCTACAAGGGGTAACTCGTGCAATGTTCTTCTACAGTCATATCCAATATCTATATGGACAGGGGGCTGACAGAACAGACCCAAGAGAAAGAGTAAGATCTTAGGTCAGACACTTATTAGCTGACCATACCTAAAGATGAAAAAAATCTGTGGGGCAGAACTTTTTCGCACGAACGTCCTTAATCATATACTATGTTTAACTACTTTTTACTTTGTAGTAGTCATAAATTATCAGGACCTCTATAGATAACAGCCTAGTGCTGAAAGGGTCACTGTCTAAATAAAGATGACCTGACTGAGTTTAAATTTTACAGGCAATTTACAATTCAGCATACTTGTAGTTTTCAATCAAATCCTCCAACTCATAAAGCATTGTTTAGATTTGTGAGAAGATTTATTTCCCTGGACACATAGCAGCATACCTGAACACCATGTGAGCAGTCCTGCATGTTAACCCAGTAGTTTTTGTGATTCCAGACACTCTCAATACCAAGAAAAGCACTGTGCGTCAGAGGGTGGCAGGACCCCGTCAAGGTCTCTATGAAGAAACTTTCAGGAACTTCCCGTTTACCAGACAAGACAAGCACCCAGCAGTGAACCCTTAAACCATGAAGTTTGTCTGGCTTTGGTTTTTCCAGTTCCTAAAATGTACATTAATAATAACTAACAAGTTGTAGTAAAATTTTTTATTTTGGTTAATTATAATTGATTGAATTATGTTTGAAAGTACCTTTCATTAAGATGGATATTGGACGAAAATTTTTGATAACATTTTTTTTTATTTTTAGTACATTAATACTGTTGTAGTTTAGCATACAGGTTGATTATCACGTTCCATGATTTTGCTTTGGCCTAGAGGAGATTTAGCCTATGACTTTGCAAATAATGTCGAGTAACTAAGGACAAAAGTGGATCTGACGCCCAGTTGATTCCTTTTGTTCCAATTTAAAAGGCTAACAACAAAAATAATCCATGCTTTGCTTCATTGATTCAGGCGTCAGGAAAACGTTAAAAGTTATTCAAATTTTGTCTTGTACTTCTTTGTACTTCTTGCATAATAACACATTTGTGTGCCACGTTACAGCTAATGGGGGCAATTTGGATTTCACAGCCAAATTTCCACTAATAGTATTAAGTCTACACCAATCCTTCAATTATTATTTGTTTGTGTACATGCATAATTGTTACAACTTACTGCAATTCTTGCACTCTCCTCTTCACGTCGTTTTCTTTCCTTATCTTCTTCTTCTGCCTTTTTCTTTGCTTCAACTTTGGCTTCAAATTTACTCCTTAAATCTTTTGGGGGCTTTACTGTATACTTTTTAACTTCTTTTTTCACCTCCTCTCTCGTCACCTTTTAGAAAGGAGTCAACAAAAAAGTAACAATGCTTAAAAAGATTCATTCAAAAAGAAAAGTCAAAGGTTGTCCTGATGCAGAAGCCAGAGGGGTTTTCATTTGGGGCTGAAGGCCCCTTTTCTCTAGGGGGACATGGAGGAAGCGCCAAAATGCGATTCCCAGCAGGTGGGTGCAGTATCAAGTTCTTTCTCTGCTCCTTTATTGGGATAACACAACTACCCAAGTCCTGTACAGTAATGTTAGTAAATTGTAATAGTGTAGTGTAGTTTTTAAGTGTTGTATTGTAAGTTCACAATACTGTTGTACATGCAGTAAAACTGGTAAAAAATAATAAAATAAAATAAAAAAAGTTCTGGTCTGCCCAATCTACTATGATTAAAATTCTTCCTTGATGTAACCAAGGGAAAGATACTGTAAAGGGCTATGATTTTTATTGTGTAGCAATGTCTTGCGACACTATCTGTATATGCAAGAAGAAAGCAATACCAAATGACTGCATTTTGCAGTGCCAGGAGACAAAAATGCCCAAAAGGAAAATTCTTCCACATTAAATTGTGTATTGATGAGGTTTGCACCTCCTCCCTTTTAAAAAATATTCCAGTAAAACACCCTTGGGGTCAAAGAAGATAACTCCAACTTTCATCAATATCATCATTTATTTATTTATTTGCCTTTCTAAACAAAGAAGAAATGATAGAATTTACAATAATGGCGAGAAGACCTCAAGAAACCACCAGGCTTATAAGAGAGGCCACCTCGGCTGTCATTAATATTTAAAGATTAAAGATATGTAAAGAGTGATATGATCTGACCTGCATCCAGGACATTAATACAGTTGTTGACCAGTGCCTTGTGTGAGTTTGGGAATTAGCCAAGTGGAACATGAAATGGTGCTTTGGAGGAGGGTTTTGAGCCATGCAACATGTTCAGAAGATCATAGACTTTAGTGGTATTCCTGTGCAATTAGGCTGATGTTATCACATCGGCCTAATTGCACAGGAATATCACTAAAGTCTATGCGCATATGCGTTATGCCAAAGAGAAAGCATGAGGTTGTTTAGGTCCGCTGTGTTTTGCAAACAAGTGAAAGGCTTTTGGCATTAAACCTTAAATTTTGAACTGCCTTAGATGTTATTGTTGACAATGAACCGACCAAATATCCTGACGAACATCTCGTAACAGAGCGAGGTTGAATTGATGACGTTTTGACCTTAATTTATCAGGATTTAGTAGCGAATTTTGGAATGTTGTTTACACGGAATGGTTGAACGACTGAAGCAAGATAAAGCGAAATCCAAAGGCGCCTATACAAGAACAATAACCAAACTGACCATGACAGTGGAAGATGGACTGTGTTCGAACATGCAGGTAATGGAAAGTTTTGACCTTCTTTCTACCGCTTTTGAGGATATGGTCAGTGCAGTGGGAAATTTAGAAATGTATAACGCTACTGCGGGCAACTCAGCGTAACTTTGTGCCATAGCATGTGAACTGGAAGGTCTTGAAGACAATTTTTATGAAGTCGAAAAGATTGTTAGAGAATATCTAAACAGCAGCCTGAGCAAAAGTGGGACTTTAATTGTTTCCAGATCAGACAATCATCAATTAAAGAACACTCAGCACGACTCAAGGATGTATTTAGCAGGCAAGGAAAGGAACTTAGTGAAGTTGTTGAAGAGCTCAAGAAAACCTATCAGGAGTACCAGAGAGAGCCGGAGCGGGGATTTGGCAAAGAAAAAATGCTGAAGGAACATGGTCAGGAAAGTGTGTAGTCTGCTGAGAGTAAAGCAAGTGATCAAGTGCCAAAACCAGAAGGACAAAGAGAGAAGGTTGGAATTGTGCCAATGTTGGAACAACGGTTAACTGATCGCAGTTCTTCCTCGGGAATTCAGATTTCTACGTAAGCTTCAGAGTTATGCTATCAACTTCTGGTACTGTTAATAGCATTGCACAAAACGTCCTTGACATTAAGCGGGTTTGTCTACTCATCAACTCCCTTTTTTGCTCTAAGCTCAGTGCCTCAGTTGTTAGCAATAGTGGAGCAAGCCTTAAATTCTCAACACCAACCCTTGAATACTTTGAAACAGAATTACGTGAAAAAGCTCGCATCGAATATGATATTGCCAAGGAAAAAGGTTATCTAAAGCACTTCAAGATTAAATGGAAACTACTAATTCGCAACAAATTCATCGAAAACGTGGTTATTTGAGAGACCCCCTGAATCGCTTTTCACTACTCTTTTACTGTGGTTCTATTGTTGTCGTTGTTTTATTTTGCTCGTTTCTTTTCTCCGCTTACCTGTTCATACTGCAACATTGTAATTAATTAAAAATAAAAAAAGGAGAGTGTGTGGATGGGTTGTTATCTAGGTACCTTTTAGTAGTGCAATGTAAGTTGCTTTTGTACTGTAATGTAAGTAATGTCAGTTATAAAGTTGTATAAAAGATAGTTAGTAGTAAAATACTGTTAGTATTGTAAATAGTGTATTTGTTAGTACCATATAGTATAGTATAGTAAGCTTATATTGTAAGTACAGTCAGTACTTTAATTATCACTATTAGTGTCAATAAGTGTAAGTAGTGTTTAGTATTGTATTATTAGCGTTAATAAAAAATCCTTTCTTAAAAAAAAAAACCCTTAAAAAAAAAAAACCCTTGAATACACCTGGGGATTTGGCCCATCCCATTTCAGTTCATTCTTCACCCTTAGATGTACTTCTTCCGAGCCTCTACGTACCCCCAGTAACAACGTACACCTCATCACAGCCCTTGTCAAGTGGCAGCCAAATTCAGTTGTGACCCCTGCCCCTGATGTAAGCTGCCCCATGGTTATTGCAAAGAACAGGTCAGTGTTGATTCTTCAGCTGTGCTTAAGAGAGGGAGCATTCCGAAATTTACTAGAAATACAAAGCATTACAAAGCTTGGAAGGCTGTGTTCTACTCATGTGTTGACAAAGCCAGAGCTACACCTGAATACAAATTATTACGTTTGCTTGAGTGTCTCCAAGGTGAACCCCTCAAAATTATAGAAAATTTGAGCCATTCTGCATTGGCCTATGAAGCAGCCAAGTCTCGCTTGGATAGGAAGTACAGGGGAAAACGCAAGACGCTTACACCTGGCCTTGAAGAATTAGATGCCTTTACACAGCTGAGAGAAGAAAATGAGAAGAATTTAGGGAGGTTTGCTGGGCTCCTGGAGCTATAGTTGTTAGCCTCCCTGAGGCGAATCAGGAATCAGAGCTTGGGAGTGGGTCACTCGACATCACTCTCCAACACAAGTTCAACAAGACTCTTTTTGCAAAATACAAACAATGGGTTTGCAATAACCATAAGACTGAGAAAGAACACTGAGGAAGTTCATTGACTGAGAGGCAGAGTTTATGACCACAGCTTATGAGACGATAACTGGTGTTACTAAAGAGGGAGCGAAAAAAAGAAAGAACTTTTTTTTACCAAGGAGGAGGGCTGCAGTTGCAAGGAAAAACATGTGATGAAGTGCAAGGTGTGTGACCCACCCCATGGTCTGTGGTCTTGCGAACACTTCAAGGAAATGACAGTGAGTGACAGATGGAAGATAGCTACAAACCACAAACTGTGCTTTAGATGTCTCAGTCAAGGACACCATAGGTAAACCTGTTTCAAGAGTAGAGTCTGTGGGATAGCTGGGTGTCGTTCTCACCATCATTGGGCTCTTCAAGAAAACTCAGCAGCAGAAGTGAATTCTGAAGAAGAAAGTACCTTGAATTCACCAAGCGCGTCAACAAGTCATTAAAACAGAAAAGGGGAGTCAAATCAGCAAACACTCACAAGGACAACTGGAGGGAAATCAACGGTGTCTTCCGAGTTAATGGCATTGAGAACTGTTCCAGTGTACCTGACCAGTGAAAAACGAAGATTAAAAGTAAAGGCCCTTTGGATGATGCCAGCAGTAGGAGTTATCTTAACAGTGACGTTGCAGCTGAACTTGGACACGAGGGGAGACCTCGTCAACTCACAGTAAACGTGCTGAATGACAACCAAGAGATGCTTGACATCAAAATTGCGGAATTCACAATTGGCAGTTTAGATGTAAAAGTGTCTAAATCGGCCTCTGCCTATACAACTGAGAAGAGTGACAGGGAACATGCAAGTGGTATATTGGAGTAAGTTGAACACTAAGTGGGAGCACTTGAAAGACATCACGTTTCTCCAGGTAGGACCCAGACTCATAGTAGATGTAGGAAATTGCGACTTATCGTTGAGATTTACATGAAGTGTATTCTGGTGCGCTAGCATGCGTAAAGACTTCGATTCTGACTCCAAACACGTGCGGAGATATTCTGAACGATGCTGACAAAATTACAATCCTTTGAGATAGAACTTTGAATTCTTTATATGGTCCTTTTGAGCTGGATGAGAAATGTCTGAATTATCGAAGACAAAGCAGAAACAGATCCAAGATGAACTCTCTAAGAAGCGACGTATCCGCGAGGCGAACCAAAGCTATGTCAGCAAAATCCTCCACAAAACTGAAGAAATCTTGGAAACCTCTGATCCATCGTCAATGGAAATTCTTCAATCAAACGTTGCACCGCTAGGAGAGAAAGCTGATAGCCTCAAGAATCTTGACAGCCGTATTTTGGAACTGTTGTGTAATGACGGGTCTTCCGATTTGGAAAAGGAAATCGAGGGCAAGCGAATTTGAACATCGTATTACGCATACCGTCTGCAAGGCCGAAAAAATTTTGAAGCCCGAAGAAGCCAAAGCAAAGGAACAGCACCAGGGATCTCCAGGTGGGTCCGTTCCATTACATTCCAGTGCAAAATTGCCCAAACTGTTTATTAAAAGGTACTCTGATGATCCTAAGGGGTGGCAGTGGTTTTGGGACTCCTTCAGTTCTGCCATTCATACGAATCCATCGTTGAACCAAGTTGATAAGTTCAATTATATGCAAAGTTTATTGGAAGGTGCAGCTCTAGCTTCAGTATCTGGTCTATCACTGACTGAGTCGAATTATAAAAGTGCCGTGGAAATTCTGACTGAACGATTTGAAAACAAGCAGCTAATTATTAGCTCACACATGGAAGCCCTTCTACAACTGCCAGCTGAAACAGTGATCACTGACATTAAGCGAATAAGAATGATTTATGATAAGGTTGAAGCTAATGTTAGAGGACTGGAGGCTTTTGGTATAGCCTCTGACACCTATGGCAGTTAATTGGTGCCAGTGATGATGAACAAGTTGCCTGAGGAACTGTGGTGGAATCTGGCATCTGGAAAAATTGCTAAAATTGTTCAAGGAAGAGGTTGGGGCCAGGGAAAGTCTCAGTGTAGTTTCATGAGCAGACCAAACGAAAGGGGGAGTGAGTCTAAGAAAGCTTGAGGTCAGGGTCTTCCGACTGCTGCCACACTAGTGTCTTCAACTGATGGGCCTAACCAGGGGCCCCCAACATGCTCTTTCTGTGGAAATCAACATCCCTCAGTTGACTGTCCAGTAGCAGTAGATGTGTCTACACCGTTGAGCATTTTGAGAAAGAAAGGAAAATGCTATGTATGCCTGAGGGCACATCATTTAAGCAGAAACTGTCAGTCAAAGTTGAGATGCAAGGAGTGTGGAAGTCGACACCATGTTAGCATTTGTGGCAGAGCAACACCAACTGTGGCCAGTCAGCCAGGAATGCCGCAGACCACATTCTCTGACACCTACCATTCTCCAAGTCATGATCAAGGGGCTAGTCATCAGACATCAACCCTGTACATTGATGCGAAAACGACAGTATTGTTGCCAACTGCTCAAGCTGAAGTCTCAGGAACAGGTCTTGACAAATCTGTAAAGGCGAGAGTAATTCTAGACAGCTGCAGCCAGAGGTCGTACATGTCATGTAGACTGAAGGAATCCCTTAATCTGCCAGCTATTCGCTCTGAGAAGTTGATGATCAAGACCTTTGGTAATGAAGAGGGCCAGATACAAGAATGTGAAGTAGTGCAGCTTTGCCTGAAAGGCATTAGCAGTGATCTTAATGTCTATCTGACAGCTTACGCAGTACCTGTGATATGTGTACCCTTTCGGAATCAAGCTATTGAAGTTGCCTATCAGTCTTATCATCATTTGCAGGCACTGAAGCTTGCTGATAATTCTGTAGACATCCTTGACTTTGACATGGATATCTTGGTGGGATCAGACAGTTATTGGAACCTAGTCACTGGGGAGGTGAGACGAGGAAGCTCTGGACCCGTAGCCTTAAATACAAGATTGGGATGGGTGCTGTCAGGTCCTGTGGATCGGCCAAGTAGCTCTCTGTCCATTGCAGTCAACTATGTAAGCACCCACACCCTGAGGACAGACACAGAGTATGTGAACCTTGATGACCAGTTGTCAAATTTCTGGGAGCTTGAGTCTACTGGAATTAAGCAGAAATGTGACTCTGTTCTTGACAAGTTTTTGGAGGGCTTGACCTTCAATGGTGAGAGATATGAAGTGCGGCTACCTTGGAAGAGTTCACACCTTATCTTGCCAGACAACTATGAGCTGAGTTTGAGCAGGCTTAGAGGCACCTTGAGACGACTTAGACAGCAGCCTGGGATTCTCTGTGAGTACGACAACGTGATTAAGGACCAAATGCAGAGGGGAATTGTTGAGGACATCCCACAAATGAATCAGGCCTCTCTGGGAAAAGTACATTACCTGCCCCATCATGCGGTTCTTCGACGTGACAAGGAAACAACAAAATTCAGAGTGGTTTATGACGCCTCAGAATCAACTGATGGTGTTTCATTGAACCGCTGCCTGCATACTGGACCATCTCTTCTTCTTAATCTACTGGACATTCTTGTGCGATTTCACCTGCACAAGATAGCACTGATAGCAGATATTGAGAAGGCGTTCCTAATGGTAACAGTGAACGAAGAAGACAGGGATGCCCTGCATTTTCTATGGATTGATGACATATCTAAGGAGAACCCCAGCCTGATTGCGAAGAGATTTGCCAGGGTCGTCTTTGGTGTGAGCGCGAGCCCCTTCCTTCTTAATGGAACACTTAAGCATCATATCTTAAGATGCATGGAGGTCGACCCAGAATTTGTGGCCAAGATACTTCAGTCTCTGTATGTTGACGACTTGAGCACTGGGGTGGATGGTGTGTTGGATGGGTTTGAGTTCTATGGCAAGGCCAAGTCCCGGATGAAGGAAGGTGGTTTTAACCTTCGGAAGTGGATGTCAAATTCTAGTGAGTTGTTGAGGTTGATGAATGAGTCTGAGGGCAGTTCTGAGGTGCCAGCAAAATCTGTTTTGGAAGAGAATGAGACGTGTGCAACCTCATTGTCTGGACCCTGTGGAACGGAAAGAAGTGAAAATGAGCACAAAACCTTAGGGGTCATTTGGAACCAGAGGGAGGACACTCTTATAATGAGACTGAGCTCATTCTCTAATAGAGCTCTGAACTTACCAGCAACAAAGGGTAATGTCCTTCGCATAACTGCAAGTGTCTATGACCCGCTCGGACTTATCTCACCAGTCCTGGTGTTAATGAAGATCCTCCTCCAAGAATTGTATCATGTCAAGAAAGGCTGGGATGAACCACTTGAGGAGAAAACAATGAGACAGTTGAACAACTGGATTACAGACCTACAAGGAGTTGAAGACATTGCAGTTCCTTGTTGCTACTTGGCCGGTGTGACAGGGAACATTCTGTCAGCAGAATTGCATGGCTTCAGTGATGCGTCTAACACTGCCTATGTAGCTGTTGTATATCTGATGATGGTGACAGAATCAAGAATCATAACGAGACTGTCGCTTCGAAGAGCAGAGTTGCGCCTTTATCAAAGCAAATGATTCCTAGGCTTGAACTGCTGGGTGCTGTCATACTGTCAAGACTAGCTGTGTACATCAAGGAAGTTCTGGAGAAATCTCTTGTCATTGACGGACTGTGTTGCTGGAATGATTCTATAGTGTCGTTCTATTGGATAACAGGGAAAACAAGAGATTGGAAACAGTTCGTGCAGAACCGAGATGATGAAATTTGTGAGCATGTCCCACCAGCGAAGTGGAGGTTCTGTCCTGGAAGTGACAACCCGGCTGACCTACCGTTTCGAGGAGTTAAAGCTTCAATTCTTAGTAGTGATGTGAAGTGGTGGGAAGAGCCCTACTGTTTGAAGCTGTCTTAAGAGGCCTCGCCATCCCCCAAGAAGGTTGAGAACCCTCCAGATGGAGTACTAGAAGAAATGAAGGCAAATTCTAGACAACTGCAAGACGTCCTTACAAATGTGACCACTTCCAAGACTGTGGGACTGGGGAGCCTGATCTCCCCTGAGAACTTCAGCAGTGCTCAAGGGTTGTTTAGAGTTACAGCTTATGTTCTACGCTTTATTCACAACACGAGGGCTAGGAAACTGTCTCTGGAGTGACGGCTCGGACTCCTAAACACGGAGGAGATTCTTACTGCTGAAATTACTTGGGTGAAGGAACTGCAGAAAACCTTTGATCAGCAGAAGCAGAAGGAACTGAACTCGACTCTTGGACCTTTCTCAGACAGTGACGGAATCATAAGGTGCGAGGGGAGGCTGATGAATTCTGATTTACCATGATGCTAAATGCCCTGTTCTAGTCCCTCCCTGTCGTCTTACAACCTTAATAACCAGAGACTGTCATGAAAGAGTTATGCATGACCGCGTCAAGGAAACCCTAGCAGAACTTTGCACTCACTTCTGGCTTGCGAAAGGGAGACAGATAGTCAAGGCAGTGGTTTCAAGTTGCAACACGTGTCGCAGACTAGAGGGAATAGCCTATCCACCACCACCCACTGCTCAGCTGCCACAATTCAGACTTGAAGACAAGCATCCTTTTCCGAGTGTCGGTGTTGACTTCTTGGGCCCGCTTTATGTAAAGGCGTCTGCAAACTCTAAAACTATGACTAAGGTATACACTGCGTTGTATACTTGCACAACGACACGAGCGGTGCATTTGGAACTGACAACAGCTATGACTACACAGGCAGTGTTGCAGAGTTTGAGAAGATTTGTTGGACGGTGGGGTGTGCCAAGTTTGTTAGTGTCTGACAATTTCAAGTCATTCAAGGCCGCATCGGGTAAAGTGCAAGCCTTGTTTGAAGCCCCAGAAGTAACAACCTTCCTGAATGAGAAAAGAATCAAGTGGCGATTCAACTTGGCAAAGGTTCCCTGGAAGGGAGGCTTCTTTGAGAGAATGGTGAAGTCTACTTAGAGATGTCTCAAGAAGCAAATTGGAAACGCACAGCTTACTTTCAAGGAGTTGATGACTGTTCTGATGGAGGTGGAAGCAGTTCTTAACTCGCGGCCGTTAACGTACGTTTATGCAGAGGATGTTGAAGAACCCCTGATCATGCCCTCTCATCTCCTGATTGGAAGAAGATTGCTCACTCTCCCTGATACCGAGCAGCGTGGAGAAGGTCAGAGCAGTACCCAAGAGACCATCACAAAAAGAGCAAGGTATCAGCGAACACTGGCTGATCATTTTTGGACAAGATGGCGCAAAGAGTACCTGCTGAGTCTTTGGAAGCAGCACCATCTAGAGGCAGGGAAACAGCAGCTAGCCAGTACCATCAAGGTGGGAGATCTTGTAATTGTGCATGAAGACAATGTGCAGAGAAACTTCTGGAGATTGGGCAGAGTTGAAAGGTCGATCACGGGGAGTGATGGAGTAGTGCGTGGAGCTGCAGTGAAGGTCGGAGACCGAAACAAACCAAGCACAGTCATTGAGTGGCCTGTACAGAAGCTCTACCCACTGGAGACAAATGAGCCTACACCATGCAATCAAGAGGAACTGAGCATTGCCCATCATTTGCCAAGCCGAAGGGCAGCGGCAAGGGCAGGACAGAACATTTAAGAAGTAGATCCTAGTCGTTTAGGAACTGTTTAGTTTTCAATGGCCAGAGTTGAACTTATTTCTTGTTGTGTTGCACTCTGAGCCATTGTGGGGGAGTGTAGGAAATTGCGACTTATCGTTGAGATTTACATGAAGTGTATTCTGGTGCGCAAGCATGCGTAAAGACTTTGAATTCTGACTCCAAACACGTGCGGGGATATTCTGAACGATTCTGACAAAATTACAGTCTTTTGAGATAGAACTTTGAATTCTTTATAGTAGACTTACTTATTGGAGTGGACCACGCCGACTTATTGGAAGATGTCAGAGGAGGGCCTGGAGAATCTATAGCTTGACTGACTCCGTTGGGATGGACATGCATTGGAAACCCAGAGATGGATGCAAAGAGAGGCCAGCCTAATTTTACATTCTTTCTCAATGACTCAGACAAGTGAAACGACCTACTGGAACATAGACAAAGCCCCAGAAATTGAGGTTGTCAAACCGGACAAGAAATTGGCTATAGATACAGTTGCTAATTCCTTGACATTTGTGGATAGTTGCTACACTATTGGTATGCCTTGGAAGCATGACGAGTGTTCCTTGCCCGACAATTACAGGGGGGGAGTATGGATTTTTTCTGGAACCACACAACAGGTTATTCAGTCAAACAATGTATGTGACTGGTTCTCACAAGAACAGAACCTTAAGCTGAGCTCAGATGAAAGTGTAGATAATATAGTTCCTCAAATCAGGGAAGGTGGAAAAGAGGGTAATCATTGAAGTCACGGAGCATCAAAGCACAGCAATGAAGTTCACACAGCTTCTTGTTATTAATAATAAGGGGTGGTGAATGATAAATCTGAGACTTCAGTGAGCTCAAGATTACAGACGTTTGCAACCATGCAGTACAAAAGAACTATCATGGGTAATCCTTATGGGCAGTGATGTCTAATACTGTTACCATCGAATACACAACTTCACATGTTTGAGAAACCCAGCTGGTTAAAAGATCTAAAAACCCTTCCAAGCATTTCAGACAATGTTGATGACGCGATCCAGTTTGAAGAAACAAAATGCTATATACGCAGCTGCAACTCAACAAATCATTTGAAGAGTGATTGTAGAACTAATATCAACCATAACACATTAAATTTAATTGCAATAAAACCTACAGTATTTTTACTAATTACAATGAAATTCGGAGTATAGGCACAGGGTTTAACATTTCTTCAAAAACCTTTTTCAGGGACTAATTAAAAGCTTTTTTTAAGTGGGGGTCTTAATATTGGAGATAATTTTATTTGCATTTTGAAATTGATTGGGACTAATAATAAAGACAGCTTTAAATTACTTGAAAACCTAAGTCACCAGCTCAAAACACTAACCGGTAATATACTGTAACATTCCAAGGACAGCTTATAACAAGATTGATGTTTGCCTCTAAAACTTGGGTGGTTTATCTTCTAAGCGATTGGAGTATATTTAAGTTCAGAACTTTACGTTTACTTGATATAAATACTGCAGGGAGTGAAGAATGCTTGGCCCTTTGTGGCTTTCATAATGTCAACTATACAGTCAAACTTCTCCCTTTTTAAAGGGATAAATACATCAACTTGTATATTTATCTTTGACCAACTAACCTCGTCTTTCTTCCTCAGAAGGGGACAAATCTCACGTGTTTCATCCATCAGTGTTGTTTCTCTGGTTGCATACCCACAAACGCAGTAAGCATCATAACCAGCTCCAATTAGCAAAGAACACAACAAGACACTGTAATCGAAACAATTTCCCTTTTGACACTTCAATACACTAGTAGGAGAAACCAGGCTAGTTGGCTGTAGACACAACAACATAGAAGACATTAATTAAATTAATTTTGATTTTTGACATCATCAAAAGGTATTGTTTAGTGGAGGTCTGTTGACGTATAAGTATGTTCCTTTTCATTAGAAAACAAATTCATTATCCAAATTTACCCATCTCCCCCCCCCCCCCCCCAATATATAAATGGGCACTAATATCATTGCTGGAGAGTAATCCTGGACTGGACACACATGTACAGGAAAGGCTATTTCCAACAGGTAAAGATGCCAGGGCCATCTTAATGCCCATCATAACTGCCCTACATAATGAAACTATAAGGTGACAGGGATGGACTGCTGGGGACACAACATATTGACGACCTGCCAGAGACGATTTAAACAAGCTTATGATTACCTGCCGTGGAGCCAAATGATCATGATCAATGCCTTTTATTATCAGTAAATAATAATAATCTTTATTGAGGAAATCAATTTCACTAATAAGTGATTAACAAAAGAGTCCTCGAAAATTAAAAAGAACAAAAAAAAGAAAAATAAAGACTAATATATGAATATATAAAAATTGGACTAAAGACTATTTACATTTCTTACACTCTTTTAAAACTAGCTAATGATGGGCTTTGTCTGATTGAAAAGTCTATACAGGCAATGGCCTCATGCTGGGCTATATTTATCACGTTGACTGGCCTTGTAAGGTTTAATGACCCCAAGAGCTACATGCTTGCTGGGACTGTGGTCCCTGGTAGGTGTAACCTTACCAGACAGGTCAGGGGAGAGATCTCAGACAAAGGATGTTCTGTTATCCTCCAGGTAGGCAAAGTTGCGCATGGGGATAATCACACCATCCCAGAAAACACATCATATTATAGAAATTTAAACCTCTTAAATTCACAGCTCAACCAATGCAATCTTCTATGGGAATAGCAAAACTTCACCACCTGGGGCAATGGTGGTGACATACTGTGCAGGCTGATGCTGCAGGGAGGCATACAGACTGAACATCTCATTGGCAAATTATAGGAGGACGCTCCCCCTTGGGAGTTGGAATGTAAGGACTATGTGCAGATTATGGAACACAGTACAACTACAATCCTGGACCAATATGTTGAGACAATTTCCAAAACTCAATATGGAATACCTCCCTGCCCCTTTGTCCCCTTGCAGTGTTGTCATGTTGCTGTGTTTATGTACAAACTGAGCGATTTCAGTGACTATCAACATTGCTTTGGGGAGGCGGGGGCTTCCAAAACTTCACACGGAGACTCAGGTTATAGATATCCAGAACACAAACGTACACTGCAAACGTTATTTTCATATCTGTCCCAGAAAATATGGCCTTAGATTGTAGCTTATAGAGAGAGAAGAATTTCTCCCATGCATTAATGTAAGGTGATATAGGTCACCCACCATTCTGATCAATACAAATTGAGCGCTGCCTGGCTGCAATGGTAATTTTAGGAGCAATTTCGGATGCTACCTATTTTGTTGACAAGTTCAAATTCATCTCGCATGATGGTTGGATGATACCCATACCCGTGCACATGTAGATGATGCAATAGAATCCCTGGCAAGCATCTCCTTGGAAACGTTTTAGAGCTTGGAAGGATTTGCAGTTCGCATAAGTCCTCCATTTAGTTCTGACTGGAGGAAATAAGCTTCTGAAACTTAGACCACTGCATCTTCAAACTGGGCACCAAAACCGTAAGAAAAAAAAGAACATATGTCTCATATGTGGAGGGAAACCAGCTAACTCAACAAATAGCAAACAGCTGAACCTTTAGAAAACAATCTGAAAAACTCTTGGGTTTTGCCACGCAAAGGCGGAAATAAAAAAATAAAAAAGCGGACATGGAAAATGATCCTTGAAACAGGAGTGATGACAAGATATCTGGCTCTCTGTTGACGCCTCATAACACCAATGGAAACCGCACCTCCTTAGGAAAATAGGTACTTATGGTTTTAGCCTTGTGCATCCCCTCATGTGCCAAAGAAAATAAGACTTTGCATTGACCCTAGCACGAGGATTAATATGGTAATTATTTGCCCAGTGTACCAGATGCCAATGCTATCAAAGCAAGTACACAAACTGTGCCATGCCAAATGCTTCTCACTTATTGACATCCAAGAGGAAACCACTCATGTTGCCCTCAATGAAGTCTAATCATTTCTCAATTCACAGGTAAGCACAACTCCTTCAGCCAGTATTGCTAGCAGCCCCTCCCATTCAGTATACCAAGCGCCCCAGAGGAATTCCAGCAGGTAATGATGTCAGCCCTGGAGGGTTTTGATGGTGTTTTGTGTGTCGTTGGTGACTTAACTTGTTTGGAGAAGAAGCATAACCCTAAAGAGCAGAAAAAGACCATGGCTGCCACTTTGTTGCACTGATAGAGCACTTCTCTAGGAAGAACAGTGGACTTAATCAAACCAAACAATATTTCAGACTAAACAAAGTCAAATTGATGGTCGACATCACACACAAGCAGGAGTTGTCAAAAGAATCAAACACCCATAACCTCCACCTGGCAGAGCAAACAGTCAAGTCCAATATTTTTGGGACAGTTTCTAAAGAAACTGTGGTGCTGCATTAGGATCCATCAGTAGAGAGTGGAAATGAATATTAACCTCTTACTAACCGAGCGCAGGGGCCGTACTGGGGAATATTGGCCCGAGGTCGTAGCAGTGCGGACCGAGCGCAGTGAGGTCTGTACAAAAACGACCGAGGGCCAATATTCCCCAGTACGGCTCGAGCAAGCTAGGTTAGTAAGTAGTTTATTATATGGCACTTGGAGCAAACTTGTTTATTTATAAAAACGCACTTCCGGTCACTTGAATTCAAAGGGTTTCCCGCGTGACGTGTTTTTGATGACGCGAGCAACCCAGAAAGAACAAGCTTCGGTAGCACGAGTTTGAAAGCAAATTTACTGAACGTTTACATGTAATCATGTTGATTATAGAAAAGACTTCAAGAACGATTTGTAGCAGAATTTGACGAAAATCTTAACAGCTGCGGTTTGTTTTTGAAACTCACAAAACTGGTTTCGTCGAAACTTTACTAGCCCATCACAAAGTACGGATCAAAAAAAGGTTGCCGTGAAAATCACATTCAACTTTAAAAGAAGCAGCATTAACTCAGCGCTCTCATCTCTGGCTTGGAAACCCAAGTGTAGGGATAAAAACCACCACACAGTTCTTTGAAGTGCAACTGTATTGGAGTCGCCGAATTCTCCTGCCTCAAAAAGAGCAGTTTCTTCGTTTTCGTCAATCGCCTGAGCGGCTTGCAGCTTGTTTCTTCTGTCGTGTTCAGTTGTGAATTAGTGACTTGTGACTTGCAGCAAGAACTCTTCTCGATTTTTCAAACTCATGTCCTTGAGTATGTTGAATGGATATTTCTTCTCAGATAAGTATCGCTGTATATTGCGCTGAAAACTGGAAAACGTTGCTGGCTCGTATTCACCTTTTCCTGCGTACGTTCATAAAAAAAATTGACGAAAGGTGGTCAAGCTTGGATGCAGGTAGGCTTTCAATTGTTTGACTATTTAAGCCATTAGCTTCAATAAAACGGAATAGCGTGATCATATTAGTAGACGTCTTCCTTTTGTGTTTTCACTTCTCTGTTTGTTAACGAAATCGTCAATGGCTTCGTGGCCTTCGCTGATGCCTGTTTCAGAGGTTTCTACATCTTTGGGATGGTAAAATTTGCTTTGTAAATGATATTCTTTTTCGTCCATGTTGGAATCAGTCTTTTGGGTAGTTTCTTTGCAAAGAATGAAAGTATTTTCAAATTTTCTTGTCGCAGTTTTAGCTGCAAATTTTCAAATTTGCCGCTTATCCTAAACAAAAATACACAGCTTATGACCGTTTCCACGGAAACGGTCCGTATGGTAAAATCCCGACCAAGAAAGAACCAATCAGAATGCGCGGATTTACCTCAAGACTACCTTGCCATATAATAATTGATTTTATCAACAGAGTTGACAGAGTTGATAAGGTAATTTGGCCACTGTAAAAACTTTGGGTGCCGACATTTCGAGCTTTAGCCCTCTATCAGAGCCAATCAAGGAATTGTGGGTTGTATGAACACGAACGTGTATTTTCTTAGCTTGTATGTATGTTTGTAGTTATCTCTCTGTAACTCTTCAATGGAATTGGAATAAAAAAGAGAAAAAAAATTTGATCAAAATGAGATTTTTGTCTTGTCATGACCAGGATTTTCAAAAACGTCCAAGCCACTTCCGAAGATTTCCGACCTTTTCCAAATGTTACCGAGAATGTCCGAAGATATTCGGACGACCTTTGGACACTTCTGATTCAAACAGATTGTAGACACTTCCCTGGACACTTGAAAGCTTTTGCATGCGACTGTTATAAAGAGCAAAGAAATAATACATACCAAATCTGAAACAAAGTTTTTTTAGAACAACTTGTCCGGATTTGTGAGTCAGACATGAGAAATTGTCCTCGATGCATGAGATTGCTGTGTTAGTCTGCAGGCGTGATACTCACGTATAATGTGTGAGAGTTGGCAGGTATACTATAACGAAGGCATCTGAAGCATCAGACCCGTTTACTTAAACCAACAGTGTGACCTAAAAGCCTTCAAACCGGGAGTCACAAATTTACCAATCCATGTCCAATTCTGAAATCAGCTTACTGCAGAACCCGTCCACTTTTCAGGCTTCATATTTTCATAGAATTGTGAAACTCTGGAATACTGTGTGTAAACATAGCCTCCCCTAAACAATTTGCCATCCTAGAATTTTTTTAACATTTTCTGCATGCCACCTATGCCACTTTGTTGGACTCCAGCTACGATACTGACATGTCTTGTACAAAAAATTGGTGTCTTGTAAGAGACTGCCCTTGCCACTGTGCTTAACTGAAGATTTCTTAATGTATTTTATATGTATTTATGATGTTTAAGGGCCGGTTCGCCTTGCATGGGTCTTGTTGTCCCATTTTGTGCAATACCCATTGGACCAGTCATTTTGATCCTTGTATGTCTGTTTTGTTTGTGTCCTATTTTGGTGTGTCCGATAAAGCTGATAAATAAATTAATAAATTTCTCACACACCTCTGGGAGCCAGTGTCAAGCTAACCGCCGCCAACTGACCCTTTTATTTCTCAAAACAATTCAGCCTAACATTATACGTAATGTACGCAAAAATACAGTAATATTAAACAACGTCAGTTATAAGCTTAGAAAGACTCCATGATGACAATCTTAATAAAGAATATCTATAACCAACAGAGTGTATCTTATCAACTTGAATGAAGGGTGGGGTGGGAACTGGGGCTCTGAAATATACGTCAGCAATGGCGGACAGCAAAAAAGCAAATGACAAATACAATGTAAATATTACTTCAGTAGCGCACTACTGAGGTCTAAAGGTACATCTAGTGACCAGCAGAAGTAGGGATGCACAATCTGCGAGCCAGCGAGGCATGCGAGGCAGACGTGTGAGGCACTCAGGGTAGTCTAAAAGACACTCCGGTTAGCCTAAAGAGCACTCCAGTTAGCCTAAATAGCACTCAGGTACGTTAGCTTAAATAGCTCCCCGGCTAGCTTAACGGTTAGCGGTTTATGTTGGCCTCGCACGTCTGCCTCGCATGCCTCGCTGGCTCGCATATTGTATACACTTAGCGGAAGTCATGTTTGGCCTGTCAGCTTTTTATGCAGCATAATGATGTATGTGTAATCTATGAGCAATCGAAAGGCCACAAATTTTTTGTTCATTGTTTTTTCATTTCAGTTCATTAATTACCCATTGATCATCGTTAATAATCAATTACTAATAGTTGATTACTCATTGATTACTCGCAAGATGTCAGTGATCATCAATTAGTTACATCTGGTTATACATGGTTTTCCACTAAAAATAATTCAACTTGGTGCAAGCTTTGTAAAAGGAGAGGAAATGTGCGGTTGTAGATGGGTTACATCCAAACAATTTGTTTGATGAGAGGGCAGGTGTGTAGCAGGGCTGCTGCAATCAGGATTGTTTTCTTATTTGTGGTTGACTGTATCATGAGAAAGGCAATTGAATGATGATGCTGTGGGATAAGATGGCTAGAGGACTGGACTTTGCAGATCTACAATTTATTTACCAAGTAAAAACACTTACCAAGTCAATTGGTGGATCCAGTGGTACCAACGTTAGATAATCAGATACAAATTGGGCACAGCCATCATAATCATAAACTTCTTTGTAAGGCAGAAGCGTTGGGTGAATATATGTACACACAAATTTCTAGAGGGATAAAGTTATTGCAAAAATATTTCAACATACAGTTTTAGATCATGATTAAAGAACTCTAATTAAAAAACAATCATCTTACATGTAAGGCAATTTAGGCTTGTTGGACAAAATGACTGCCAGGCAGCAAATTCCATGCTAAAGTTTAATGTGCTATTTTGTGAAACAAAATGAAACAAAAAGTTGAGAAGCAAGTGGTGGTTATCAGAAAATATAGTCAATATTGCTATTGTTATGTCCCTTAACACAAAGGCCAATTACCACAAGGATACACATACAGAGTAATAGCCTGACAATTCAGGACATTACGATAAACATCATAACTTAAAAGACATGAAATGCAACAATCTGCATCTGGACCTGACGGTATTCCTGCACACAGCCTGGCTATTGCTAAAACATCTGCAACAACTGAAGGGGTGAGTGGAAAAAAGCCCTAAGTGACATCTGATCTTATGTCAAATTCTCCTTTGCTCATACAAGGAAGAAAGGGCAATTTACTAGGAGAATTAAGCACTCAATCAGATGTCACTTAAGGCTTTTTTCCACGCACCCCTTCAACTGGCATCTTAGTCATCAGTTAACGCCATCTTTAAATTTTCCGTAAATTTAAGAAATATTGTGTCATGGCTAAATTTGCATACCCGTTTTACCCAATCTGCCACAAACTGTGACCGAAACCAACATCATTGCAATATAAGCGACTGTCTGATTGGATATAAACGTTCAACCAATAGTTATTAAAGAGCAGGACAAAAAGCTCTAGTTTCATGCACATTTGGTCCAATGAGGGGGGGGGGGTTAAGTACATCAATTTTGTTTAGGGGGGAGGGGTGCTCAGAAGATAAAAATCTCCAGATTTCAGATCTTCAGAGGTTGGCATCTCTGCAAACCGCACACGGCAAACATGAGACATGACCATGTGACCCTGTTTATCATATATTTGCTGCTTGCTGTTTTCAGTTTCTCTGTCAAATCGTGTAGTTTTGTGTTAGCATCAAAGGCCAGAACTAGGTTGCACTATTCTCATCTTTGAACTCTTTCAAATTTTCAAGAAAACATAAATTAACGCTAATACATGTATAACGTTTGCTGTTTGCCATAAACACGATTCTTAATCTCTCTAATATTATGACTGAGAAATGGGAACTTAAGCCCTAGAGAATGGTTATACCATTGGTGCCATATCTATAGATAATGTTCCAAAAGACATTTGTTTCTTATGGTATTCTTAATTCACACAAACTACACACCATTGGCATTTGGGCTTGATAAATGAATGGATCATTGACTACCTGGGTGTAAATCCCAACATGGTGACATCCATTGTGGTGTTCCAGAACTGACTCTCTCCAAGCAAGACTGTACACAATATTTTTCAACAATCTCTCGACTGCCTTAAGACTCCACTATGCTTTTCTATATGTCAACAAGACTAGTACATTATCTTCTCTTGGTCAAAATGGTGATGGAATTATTGTTCATCTTCACAGTGAATGCTAAACAACATAAATTTTGTTGTGGAGTGTAAAAAATGAACTTACTTAATTCACCCAGATAAAACAGGTAAATTATACCGGTAAAGAAATTTTGTTGGTTCATTACCTAGTCACCTTGGCTCTAACAACTTTCAAACCTACATGTATCACTTACTTTGACAACCTGCCATGGAGTTAGGAAAGATCAATTGGACTCTCTTGGGCCAATCATATCTTGTTTGTCAGGAAATAATTGTACAAAAGATTGGGGCCGGGCATTAAAAAGTATTTACCAGTAGGAACTTTACTTGAAATCTACTTAAAGACCATAATACCAAGTGTAACTTACATAATTTATGATATTAGTGTTTGGGGAATTTGCATGTTCCTCAATCCCTATTATCCTGCTTGAACTCTATCCATGCAAGTGTAGCAAAGATCTATATTATACCTGCCAACTTTTTCTGAGTCAAAGGCGTGAGATTTTTGTCTTGTCATGACCGGGATTCCGAAAACGTCCAAGCCACTTCTGAAGCTTTTCCGAAGACTTCCGAACATAATTTGCCAAAAATGTCCGACGATATTCCGACGACCTTTGAACACTAAATTACGATTCAAACGGATTGTAGACATTTGACCACATTTGAAAGCTTGTGCGATTTGTTATAAGGAGCAAAGAAATAATACATAACAAATCTGAAATGAAGTTTTTTTAGAACAACTTTATCCAGATTTATGAGTCAGCCATGAGAAATTGTCCTTGATGCGTGAGATCGATGTCTTTGGTCCGCAGGCATGAGACTCAAGCATAATGCATGAGAGTTGGCAGGTATACTATATCTATATTCAGCCTCGATCCATCATTGTCTGAAAAATAAGACTGTCTACTAAAAATTTTAGAAACAGACTGCAGATGATCTTTTGATCCTCGTGATTTATCGCTATTTACACACGGCCGGTTGTTTTATTGACAACTTCACCCACTCTGAAAAATATATATATCGATTTTGTGGGAAAAAATCCATCTTAAGTTATCAAAACAAACATGACTGAGCGTAATCATTCATGTTTGGCTACCTTTCATCACAAAAAATGTATTGGGACAATTTGAGAAAATAAATAGTTTCCTGATCCTGCCATTTTGTGAATAATTATACAGTCGAACCTCCCTTAATCGAACACCCATAATGTCAAGGATATGTGGTGGCTAACCAGAGGTCAGACTATAGGGGGTCTAAATTTCGGGTAATTTACATATGGTAATTGCTTAGACCTAACCCCTTTGCCAGACTGCTTACGGAAACCAATAGTAATAACTTTTCTTTAGACTGCCTGATTTAGGAACAAACAGTTAACAGCATTTTTGCTATGTTACATTTCAAGCATAAAAAAAAACAACTGTCGCGTTTGTTTGTTTGTTTGTTTGTTTGTTACAATTAATCCAGTTGACATTCACTATTGCCTCACTTTTTCTGTTGAGTAATACAAGGTTGAGAGAGTCATCACAGGTCAGGTATGAACATACATGCTATTTATAAGATAAGAGAGTTTCTTTCCTAAAGTCTTTTTCAGTGTACACTATAGTGCATGTGTATGTTATCAATAAATTTATTGTTTCAATGCTAAACTGTATTTTGGGAGACACTTCCCGTAGCTCTAGCTGGCTGTAATGATCGATGTGGGCCAATATGTTACAGCGACACATTTGCAATTTCCGCCCGTTAGAGATACAGCAGACTGTGTGTCAAGTGGTTGCCTACAGGAGGTTGAAAACAATTGAAAATTTTAAACAATCATTTATAAAAGTGGTCGCTTATGAGAGGTGGTCCCCTACGAGAGGTTCCATCTATAGTGATTTGACTTGAAAACTTTTTTCCAAAAAGACAGCTGGTAGATTGTAACCACTGTGAGTCTCAAATGAGAGTGAGGCCACTGGCACTGTACCTCTATGGCTTTTCTGATCCTCCTTCTCAGGATGTCAGTTTCCTTCACAATGATTCTGGTTGAAGACATGTCCAAGGAGTGTCCTCAGAGTTCTTCAGGTGTTCCCCACACTACTGTTACAACGCTCTACTCCAGTGTTTCCATACTATCGGTGATCCAGTGTGTCAAAACCAAACTGGAAAGCAGATAGTTGGAGGAACAAGACTAGGCTCACTTCACATTGGATCATCAGCCTTCTGGATTTTGTTCTCTCAGCCCCCTATTTCCTGTTCAAGGGAAATTTTACAAGCAGATCCAGGGCTGAACCATAGGGTCCCCTGTACTCCCCTATCATTGCAAATCTGTATACCGTTGTTTCGACAAAGGTTGTCCAAAAATGTGTAAAAGCGTACAAGACAATGCCAAAAGGTAGTCTGGGAAATACCCAATAAATTTCAATAAAAGCTCAGAATCCATATGCATCAACCGTACAGCAAAGACTTGATGGTGGGCAAAAAGGATTCTGAGCAACATGGCACAATTGGGCGCTAGATACTCAAGTGGATTTCAGCATTTTTTTACTTGTAAATGTGTAAATGTTCAGTAGTGTTAAATGTAGTGTGTTTCACCACCCTACACCTCAGATGATTTAGAATTCTTTCTATATGCTGTTTTTGTTGATAATGAAGGAAACATACATGTAGCATGTCCCATTCATTGATTGTCAGTCACTGGGTGAGAGGAAAACAAAGAAGAATGACTCCAGAAAAACGCTTTTAAACTTAGCATCTGAATTCCTACAATAATGCATCGATCGATAATACTTCTTGCAACTACTTTAAAGGTTAAAATATGGTGGAAAGTTTTGTGTCTTAAAGCAAACACTGTGAAAATGAAATGATACACTGTACCTTAGAAGAACTAGCTAAAGCGTGTCAGAGAATAATCTGTTGATGTCGATTACTGGCCGTTTGAAGTGCAAAATGCTGTTCCATTTAATAAATAAATGTAAATCTCAGAAATCATAATTGGAAAGTCAATGGATCATGTCCTAAGTCATACTTTTTCCTCCCTCTCCTCAATCTCTCATCATTCCCTTTTCTAATTTGCATAATTTTACTGACACTTTGTGCACGTCATCTGAGTAAAAAAGTATAATGACTGCTCGCAGGCTAAAGAACAACCAGAACATTAACTCACCAGGTTGACACAGCATTTTCCCAAAAAAGTAAAATTTAATTCAATAGTATTTATCTTTTTGCAAAACCGGTTGTTATACATTAATTTAGAAGTAAATAAATTTTGCCAAATTATAAAATATTATATTGTTTTATTTGGCAATCACCCCTCATGTAACCATTTTAAAGTTAGTGTTTTGTGAAAATACATGTACATGTAGATTTGATTTTGTCCCAGTGAAAATGTATTGCGATAATCAGCCTTTGTGTAAAGTGACAACAGTCTTTCCGATAACCAGCATTTGTTTTGTTTCGTTCAACAAGATAGCAAGCCTTATTTTTCATATAGGTTCATAACAACCAATATAATTAATGTTGATTTTACCATAGTCTTAATATATAAGCACAAGCAGTTACCTCTATTCCACACTCGTTAAGGGGATTTAACAGCAATGGCTTGCGGTCACGGTAGAGGTGTACAAATTGCCTTCTAAAATTTTCACAAAAAGACAACACAAGCTTCTCCTTGAGGGTGTTTTCTTTGTATGATTCAGGCAATGTGTTATGGTCCACATCCTTGTTTCTGAAAAGAGCGCAATATAATTTCATAAGTCTGATAAAGATCAACAGATAGAGATACCGGTATACTTAAGCTAAGTGGCAGCTTGGGCATGGGCCTGAGTATTTATGACCAGCTGTAGACCAGACACCAAGTTAGCTGTGAAAAGTTAAAATAAACTGCTGATCACAAACCTTTTTGGGATAATTTTCAAATAACATAAGATTTTGGTAAATAGTTTAATGATAATAATTACCACGATTCTTAATATATTTAATGAGCAAATTTAACAAAAAATCTACGTTACTCCAAGAAAATATCAAGATGATGACATGACCTAATAAGCCAATAAGATGCCAAGTTTGTGTACTACTATAATTTGAAACTAATGGAATAAATTTATAATATAAACAAGATGCCCCTAATGGCATTTTCACAGGATGCTTAATGTGGCCTCATTTATTCCCATTGTATGCTTTGCAGATTTTTATAACTATCCTCCCTTCGCAATTGAAATAATTGTCTGAATAGTTTTATTCAGAAAGACTGTGTGATATTTTATCGTTGTGTTACTGGAAATCATACCGGAAGTTACTTTCTGATATATTTGTCATGACCCCGCTGGGCGCTGAGTAACACTGACAGATACAGATAAGGGGATCTAATTCATGCTTACTATTGAAAAATAATCAATGTAGAAACGGTTCCTGTCTCCAAATAAAAGGTGAAAACGTAAGTATCAAAGCATCCGTATAAGGCACAAGGTTAATTCTTCTTAACAAAATATTAATGCTTTCCCCTGTATAGTAGTTAGGTTCCCACTTAGCAAACAGACAACCCTGTTACAAACTGGTCTGGCTTCCTTCGCATTGAATTATCCAATCTGTTTGCCAAAGCGTTATTTCTTTGCTGTGAACTCTACAATTTCCACCATTTAAACTGTCAAGTACATGTACTACTTAGAAGTTATTATTTCGATTTACCGCTTGAAAGTGGTTTGTTTTCTTTCTGAAAACGGCAGATCAGAGTCTTAAATCCAATTCCATACATATGGCCGCCATTGAAAAACAACCTTTCAAATGATGATTTGCTATGACGTCACACAGGTAGGGATGAGTGGGTCTCCTCCCTCACGATATATGTGCCGATAATGGATTTTGATTGGGCCGTTTTTGTTGAAGACAGTCAGAATTATAATAGATCCCTTCTAGGAGAGAGCAGAGTTTAATGTGTAAATTAATATGCAGATTTGAACCTACAACGAAGAAAAAATATATAGAAACCCGACCGTAAACTTGAGGCGGTCTGCCTTGCGGGCATCCTGCACAATTATTATTATCATAGATGTTCTGCACCATGAAAAATGTTGTTAACTTACCAGTTGAAACTTTTGTTAAAAGCATTTTTACCACCATCTATTTCTAAATCCTCCTCGTAGATCTATGCCAGGGGTGGCAAATCAATAACAATTGATATTGGAAAACCATTCGATAAATCAATATCAATCCATAAAATGAGATTAAATGTTATCGATTTTATTGATCAATTGATAAAAGTCGATACTCACACACTGGTGAAGTTTTAACTGGTTATAGATTTTATTTTATTTGGTATTTGTTTGTTTATTTGTTGAGGCAGCATATGATTGTGACTCTAGTTATGTAGATTTTGAAGGTGCCAGCGAAGACTCCATAACATGGGGGGCTTTCGATTTTTCAGACCTGGCCGGCCAGACCATCGAATTTGTAAAGGGGATGTACCGATAATTTACTTGAAGGATACGTTTTATGCTAGTCCTGTCGTACAAGTTTTGGAGTGATTATTTTTCAAGATTTTGCAAGCTTGTTTATTAATCCTTTGTTGATTTTATTTCGATAAATTGTAAGATAAACTACAGTCGAACCTCCGGACCGCAGTAAATAGTCCGGATAATCGAGAGTCCGGATAATCGAAAATATGAATATTAATGAGATAGAAATGTAAAGAAAAGGTTATAGCAAAGAAAACATGACTTTAAATATGAAATCCGTTTCCCAGTAGATCTTTGTTGAATAAACTAGGCGTACAGGGCTTTATCCAACTGCTCATCATCAGCCGGCCAGCTTTAGGGACTTTCATTTTAATCCTTCGCTTGTCTCGATGCGGTCAGTAAATTTTAGGATCTTGTCTTTGTTCTGCCGTATGTCAGATACCTGCTGCTTTCTGATGCCAAATTCTTGAGCTAAATTTGTTCCTTTTTCTCCTTTATCCAAACGTGAAATAATTATCTGCTTATCTTTAATCGATACAACGGCTTTCGCTTTCTAGACATGTTTTTGACTTGAGTTTATGATCGATCGCTCATGTGTTTACAAAACTCACACGGAAGGAACTAATCAAGCATGAAATTCCCTTGGCCACAAAACAATTGAACCAATCAGATATCAGCTGAACACATCAGAATATTTCTTTGTCTCGTCGCACTTGCAAATTTTGAAAAGTGCACAGGATAATACGCTGTTTCAACAGTCTTTTGAAAGTTTTATTGGGCTTTTTGCGACTTTGAGTTCAAAACATCTCAACTAATTAATATTCATGGCAATTGGGACCAGAGAAAAAAGTCCGGATAATCAAATAGTCCAGATAATCGAGGTTCGACTGTATAAGTATTGATAAAATCGATAGTTATTGATAAAATCGATAATGCTAATTGAAAATCAATATATATTGATTACTCACAAGGAAGTTTTCTATCCATTTTTATCAATTTCCGATATGGTTAACTAATTTCTACCGAGTTTTATCGAATATTATCGATTTGCTACCTACTGGTAAGGAGGCAATCAGCTGATCAGAGTATGCAGTTACCCAGATCCCTTTAGTTAAGCCCTCCTACATGTATATAGCTGCACTTTGGAGGTTTGCTAAGGAACTCCAGAATATAGAGATGCTAAGCTGGAGACATTCTTCATTTTGTCATCTTTCTCCCCAACACACGAAATTACGTTTATCGCAGGAAGTCTCACTGTTGACTACGGACGACGAACATTCAGTGCACCATGACCATATTTGGGAAGTGTTGCACGCTGCAGGTCATTTACCATTTCTTACAAGTTCCTGATGTCCTGCTTTAGTGAAAAAGCAGACTTTCTTCGTTATAAACTTGAGTAATTGCTTGACTTGATGTCGTAAATCGATCCTTTACTGGATATGGCGCGGCGTTCTCGTGAAAAACCTGATGCGAATTAAGCTTACGGTTTTTATGAAAAGAACGCAGCCTAAATTTACTTACGGCAGCAAATTGACATCGGGAGCAGTGACTTGAATTTTAGCTAACTCCTTTTGTAGTGCTTCCATATTAAGGATAAGCTTACCAAGGATAGAGTAAGCTAACCTAAGGTACCAGAGAAGGTGTTTCACTAACCAACTTTTTGTTTGAATCATCCTGGCAACAACAGCTTGGTAACCGCTTCTGTTTTTGAAACTGGTCCCATTCCTCTTCTCCTCGCCAATCTGCGCTTGCCAGGGATGCATATCGGATGGCCGCGGACAAGTTTTGTTTCAAAAAGTAGGCCAGCCACAGTAATGTCAATAGACAGTGTTCCCGCTGATCGAAAACGTGATACATATATTTCGAGCTTTCCTCAGTATCAAAACTTGGCAGAATTATATGGGTGCCCCATTGTACACAAGAGTTACATGTCAGATCTCTTCCGTCGCTCCTCTGGTCTCTACCACCATCATTTACTGGGTCATTTCGGCTGTGTTAATGCGATAGAGTTCTCCAATAATGGTGGTGAATTCATTGTTTCAGGTAGGCAGTAATAATAAGCTTAAATGTACATGTTAATTTTAAGCTTAATTAAGTTATTTGTTGATGCTGGTTTTAATACACGTTCGAAAGAAGCATAATTATAATAAGGGCAAGAATGTTTACAAGTGCGATAGGTACGCATAAAAGGGAATTGCCTTATTAAAAACTGGATTATCCGATTGATCATGCAATCCCGCGGTTTTGTTTCGTTTTAGTGGCAATTGGATCAACCATACCACCATGCCCGAGAAATAGTGGCCTTTAAATCGTCTTCTGGGTCGCTTTCCATTTACCCCAAATTTCCAGTTTAACTGGTTAAGATGTAAGGATATTAACTTGGAGGTACTCCACTTTTCCGGCCAAATCAGTTAAACAGTAGCAAGAAAGTCATAACGGGTTAATAAGCGGCCGCTTTGTACCAAACTCTATGACGCTTAGATTTTTCAACCATTCTCTTCAGCCACAAATAATGTAGATTGAGCAAATTGTAGTACAGTTTGGAGTCAATGGTCCCTAACCTGAGATCAGGTCCCCCTGCTCCTTGCCCCTCTTCCCTTTCCCTAACAAGAAAAGGCTTTTTTCAAATCAAGCTCAGTATCTGATGTTGATTTGTAATACTTCATGTTAGGACTGATCTTTTCTTTTTGGGAGAAAATATTTTTATTGGGCATATTTAATGAGCTGCTACTCAAGCAGTTTAAGGCCTTGGTTAAGGGCTTTTAAGGGGAAAAAATGTTTATTCGGGATAACTTCAACAAATTGAATGATACTGAACTGAAATTAGGCAGATAAAAAGGTCGAATCATCCTTAACATTTCTTAGCATAATACATGTAGTTGTGCTATAAATCACGTGACATGTCATGTGATCGTTTTCATGAAAAAAGCAAAGATTTGACATGTAGGCGACGGTTTTAAGAGAAAACATCAAACAAAAACGCTTTTCTAATAAAAATTAAATATCTCCAGCCATTCACGTTTTGAATGATTGTCCATTGTGCTCTAAAACAAAATTTATCAGGACCTAGGTCATTTCAGGGGGGGGGGGGGGGGGTCAGGCAGCTACCTTCGATCTTACCGCTTTTCAGAAAGAAACGATCGCCCCAGTAAAGAAATCTGTCAAGCATTCGAAAACCATAACGAGCATGCGCGAAATGTGAAGGATTTGTGCCATTTTGTCTGTGGCGACTCGACTTTGGAAACCAGTCGTATTTAGTTATTGTTTATTTACTGCATGTTTTTTTTGCGGTAGTACAAAGTTTGAACACTGCTATTAATCAAGACCGTTGGAATGAGGTGTCAGCTTTGTTTTAGATTAGTAGAGCCGTCTGTATTGAAATTGGGAGCAACATGTTTTCAGCTCAGCTGAGATTTTCCCAGCGAGTGTATGTGGTAAGGAATATGACTTGTATTGTAGCGAAGATTATGGTTTTCGTCATCTCAGGAAGATATTGTACGCCGACAAAAGGGGAGATTTCAATTTCAATTCTTCTTCAGTTCTGAAGAAACTAGAAGTCATGCGGTGTTTCACGACTGCCATTGTGAAAGCCCAAAATCTAAGCTCATTTCTCGAGATTGACTTGAATTTTGATGTACATGTAAACTTATTAAGAGTATTTGTCCCACATTTTATGCGTATTAAATGGTAAAAGCATAGTTATGAATGAAACAGCACGTTTATTTTATGGAATTCTCCCTCTGTTTAAATTGTTGCGTGGCGCCAGTTATTCCTGTAATATTGGTCAGTTTAATTAGAATGTACAAATGAAACATGCACAAGGAAAACAGCTTCATCCCTTAAGAAATTTTTAAATGAGAAAATTTTGCAACTGGAAAGGATAGCTTATGAAGATCTAACAACAGAAGAAGATTGCTTAACATTATTGTAAATAGAGCTACCTGGTTTGTATGAACAGTTGCAACTTGTCTGTACAGGGACATTAACTTACGTGAAAAGACATTCAGGTCCTGTAGTGTATTGCGTGACGTCACGTGACCTATGTTAGTGAATTGCAGATTATGCAAATACAGTTGAGTTGAGCACATGGCCGCCTGTTTGTAGTTGCTTGTTCGTTCATCGTATTGCTCCTCCCGCGAATACACTTCATTTGGCGACGAGGATGGGATGAAAACTTTATTTGGTAGAGTAGATACATTTGACGAGAAGACGGAAACTTGAGAGCATTATACGGAGCGCTTAGGACATTATTTTGATGCAAATGGTATTGGCGATGAGTCCCCGGGGGACAAAGCGAAATGGCGGGCGATTCTGTTGAGTGTGTGTGGAAGCAAGACGTACAAGTTGATGTGTGACCTTCTAGCCCCAGCAAAACCGGGAGAAAAATCGTACCAGGAACTGGTAAAGCTTATTCAGGATCATTTAGCTCCAAAGCCATCAGAAATTGTACAAAGGTTTAAGTTCAACAACGGTTTTCGCACCGAAGGAGAATCAGTAGCAGACTTTGTGGCGGCGCTGAGGAATTTGGCCGAACACTGTGAGTATGGAGATACTCTGGAGACAATGCTGAGAGACAGGATTGTGTGTGGAATCCGGGATGAGAAGATACAACGACGTCTGCTTGTGGAAAAGAAATTGACTTTCCTGAAGGCATATGAAATCGCAACCGCCATGGAAGTCACAATGAAAAATATGACAGTGCTTCAGGAATCGAAGGAGTCGGAGTCGGTAAACAAGATAACGGTACAGGCAGAAGGGACGGACGGCCGTCACATACCGCGGAGATCGGTTTGTTTTCGGTGTGGTGGGAACCATAGTGCACAAACATGCCGGTTTAAGGACCTGAACTGTTACCATTGCCAACAAAAAGGCCACATTGCCGACAGGTGTCCAAATCGCATCAAAAATCAGTCGAGAGGTGAAAAGCAAGATGTGCAGCCAAACAAACATGATCAGAGGGGATATTCTGGCAAGCAGAGGTCAGGTAACCTACACCAGTTAGAGGATGTTGTTAATGTTTTTGATGAGGATGCTGGGGAGGAGGGAGATGTGTATGGCGAGCTGTTTTGTGTGAATTCAGGTAGAGGCCACAACCCTTACAAAGTGACAGTGTTAGTAAATGGAGTGAATGTTACAATGGAAATTGATACTGGTGCCTCAACAACTGTTGTTGATGAGAAAACCTTCCACACTCTGTCTCTGAACAAAGCTGTGAATACTGCACTGCGTACCTATACAGGGGAGATGATTCCTGTAGTGGGAGAGTGTGAGTTGGAAGTAGAGTATGATGGTTTTAAAGGCCTTCTACCAGCTGTGGTAATCAGGGGAGATGGTCCATGTTTGATAGGCCGTAACTGGCTTCAGCACATTTCTTTAAATTGGAGTGAAATTTTCCATCTTTCCGCCATGGATAAGGACTTGAATGAGATGTTGGAGACACACGCTTCCATTTTCCAAGGGGGTCTGGGTAAAGTGGCGGGAGTGAAGGCGAAAATCTATGTCGACTCCACGGAGAGGCCTCGATTCCTTAAATCCAGGCCTGTAGCCTATGCCCTGCGTGAAAAAATTGAAACAGAGTTGGATGGTCTAGTCAAAGAAGGAACTATAGAACCAGTTGAATTCTCCGAGTGGGCCACACCCATCGTCCCCATTGTTAAAGAGGAGGGCACTATCAGGATTTGTGGGGATTACAAGCAAACGATTAATCAAGCAGCCAAGTTGGACAACTACCCAATTCCCAAGATCGAAGATTTGTATGCAACCTTGGGGGGAGATATGGAGTTCACAAAGCTGGATTTAAGCCAGGCGTACCAACAGTTGGAGCTGGATGAGGAATCAAAGAAGTACGCAACCATCAACACCCACAAAGGCCTCTTTAGATACAATCGCCTCCCATATGGCATTGCATCAGCTCCTGGTATTTTCCAGGGTACGATTGAAAGTCTCCTTCAAGGAATTCCGCAAGTTGTTGTCACTGGCAAGACAAGAGACAAACACCTGGAGAATCTAAAGGAAGTGTTGACTCGATTAGACAAGGCAGGCATCCGCCTTAAGCTGAAGAAGTGTGTATTCTTACAAAACCAAGTGATTTATTTGGGGCATCGCATAAACAGAGATGGTATACAACCCATAGAAGGCAAAGTGAGAGCCATCCGCGAGGCACCCGCACCAAGTAACGTCAAGGAACTTCAGGCCTTTCTGGGGATGTTGAACTATTACGCTTGTTATTTGCCAAATTTGTCGACTATTTTGGCCCCCTTGCATGAGCTACTTGCCAAGGACTGCAAATGGACATGGGGTAAAAGACAGGTGGAAGCTTTTAACCGAGCTAAGGACATGTTAAATTCCTCAGATCTCTTAGTCCATTATGACCCCAGTAAAGAACTTGTGTTATCTTGTGATGCCTGGCCTTACGGACTTGGAGCAGTCCTCTCCCACATCATTGATGGGAAAGAAAGGCCCATCTCGTACGCCTCAAGGACCCTATCTCCTGCTGAACGAAATTATGCCCAACTGGATAAGGAGGGAGCTGCAGTGATATTTGGACTCAAGAAGTTCCATCAGTATCTGTGCGGACAGAAATTCAAGATTTTTATGGACCACAAGCCGCTTTTGGGTCTGTTTAAGGCAGATAAAGCTGTTCCAACCAACCATGGCATCACCAAGAATTCAAAGATGGGCCCTACTTCTAGCAGCCTATGACTATGAACTGGTCTACAAAGAGGGACAAAACCACGGTAACGCTGATGGCCTCAGTCGGCTACCTTTACCAGATACCATTGCGAGGGTCCCCACTCCTGGGGAAACAATACTCTTAATGGACCGGTTGGAAACCTTGCCAGTGGGTGCTGATCACATTGCGGATTGGACAGCTTCAGACCCAGTGTTACAGCAAGTCTTAAGAAGAGTCCACCATGGCTGGGGAGATAAATGTCCAGATAAAAGCCTGGAGCCTTATTATTTGAGAAAAGACGAACTAAGCACACAGAATGGATGTATTTTATGGAGAAACCGTGTGGTCATTCCAGCTAGGGGCCAACAACAGCTTCTGGAGGACTTGCACAACACCCATCCAGGGATAGTCAGAATGAAAAGTCTGACGCGTTGCTACCTATGGTGGCCGGGGTTGGATGATGACATTGAAGCTAAGGTCAAGTCGTGTGAAGTATGTCAGTTACATAGGGCAGCACCGGCCGCTGCTCCCCTTCATCCGTGGGAATGGCCTGAGAAGCCTTGGTCCCGCATACACATAGACCATGCAGGGCCACTTATGGGACAATTGTTTCTTATTTTGATTGATGCATATAGCAAGTGGATGGAGGTGTATCCAACATCCAGTACCAGTGCGACAGCTACCATAGAGCTGCTTAGAAGAGCTTTTGCCACTCATGGGTTGCCTGACATGTTAGTTTCAGACAATGGCACGGGATTCGCGAGTAAAGAATTTGGCAACTTTATGGCGAAAAATGGAATTTTACATGTGAAAACTGCCCCTAGACACCCTTCGTCTAATGGTCTTGTTGAGAAATCAGTCCGTACTTTCAGAGATGGGATGAAAAAGTTGGAAGGATTGGAAGGTACAGTGCGCACCAAACTCAGCAGATTCTTGTTGGCATATAGATCAACACCCCAGACAACAACTGGAGTTACACCAGCAGAGCTGCTGTTCATTCGACCTGATGTAAGGCAGCGCGTGGAAGACCAACAATCATCCCAGAAAGAGCAGCATGACAACACGAGGACAGCGCGACAGTTTGCTGAGGGGGACAAGGTTCTGGTTAAGAATTTTAGTCTGGGACCCAAATGGAAGAAGGCACATATTGGAAGCAGAACTGGCCCACTGTCATATACGATCAAGAGTGAAGATGGTGTGGTAACCCGTACGCATGTCGATCACATTCTCAAACGACATGACGTACCCTCAAGGGAGGAGGACGACCTACCAGAGTCAGCAGTGCACGCGGAGCAAAATCTGGTACCGCCCACGGCAGTAGAGGAACAGAAGGATGCATCCACAGAGCCTGTTTCCTTTAGCATGGAAGAGTCAAACGCAAGATCCCTGGCAAGGAGGTCTCAGCGCACAAGGAGAACCCCAAGTTATTTAAAGGACTACGTAACTGTTTGAACATGGATTAAAGTTGCATTTTAGTGATCATTGTGAGATTGTCAAGTACAGACATTACGGAACAATCAGTTACCCTTGTAGGAACTGTGTTTTGTGAACTAGGTGCGGGGAAGATGTAGTGTATTGCGTGACGTCACGTGACATATGTTAGTGAATTGCAGATTATGCAAATACAGTTGAGTTGAGCACAGCGCCTGTTTGTAGTTGCTTGTTCGTTCGTCGTATTGCTCCTCCCGCGAATACACTTCAGGTCCTTATTCTCATTAACAAAAAATTGGGAAGTTGAGTTCAGTCACACTGGGTGAACAATGTAAACACCGCATACTAATAAGGAGGAGGTTTTATCGGTATATAATGGCAGAGCGAACTACACGTGTTTTTCGCTCTCTGACTATCTACCTCCTTTTCTGCTTACTTGCGGTCCAACTTGCCGGCCGAAATATCACAAACATTGGGGAAAATAGAAATCTGCTCACTCTGACTGTGTCTTGGGACTGCAACCAAGCTAAGATAGACACTCTTCAAATTCGAACGAAGTCAAACCCTAAAGATCACTCCAACATGGCTCCAGCACTCAAGACCGTTGTAGTTGTCCGGCTTTTAAACATCACTTTAGCTGCAAATCTTATTGTTCTATCGAATGATGTTTCTTTAAACCCTGGCCCTGCAATTACACTGCCTGCTAGGACTAAAGGACTTCGAATATTTCATCTAAATATTCACAGCCTAAGGTATAAATTGGATGAACTTCGATTATTCTGCGATAAACACAAGCCCCATATTCTAGCATTAAACGAAACTTGGTTGGACGAATCTTTCACGGATGAAGAACTTTCTCTCCAGGGATATAACATAATGAGAAGAGACAGGAACCGGGATGGAGGAGGAGTTGCAGTCTACATCGCCGAACACCCGAATTACAGTCGACTGAAAGACCCAAATGAATCAACAGATAGAGACTTGGAGGCAATCTGGTTCGAACTATTACCACCGAAAACAAAGAAAATTTTGGTCGGGGCTATCTATAAACCACTGGACTCTGATGCTACTATCTTTACTGACAGCCTTGGGAAAATGCTTGACAAACTTACAACCAATGAAACTGAAACTATTTTGCTGGGAGACTTTAACTTCAATTATATCGCTCCAAACACTGCGACAATGAAGTTTAAGCGAATAACAAATTTATTTCATCTAAAACAACTTATCAAAGAGCCTACCAGAATAACAGAGAATTCAAGGTCTTTAATTGATCTATTTTTAACCTCAAGACCTGAACTATACGTCTCCAGTGTCATCCCGATCGGTTTCTCCGACCACTGCGCAAACGCTGGTTTTAGGAAACTACACAGAATCAAACTTCCACCGCCTCGGTTTGTTGATGTTTGTTGACACCCATTTTCAAGTCCGGGGAAAAAGATGATGTAAACAACTACCGCCCGATATCCGTGCTTCCACTTATCTCAAAGATAATGGAACGTACGGTTCAAGTACAACTGGTCTCCTTCCTAACTACAAACAATGTCCTATCAGAACATCAGTCAGGCTTCAGAAAACAACATTCTACACAAACTGCTGTTACGTATCTTACAGACTTCATTCTGGAACGCATGGACAAACAGGAAATGACAGGGGCTGTATTTATTGACCTAAAAAAGGCCTTCGACCTCGTCGATCACAAGTGCCTTCTCCATAAATTAGAACACTTTGGAGTTCGAGGCCCAAGCTATAACTTGTTTCTGGATTATCTCTGCACCCGATCTATCTATTTCTATCCTATGATATTTTAACCCAAAGTGTTTGAGTCATATATATTGTAATTTTTTTCTAATACCATAATAATAATTATTTTAGGTGTATACAGGGCCCCTCAGGATAACAGCCCCATAGCTGATTGGGCCACCCTGTCTAAATAAAGTTCACTTACTTACTTTACTTATTTACGTACATACACTAAGATCCTGCAGAAACCATGTGCACATGCAGAAACATTAGAAGGTACATGTAAATATCATTGTCTCACCTTTCACCCTTACAGGTAGGTAGGTAGGTAGGTAGGTAGGTAGGTAGGTAGGTAGGTAGGTAGGTATGTCCATGACCATCTGTATCAGTATCAGTTTTTCCCCATTGGTGGATGTCAAAATGGGGCTACCGGGAATGCGCCCAATAACCCAATTGCAAGGGAGATACAGTATGAAATAGATCCGGGGATGGCAAATCAACCATGGTTTCGCTATGTAAATACATGCAACAGCCAATTTGAAGAAGACAATCTAAATCATCACCCCTCGATTACCAAAGTGTTTCAAGGAACTAAAGGATTAACCCAGCTGACCACATAACTCTGCAGTATAGGTATGTCATCAATACATGACAATATACATCAGGCCTTGGTTGCTATGCGGCAAATGAATGTGTGCAAGAATCTCCCTATAACCCTATAATTTGTGTTGAGAGTAGAAACGTATGTCTGATTTAAATATGGGATTGTGTTGTAAACTTGACAGAAGTGTTGTTTGGAGTGCATTTAAACTGCTGGATAGTGACTTATGACTTATCCACTGGATAAAGTTATCTGCCCTTTGAACAACTGGGGCCAGAACTGTATATTGCGACTGTATTTGGAAGGCAAGCTCTGTTGCACATAGCGCAACTAGTCATGTACCCTCTCGCCTTAGCATCTCCATCCTCTGGAAGGCTCTCTAATGCCTGTACCACCACTGAAAAGGCTGTATGAAAGGTATACACAGGTCAGCCCTACTTGTCCATCGTGTCTCACACAGGGTTCGCAACTTGGCACGCCGTTCCATCTCAACCCTTACTGCCGCATCTTGAGACAAGCACTACTGAAACGCCAACAGGCTCTTTGGAGAGTAAAGACACGCAAAAGTTTTCTGCTGTAGGGTTCCAAGCATGTTTCTCACCAAGGGGCCCCTTACAAGCATGTTTAGTTGCCAAGTTCAAGAGTGAGCCTTATAAGAATTTGACATAAACTGCGTGTGGTACGCGATACCTGATAATCGCTTGGACACCTCCGTGAATCCCTGCCATGTTTGCCGCCCCTTCATAGCCCTGTGCGCGCATGCGGTCAATATCCAGGCCATAGCCCTGCTGGGTCTCTAGACACCTCTCGGCTAGCGCCTGTCCTTTGGTACTCAGCTTGTACAAACCCAAGGAACTCCTCCTGTACCTGCACCTTGTTGTTGTCCTCTCGTGTGCGCACAAAAAAAACACAAATAGAGATTTCCTCCAGGTATATGTGAAATAACACGCTATATTTAGTTCTCTTGCTGATTGATTATTGACGTCATTGACAAGCATTTTGAATGATCGGCTTATGTCTGTTAAACTTTCTTTCTAACAATTACAGGTGCACAGCTGTAAGGTGGAAATCAACAGTCAACAAAAAATTCTCGTGCGCAAAACTACATGTATTTCAAAGTTCTATTAATAGTAACATTTCTTTCCTTTGTTAACCTTTCAGAACTTTTTAATATATAAATCCATTATTTTATTTTTTAGAATAAAACATTGATATAGCGGGTATTCCCTGTTGAATAGTAAGCAAAAGAAAATACAGCCTTTGGCTGTTTAAAAACTAATTACGAAAATTCCTATTAAGCCTGTGCTTAGTGGCTTAAAGGCATAGAGGTACGCCCCTGAATGTCTCCATGGATGTAAAATAGCCTATCAATTGGAAATTGATAATTCAACAAACATTTCATTATTACGGACAGGACATAATCTATTTAAACGTGGTTCTCATGAATGCCTGTTGCCGATACAGCAAAGATAATGAAATGTCGTAATATTACATTGTAATTTTATGACAGTTTTTGTCATTTGCACTGGACACTGGTGACCACAAAGTCACACCTTAATTCTTTCAGCAAAGATAATAAAATGTTGTTATTAATTGCAGATTTATGACAGTTCTTTTTAATTTGCACTGGACACCAGTGTCCACAAAGTTACTCCTTAATTCTTGCTGGCTGTTTTCAAAACGGTCCATCTTTTCCATGAAGATGATTCTCCCCCTAATAAAATGAGTGAATTATTCCAAATCCCTTCTTGAGATGCAATGTGCACAATATCTCTTTTATGTCAGCCACACACCTGAGTCCCGTTTCAAGAAGAAACTATAATTATGGTCCATCAATTGAAAATGATTCACCCATCTGAAAAGATGAGTTAAATATTTGAACAAGATTTACTACATGTATGTACTTTGATTTTTTCTTTGTATGAATGCAAGGTGGTGATGATCGCCGTGTTGTTGTTTGGAATGTGGAAGCGTGTGTCTATGGAAATGGATCACCAGTGAGCATGAAAGGAGAGCACAGGTCTAACATATTCTGCACCATCTTCGATAATGAAAACAGACATATCTTTTCAGCAGGTATGTATGAATCTACAGTTGTAGTAAATATATAGCATTTACAAGATACTTCTTTGTTGCAAGTCAGAATAGTTATTAGATGAACTTTGTGCCCTCAGTACTTACAGTAATTACAGCTTATGATTGCAATTCATCATATTATGAATGTAAAGGGCCATCATTTATAACTAAAGAAATGAGGAGGTATTTGCTCAAACTAACAGCAGCAAGTCTTGAAAAATTCACGATCTCTCCACTGGGTTTCGAGGACAGCCTGTGGTGCAAAAAGTGTGAATCAGAAAATTTTAAGAAAAGTAGATTATTTTCTCCATATTTCATATTTGTTACCCACTAATTATTGCCAAGAGAAATTGACGGAAGAGTTTTCAGCAAATCTATTTAACAATCAGCGGTATTTTCTAGTAGAGATGTGTTTAGAGACACCTGTGTCATGGGGGTCAGCCATGTTCATAACCTTAATTTAGAGTTCGGTAATTAAACTGTGTTTATCCAGCTCCATTGTGGTCTCTAGTAAAAGTTGTTACATGTTTTCAGAAGCGAAGCATGAAAAGTAAATTCTGCCACATGTATAGTGAAGTTTTGTAACCAGTACAGGCTGCATCAGATTTCCGGCCATCCACATTGGCAACCTTGCGTACATATAGCACATGCCCCAAGAAACCGAAAGTAAAGCAAGAAATTTTGGCAAGATAGGAGATAAATAACACATGTGAAGAGACAGAAGAACATGGAAATACTCCTCAAGTGTACAGGACAGGGTGTGACTTAAAAAGTAGAATGGACTTGCTCCCTCATGTATGCGGATGTCGCTTTTATTCCCTTCATACCATCATAGCATTCTTTAAACAAATTGGCATGCTTGCAATTTAACTCTTCACCTTCCAATGTTTCATAATCAAACTGAAGACCTCATTCAACTCAATCTGGAGTTTTTCCACTCAATTCTGCCCAGCAAACTCTGCTTACTCTCCTTCTCAGCCACAATCATTTGGGAGAATGTGTTCTTGATTTCTATACATGACCCTGCACAGCATCTGGCCACACATCCGTAATACTTCACCAGTGTAAGTCTTGAGATTCACATTGAAAATTTAAACCTCTTGACGTACATATCTCTACTCATAATAGAAAAATATCCTGCTGTGTCAACCTCCATGCCCATATTCTCTCCATTTATCTCCACCTCAACATGGTATCCCTGACTCACTGACTACCACTATTTGTGGCATACTATGCCACAAATAAGAGACCAAAATTACCCAACTCATCATCTGAATCCCAATTTTCATCTCCTTCTGCAGAGTGAACTTATTTATTCTGCATTTATGCCTCATTCTACGCCACTTAGATTTTTTGGCGGTTCCCCTCAGCAAGATTGAGCTTCTTGAGTAGTTTGAGACCATGGGCCCTAAATGTTTGACACAATTTGTATGTTTCGTATTTTTGAAGTAAGTTGAAATTTTGAAAATTGTTTGGAGCCTTTGGAGTGGTAGGCTTTCAAAGGCAAAAACAAAAAGGAAAAAATGAAATCAGTCTCAAGGTAAGCCTGAACCCTAGCCCTCCGACTCAAAGTAAAAGCATCATATCACTGCCCCACGCTTGCATGTTTGCTTTGATAGAGATTAATTTTTGTATTTAATAATTATCTCTGGTGCCTACTGTATCTGGCAACCATGGCGCAATGCTTTTAACATCCAAATGACTTCCAACCGCCAAAGAAGAAAAATTACGCAAATGAGCACAAAACACCCTCAGACGTTTCTCCATTGTATTTTCTGCTTCAAAATCCCTGTTGACTTGGACAAGCAATCTGCTTGAGCCTTTCAACACAGTACTTTTCTCACCAAAATGTGATAATGTCAAGTATTTAGGAACATAATTAAAGATGACATCGTTTCGGTGTCATCTTGGCACTATTATCAAGTAAAGAACAAATTGCCAGATTTCTACAAATGCCATGTGGATGATACACTAGTAATCAAAGATGTACCGACAGCTGAAGCCTTTCTGGTGACTTTGAACAACTGTCATCCATCCATATCTGTCACCACAGAAACTGCGAACAATGGTATATATCCTGACATTTGTTGGCATTGAAATGTGTAAGAAAGGCTGCAAGCTAGTAACAAGTGTTTACCGTAAACCAACAAACACTAGTTGCACCTTCACCATCAGAGTCATGTCGATAAACACTACAAAAGATCTCTAGTCAAGACAATGTTAAGCTGTGTGTTTTGATTGTCGTTGACCTGGGATCTATTCACAACAGAATGCGAATGTCTCAAACTGATGTTCTCTTACCTCAAGTACCCAGATTCTCTTATCAACTCTACTATCGCCCACTTCGTTACTTCTGTGACGTCACAAGGCACGATACCGACACCTCAAACGGACAATACCATCGGAAAGTCTTACCATTCAAAGACTAGAGGTCAGCTGACATAGCAAAGAAACATCTCTCCAACTTAAGCAACAAAATTGGCGACATTCTTCAGCCAGTTTTCAGAAGCCGTAAACTTGGTGATGATCTTAAAGTGCAGGAGCCTAAGCCACCCATGATCAATCAACAGTGTGTTGTTTATAATTTTGTATGTGATCTGTGTGTTGCAGATTATGTCGGCTATACCAGCCATCACTGACACCAATGCATTGATGAGCATAGGTTCTTCACCATCGGGAAACGCCTTAAGGATGATCACCAAGTTGACACAATTGGCGACCTCACAAGCAACTTTGCCATCCTAAAGAAATGTCAGGGAAAGCTTGCTTGCTTAATCTTTGAAATGCTGTGGATCCGCAAGACAAAACCAAGTCTAAACACTCAGTCAGACTCCATTCGTGGCAAACTATTTGTCTAACCCAGTGAACGGACATAACTGTCACTTTATAACACCTCACTGAATGAACACTGGACAGTTACTTTTAGTCTTAATTTATTTTATTCTATTTCACACCTTTACTTTCTGTGTAAAAATAATCGTTTCTGTTACATTCTCTACTTGATAATGGTGCCAGTATGACACTGAAACATGGTTTGGTTTTTTTGCTTATTTTTGTAGTCATCTTTAATTATGTTCATAAGTACTTCACCACATTTGACACTTGACAATGCTGTCACAAGGATGGCGAAACATTGTTCCGTTTTTTCGCTTATTTTTATAGTCTATTGTATTTGTAAATTTAATCTTATTAGAATGTCCTGAGTCCAGTCCAATATTTCAGTGACAAGCCTGGGTACTGATTTCAATGTGATTTAAGTGAAGTAGCCGTTAAGTATAACCAAGCGAATTTAATTTTTTCTTCTTCTTATCAGGAAATGACAATCAGGCTCTCCGGCATGATTTTGCAACGTAAGTTAGTTGTGTGTGATGTAAACTTCTGATAATTTATGAGACATTTTAACTTGAGATATGGTAGAGATTGTTGAAAATGAAGGCTCGTTAACAGTATCCTTGGAGTCACTTGAAATATTAGTCAAGATCATTTGGTAGTCATTTCATTACCCTAGGTGCCAGAGGGTTTTTCTTTTCACAAGAGAGAGAGAACCACGAAAAGGCGCAAAGTGCTGAGAGTTAAAAAATAGCCTAACCTCTGGTCAAACATACCAAGAACCTCAACCGGTTTTTGCCTGCAGAGCAGCATTGCATCTGTATGTTTTCATTTTTGGCATTTCTGGCATTCCATCATTGTCAATGTTTGCATGTAATGTCTGTACCCTAAGTAAGTCCAGGAAAGATCCAAGTGACTCTGCTATGGTTTTAGGTGTTGATGGGCCAACAAGACCCCTGTACATGGTATTTTATAAGCCTTTATAGCTTAGTTTTAAGTAGAATGTCCTTGATAGATTTCTACTTGCATGTTTGCTGCTTCCATCTCTTTTTTATTTTTCTTTTTTTACCAATTTAGGTTCTTGTATGTTTGCAGTATCTTAAGATGATGATTTGGAGGATTTGCATGATAGATCTACTGAACAGAGCCATGTGATTAAATGTTGCATGTTTTTTATTTTGATCTCCAAGGTTATTTCTGGATTATGAGTTATGCATTTGTCACCTGTTTATTTGTTTTTGTTCAGTGACTTATTCTTATGCCATTTGAGGCAATTTATTTAGTTTTGGTTTGGCTTGTTTCAGTATGTCTGGTGACAGTATAACCTGGTAATCTTAAATCATCAAAAGCAGCTGCCATGTTGTTTTTCTGAGTATCATCTTGAAAACTGGTTGTAACGGGTGAGATACCACGCTTTCCTTTATCCAATCAGAGATGTTGTTTCTTTAGGACAACCAATCAAAGACAAATCCTGTCCCAATTCGATATATGCGAAATGAGTTTCGCTACTTGAGTGACCAGAGGCCCATCTCTCTCCTTGTTATAAACGCCAATGTTGAACTATCGTTTTTGGACATCAACCTACATATTTCTGATGATAAGATTCAAACCTCCGTCTACTACAAGGAAACAGATACTCTTTCCATCCTGAACACTGCATACATGTGCTATCCCTTACAGCCAGTTTCTCCGCCTGCGTTGCCTGCTCCTACAGTGATGACTTCCTTCCTGAGATATTATATATATTATATAGGGAGATGCTTACATTCTTCTCACTACGTGGTTATCCTTGTGCTTCCCTTGTAAACAATCTATGGAGGGTATCAACTAGCAACCTTCCTGATGCCCTACCCTTGCCTGAGCAGAATGACCGAACCATTGATAGAGCACCTCTGGTTCTCATGTACAAATAGTTTAACACCCAAATCAAACGGTTTCTACTTCAGAACTTTTGCATTCTATCAACTGATCAGCAAACGCAGCATATATTCCCACAACTGCCTGTCATGGCATACAAACGCAACCTCAACCTATTTTAAGAAACATGCATGTGCACTCTAATGACCACTCCTCTACTGAGCAGTGTGGATCGCTTGCGTGTCAACGCCCCCGTTGCCATACCTGCTAGTACATCAGCTGTGACACCGAGTTACTTCACCCTTACTACTCTTTTTCTGTCCGTGGCTATTTCACCTGCCAATCCAGTAATCTTGTGTTCTACATGTCCTGTAACCGGTGTCACCATTCTTTACATTGGTGAAACCGGGCGGAGCCTCAGGAGTCATTTTAGCGAACACTTACATAGTATCTGCAATTAACACTCCTGGCTTCCCTGTGGCCCAACATTTTAATTCCAAGGGTCGCAATAGTTCAGATATCCAGGTGTAGGGTATGCAACTATGCAATGGGACAAACCTCCAGCACAACCAGTGTGAAATGAGGATGATTTTCCAACTAGGCACTATTCATGTCCTTTGGAGTTCGAAATTTAAAGGAATACCATAGCCTAAAGAACACTCAACCGATGTATATAGCCTTTGTACGTTTTTATTTTGGTGACTGAACGCGCTGCATTGAAAGCTGCTCAAGGGTGATTTTGTCGTTCAAGTCAACAGGGATTTTCATGCAAAACGGAAGGAGATAATACGATGGAGAAACATCTGATGGTCTGCATGGCTTTCTTTCCTGTGTTTGCACTTTGTCCCTTCTTTTTGTTTGGAGTGTCCGCTGCTTGATCACGTTTACGTTGTCACGTGGGCTTAAGACTTTCCCATCGACTTCATTTGTTCATTAACTGCTTGGTGGGCTCTCGTGATATCTTGTAAAAGAGGCCTGCAAGTGTGGATTAGTCTTCTCTTAAAGCTTTTGGTCCAGGCATTTCTCGATAGCTGGTCTCGGATCATCACGTCAACATTAGTGAAATCACAGGTAACGGCCTTTTGCCTGAGCCTGCACACAAACTAATTGGCCTTTTCTCCATTTTGTTGTTCCATCTGTCTGGATACATACCTTTCAAAGGGAACATCAATTTTCGGTACGAAAAAGTCGTCAAGAATCTTTGTGACATTCTTATAGGGTTTCAATTCCTCTTCAGTTGCTACCAGCATGTAGTATAACTCCTGCAATTCCTGCGGTGTGCAATGATAAAGCAACCTTCTGTTTATCGTCTAAAATCCCTTTTGCCAATAAATACAGCTCAAATGAACGCTGCCATCCTTTCCAACTTACAAACAGGGTGTTGGGATCTTCCCTGGGGTTGAAACAGGGTAGATTTCGAACTTCTGGTGCCAGAAATTGGGGTGGTTGAGCTGCCTGACTCACAGTTGGCTGACTCACTGTTGGGGTCCTTTGGGGGCTCTCCTCTCAATCTCCTATTCTCCTTGAAAATTTCACTTCCTCCTGTAAGAATCTCCTAAATGACTGAGCACGAAGGCGGACCTACTACTATCCTCATTGCCAATTTACAATTTGAGGCCGGATGGCAAACTAACCAGCTGGATATTAACTCAATCTCAACACGCTTTAATATGAAAACACACATCCTTCACAAGATGGCCGCCACGCACTGGCCCACAATGCTTTGCGGCATAAATCTGCATTAGTAAATAGTGGATAAACATGAAACGGAAATGATGACTGTGCATTGGCGGATTTTTCATTTCAATAATTGAAATGAAAAATTGATAATTATTAAATCCCATGGGAGCAGCAAAGAGAAATCCAGCCATGTTCAAGATGTTTTGCAATCCAAACACCCAGTGCTCATGAAAAGAATAGATAGTCAGTACTGTTTACATAGAACTACTGATTTGCACTTGAAATATTGCAATGAAATATTTTGTGAATTTGCATTTGTTGTAAGTTATTCAGTATCACCTTGAATTTGCAAGCCAGGAAAGTCAGGTCCAGTGACAAATAACAGTTGGACCCTTTAACAACAACATAACTCTTGTAATTGCAAAGCGAGTAGAAGTTCAAAACAAAAAGGATTTCAAGGAGTATGGAACACAAATTGAAAGTATTTCAACAGTTTCAAATGCAGTCACAGCGATCTGGTGTATATAATAACATGTTTGTTAATTGTATTTCAATTGACTTTGATTTTCAATAGTCACGGTCTTTAACACCATTTCGACAAGTAGGCAAACACGTCTTGAAATAACAGTGTTTGTATGGAAATTCGATGTCAAATAATTTTCATAAAACATCACTTCTGAAAAATTCATGACTGAATTGGAAACTTTTGGCACTATAGGTAGAGTGTTTGAACTTTCCATACATTTGTCTGTATAGCCAACCAGTCGTGAACTGCTGCAATTTTATTTGCCGTAAATAAAAGTAGTACTAAAAATAGTTCACGGGAAAAACATACACGTCAGGGAAATGTATGGAAAGTTCAAAACACGACTGGATGCTTTCTGGCACAGTTTCATCCCTCCAATTTTTTTCTTAAAATCCTTTTTCTAGTAGAACTCCTAGTGCCAAAAGTTTCCATTTCAAGAATTTTTCAGAAGCGATGTTTTATGAAAATTATTTGACATCGGATTTCCATACAAACACTGTTATTTCAAGGCGTGTTTGCCTACTCGTCAAAATGGCGTTGAAAACCGTGATAAGGCCTATTTATGGCTGACTGGCTTCCCAATCACGAGCTACAAATCTAGTGTAAATAAAATCTGGAATCCTACAAATACCAAATAATCTTAAATTAAAGTAGCGCCTACACTGTAGGAATAAATTAGTCAAAATTTATTGACGATTACGCCGAAAATCATGATACACAATCGCCGGACTTCAAATTACAAGTTGAGGCGTCAGATGCTGAATCGTCATTCTCACAAACTATCTTCATCAAGATTTCTTCGAATCACCTTCCCAAGAAGAAACGTAAGGGGGTGTAATTTCAATTGTTGAATTGTCAAAATCAAAAGACTACGAATCCTGCTGACTGTAACCTCACACGAAAACGAGGCTGGAGTGAAAGCATATATACATTAAGTGAATTTGGTTCAAAATGCCACCCAAAGTAGACGTCAAAACTCTTGCAGGAAGAATGGAAAACACTGTAAAAATCCTCTAATAGAAGAATTTGAAATAATTTTCACAATAAGACCAGAACTCAAAACACTTGAAGCAGCATTCAATCAAGTAGAGACAAAATACCGGCTTATCAAAAAGCAGCAAGAAACCATTAATTTTTAGACAGAATGGTAGATGAAGGCACTGCCACAGACGAGGAATCCTTGTTAACAACCAGAAAACTTGAAGACCATGTCGAGGCCGATTTTCTTCAAATTGCTTTGAGATTTGCAGCCTATTAAAAGGAACAAACCTCTTCTAAAACATCTTCTAAGAAGTCTGAACCCTAGAAGCTTTGACATCATCAATGACGTCAGTGGTAACACAAATGGTGGAAACCTTAAGACCAAGAACCAAAACTTAAGTGGTCTACAATGATTACCAGTACCAACATAGGCTGGAGGTCGCAGATCACATGCCACCTGGAAAAAGGAATTTATTCATTGGATGATAAAATATGGACAAGAGAAAGATGAACAACTACTAACAGCGTTTTCAAAACACAATGCCAAAACGATTGTGGTGGATGGATCAGGTCAAAATCTGCAAAAGCATTGACAATGCCTGGAACATTTTGAATACTGAATTCGCAGAGTGGCGAAAACTAAAGGATGAATTGCCTTCTGACATAAAGAACGTTAAACCAGTCAAACAAGATTCCAAGTCTCTTACACAATTTGCCACAACAATATCTTGCTATGTTAACGATATAGAAGATAATGGGTGTCCTGTGTTAGAGGCCTCAGAAGTCCCGTTCTTTATGTCCCAACTTTTGTTCAAACTCGATCCAAACGACGATTCACATTTTGGTAGAGAGATGTAAATGAAGGGAAAGAAGAAAACTGTAGGCTCACAGATAATTGACATTACGGTTGCCACACCCACAGATGTAGATATCAAGAAGACCTTCCAAGTGTACGTTGTCACAAGCCCTGGCAGTAATGCCAAAACAATTTCCAAAGAATAAGTGGGACATTACACCCATCTGAAGAGCATTTCAGACAACCTGCATCTTTTGGGTGGTGCAAAGGAGGAAAAATCAGGTATCCCACAATGCCTCGCTTCCAACTATATTATCAACTCGATGTTGATACGTGATCTCGCATTTGGGATGGGGCTTCTCGGAGTGAACGCTGATCTGCTCTCTCCGTCGCCATTGCTTTACGTGAATTGTCAGAGTTATGTCAATTCGTCAAACTTAGCCTATTGTCGGTTTCTAACGGTCATGGGACACATTAGTTTTCCAAAAGACTTACGAGAGCAGCTTCTTTGCTTGTTTGTGCGATCAGAAACATTGAACGGCCGCTTGCCACTTGACTCTTCTTCGACTTCTTCCATGCATTTTAATACCGTTTACTTGAATATCGACTTAAAAGGAAGCATTTATGTCACCACTTGATGTCCTTACACGAATAGAACCAAACAGAATCGTGCTTAAAGTACTGTTCATTTCGACCGGGAAAACGAGTGATCGTTCAAAAGTAGTTACTATAAAAGCATCGTGCAGTTGTTGACATGTTTGGCGCTAATTTAGGCAAACTTCAACGAACACAAATTCCTTCAAACCATGGGGACTTAACCCTTTCCTGCCCGAGGGAAATGTCGAATTTTTCTAAATCGCTAACTATGAACTGGGAGACCACATGTGATATACTATTTAAAAGGTATTTTCTGGGGTGTGCTATAAATTACACCAACAGAGATGGAAGAGGTCACATATTAGAGTGAGAAAAGTCCAAAACCAAAGAAAAAAAACATTGAAAATTTTCTTATTCGTTTTACATACTGGGTATCCCCCTAAACTATAGCTTAATGTACAGCTCTCAGTGCATTACTTGTTGTAAGATATCAACTGTACCCTTAACTTACAAAGGAAAAAAATCCAAAAGTTTGAGGGGTGGTAAATCAAGTCTCATATAAGAGGGGGGCATGATTTTATGCCTTCAATTTATAGATCTTTTAAAGATCTTTTGGTCGTGCAAATTTCACACAAATTGACCAAATACTGAGCTCATTATTGCGTCTTGTGCCATATGGCACTCTTGGGTGGGAAAGGGTTAAGGGGACCTTGAATAAAATTCAAAGGAGATACTATTCGAGCAACAACAGGCAAGATTTTACGCTAATGAATCCAGGATTGAACTCGCTAGGGTCAAATTTGGGTCAAGCATTTGAGAGCCGCGAACGAACAAAGCGAGTCGATCATGCATACCACTCCAAACAATTGTATGTTTTTCTTTATTCTTAGGCAAATTAGCTGCGAAATTGTAATGCAAGCTTGAACTTAATTGTCAAAGCAATACACAAAACGATTTAACTTACATTCTCAGATCCTGAATAAGGAAAAATAGCCACTTGAAATTCAGTCGATTTCGGACTGCGTGCTCGCCGTCGTATTGATACTTGCACCTTCTAGTACATGTAGATAATTTTTCGCGGAGACTCATGGGATACCTGATTTCTCCTCCTTTGGGTGGTGCCATTGATCTCCTCATTGGCACAGACTTCGTAGAAGCCTTTATTGATATCCACACTGTCTGGAGAAACTGGAAAACCTATTGCAACATGAAACTGTTTGGATGGTACATTCTGAGGCAGTTCGAGTCAAGCAGCCTCAACAGATCTGAAACTCAGTTGTGTAGGATATCAAGAAACTTTTTCATCAAGACCTTGGCAACCAAACCAGAGCTTCAAGAGACTAGCAGGACATAGGCTATTAAACTACATATAGGCGTATGTGCATATGACCTTCCAATTCCGAGTTTGGATACTCTATATCACTGCACTACAGGAGACTAGTGGGAGCTAGGCTATTAAACTAGATGCATGTGACAAGCATCAGGCATGTTCAGTGGTAGAGCATCCAAATTAGTAATTTGAAGGTCTTAGGTTTCATTCCTGTTGGGAAAGCTTGGATTTTCTTTTTCCAAATATGCCTGTGTCACTGACTGAGAAAATAGTCTGTCACATTTTCACCTGGCTAAAAGCATAACATAGTGATGCAAATGTATGCTGAGGTCATTGATAGATAACATGTCTATACTGTGTATGTGAAGGGTTGGGGCTTTTTTACAGAGAAGAGCATACAGATGCAAACTATAAGATATGTGAATAAACTTTGTTTTTCGGGATGATGACAATCATCTTTGTTAGAAGGTATTCACCAAAATTGAAATCAATTTTAATTTTTTTCTGCTTAAAATTTCAGTGGTGAAACAATAGGCATGTACTATCACGATGATCCAGTTTATGGAGTCAATGTCCATCCAGAAGATAGCAATGTCTTCCTAACAGCTTCTGATGATGGAAAAGTATTGCTGTGGGATATAAGGACCTCTCCATTAAGTGGTATGATATGGTTTAAATCGGTAATTATTGTGAAATATGAAATTCATATATTTAGACTGCTGATGACAGAATTAATAATTTATTGACCAGTGCAATTATAGCTGTTAAGCAGCTGCAAAAAGAAAGCCTGAAAAAAATCAGGCTTGAATGGGACTCAAACCGAAGAGTGCGATACCACTGTGATACCAGTGCAGTGCTCTAGATACCAAATAAGCCCCAACTGAAAAATGGTAAAGACATAGGGGTATGCAACAATCAAATTATGCTTGAACGCAGGGGTTTGCAACGTTGAGGTAGGAACTTCTTCCACATTTCAAAAATTTAATAAGATTTACATTTGAGAGTTGTTTCAAAAACGTCTTTTTTTTTTTTGACAGGTAATTCGTGATAATTTAGAATAAAACTCTTTTTTCCTGTACTGCAATGCAACATGTACACATGCACCAAAAATATAGTGTATTATCATAGTTAGATTTACAGCTTTGAAGGTGCACATTGTTGAGAATTTTAAGGAGGCTTACATAAGACCATGAAAGTAAGACAAAGTATTCAATGCATTGGTCATATATGGTTGGAGGGTTGATTCCTTTAGGCTTAAGATCTTGTTCTAGTTACTTGGGCGGAGAGCCCAAGTTATAAAATAGGATTTCTTCGTATACGCCAAATTGCAAGGGCTCTACTGCACGTGCGCTACATGTTGGCCGAGTCTGCATGTATTCATCACAGTAAGCCGCCATGACGGGACAAAAAACAAGGACGTAAAATCAACACAACGAATATCGTATTCTTAAAAGAAAACAGCTAGAGTGTGTGTTGTCTGCTAACTCCTTCCATTGAACGAAACTAAGGGGCAACTTTCCTTTCAGGACGGATATTTTCCAAAAGTTCGACTTCAATTAACCTCAGACGCTCTTTTGCCTCTTCTCGATAAATCCACGTTCGGTGTCAAACGTAATCGATAAGATCAGGCCGTAAACACTGAATTTACATACAGCCGAGCAAAACATTTCATTTCTTTGGCCGCAATATAAAAAAGAACACGTTTAATTAAGACCATTCCGTGCGTGAAAGGCTTACGGTAAAGTAGGAAACTAAAACTAAAGCTTCGAAAATAAATTTCATTCGGGGTCCAGTGTGAGCGATAAGATCTATTCACCAGAACAAATGTAAACACTGAAAGTTTGCTAATGCACAGCGACAATCAACGCTTGACGAATTAATTTCTTTATTTACGTTCACTTGGATAAAACCAAAATGTGATCTTTCACGGGAAAAAAGGGAAAAAGGTGAATGCACGGGCACGCCAAATTGACACGCTAAACGTAGAATCTGAAAAAAAATCTTTCCTTCGGGGTCGAGTGTTAGCGATAAGATCGATTCATTAGAACATACATAAACTTTGCATATTCATAACAACAACAACTGAGTACCGCAACACTAAATGCATTTTTATTTTTACGCTGGATAAAGCCAAATTAGCAACTTTAGCACCCGGGTTTTAGCAAAACTGAAAGCCCTTTCCGATGTTACAAAACGTTGAAAGAAGCCGTCGTTTGGATGCAGAAAGGAATAGGTCTTATCACGGTTTTCGACGCCATATTGACGAGTAGGCAAACAGGCTTGAAATAACAGTGTTTGTATGGAAATCCGATGTCAAATAATTCTCATAAAACATCACTTCTGAAAAATTCATGAATTGGAAACTTTTGGCACTAGGAAAAGGAGTTTAAGAAAAAAATTGGAGGGATGTAGCTGTGCCAGAAAGCGTCCAGTCGTGTTTTGAACTTTCCATACATTTGTCTGTAAAGCGAAACAGCCGTGACTGCTACTAAAAATAGTTCGCGGGAAAAAAACACAGGGAAATGTATGGAAAATTCAAAACACGACTGGATGCTTTCTGGCACAGCTACATCCCTCCAATTTTTTTCTTAAACTCCTTTTCCTAGTGCCAAAAGTTTCCAATTCATGAATTTTTCAGAAGATGTTTTATGAAAATTATTTGACATCGGATTTCCATACAAACACTGTTATTTCAAGCCTGTTTGCCTACTCGTTAATATGGCGTCGAAAACCGTGATAAGGCCTATTGCCACGCTGAAAACACCGGGAAGAAATTGGTCACGTGCTAGGCAACCAAAATCGTTCACGTGTATCTGGCGACATGGCATTCCGAAAGAAAATATTTTTGGCGGCTCTTGGAAGGAAAACTGGACGGTTTCTGCTTGTTATTCAATCGCCAAGGGAGCTGCAGTGTCTTTTCACTTCTTTCATTTAAAGCCCTTTTAAATCCTGGAAACACTCTCTTTTGTGTCATGATATTTTGTCCATTGGCAATCACGCAAAACCACTAAAAGAATGAACGTGCACTTCGACCTTTGCGTTACCTTCCAGTGCAAGTGAGGTTTATTTTCTTTTTTGTGTGTTTAATAAACAAATAACTGTAGACATAATCTGAAATAGTTCATTCTTTGGTCACTCACAGAGCGCTTTGATTTGGTCATTAAAGTTCTGTCCAATTTCAGTGATCATGAAATAGATTCGTTGAGTTAACTTTCTGTAAATCGGATGTTCTGTGAGGTTTGTCTTATCTCACGCGTCCCATATAGAACGCACGTCTTTTCGCACGCATGCCATATTGCACGTTCTGCGTGACATTTTGCGATCGTGCGCTGTTAGCAGTGAAACAGCTGGAACATCTCTCATAGAAAGCCCAGAAAAAAAGGGTATCAGGGTCGAAAGGTATTCGCACAAATACCCGTCTGTCGCCCAAATTCATCATTACCACTGGAACCGCAAATACTCCTTTGTCGCCAAAATCCATCATTATCTTAGATGCACCTCATGGTTACAAAATCCGACGTGTTTAGTATTAAAGAGAGTAATGTTTTATTTTGTTTGCGTGTCATTTTCGGTCGAACTACATCACGTTTATCGCAAATATGATGCCTTCGACTCTCAGCGAAACTTTTATCGTTCACCTGTCACCAAAGACTGAACTAACGTGCATGCTCAGATACTCCTAATACAACGACGCCCAAGTAAACGCTCCCACAGCGTCTTGTTTCTTACTGGTTGTGATGGTGGCAGTCTTGTGAATAAGATCACACATTTGTCTTACTGCATTGATTTCCTGATGTTTGGCACTTGAACAAGAAACTGGTTCTCGTGATGCTGCCGTTTTCTACTTTTCTTTTCCTATATTCGATGATTCAATTGATGCAATTAACTTTATTTCATTTTTTTTTGCCTATTTAATGTACAACAGGATAATGCAATAAACTAAACAGCAATGTGTTCTGAAGGGTAAATGTAAATTAAAGAAAACTGAAGTTCTTTCTATTGACAAATTTGTTGGTGGTGAAGTTTATGAGTTGTAAAGGCCCAGATAGACCGAGGGAAGGGGGGGGGGGGGGGGTGGGTAGACTTAAGTATATGTTAGTAACGAGAAGGTGAGTAAGGATTGTTCATAGAGTGTATCCATTTGGGTTTGTGATTGCAAGAGAAAGCCAACTATGGTCACGATTTTCAACATAGTGTTATTTCAAGTTACGTCCCTTCATTGATATTTCCATGCCAATGAAAGGGATCTTTGTGTCAACGGCAAGCTCTGTCTTGATTGAAAGTGTAAGGCTAGGCTGGAGGTCATGCAGCATAACAAGAACATTTACTGTGGCATTAGGCATTAGCACTAGACAGGATGCAGGAGCCATCTTGATAGCAGTTTTTATAACTGAAATGGTCATCCTGCATACATATATTATTATTATTATCATCATCATCATCATCATCATCAGCATTGTGGCTTGAGTATCATCTACATATCCCTTATAATCATTTTGGCAGAAGTAAGCTTTCTGTCAAGGTGTCACACAAGGTTCATACAAATGACCAAAGAAGTAGAGCAGCTGTAATTGTTAAGGTGGCTCTGAACCCCTCTGGCAGATTTTGTTTAAACTTTGTACAAAATTGTATCTAAACACGGTGTTTAAAGCTCCATAATAAAAAAATGAGCTATGTGAGTTCTAACCTCCACCAGGCCCTTGCTTCGCGAGGTTTTGCAAGTCATGTATTTCTAGTAGGTAAAATTAGGGCTGTTTTAAACAGACTATACTGTTGCTTTGGTAACCCATTATGTGGAGAAAATGACCATAACTTAGTCACTGCTTTCTTTGGTATCATCATTGTTTTATCAACTGCTAAAGAGTGGAACTATCCATCATGTGACAGTGTAAGTGCTGGGAAGTAATGGACACAAGCGCCAGCCACCTTAAGCAGTAGTTGTAGACCAAGAGGAGCAATAACTTTGATCTAAGTTTTAAGTGTAAAAAATAGGTTTCCCAGAGCTTGCTAGAAGTTCACATTCACAATAAATTTCTGTAGGAATGCATCACACTATCAAATATTTTTTGAAGGAAATTGAGCACTGGTAAGCCAAAGGGTGGGCAGTGGTCTTTGGCTTAGGCCATTTTTAAATGACCAATAACTAGCAGTTTTGACCACCAATGGGCCATAAAGAAACCATGGTCTATGCCATGTACTCAACCATACCTTAATCCCACTTCTTCAGGCATCCTCATAATAACTGTTAAACTGAATTGAAGCAATCAACATGGAATGGGGCCTTATGCATACTATACTAGTATACCTTACCGTATCATTGCATTTACATGCGAAATTTGTCTTTGAATGAACTACGTGTTTTGAACATGTGCACAGGAAAAAAACCAAGGCACCATCGAGGTAGGCATGTTATTGGTACAATTTTACACAGTTTAGGCATGTTTTATGGACTAGTCGACAATTAGCACCACTAAATGGTATAACTGGCTACTTCAAATTTTTGCCAGCTGTAATTCGTTAAAAAAGGCAAGTGTTTACTTCCACAATCAAGAATCAGATGTAATGTCTTAGAACATTGTCTGTGTGCGGCAGAAAAACATAAATTAAAAGAGAAATCTTTGTATTCTGAGTGCATTGTTTTTTGTTCAAATTTCTTTCAAATCGTCCCGGCATAAGATGGTTTGCATCTAGAAATTCAAAGAAAGCAGCGAATCTATCTGAGCTGCTGTTCTAAGTTAAATTATTTTACCACTAGTTAGAGTGTGAAAAGTACTAAAAGACAGCAAGAATAAGAGACTTCTTCTGTTTATGGCCAGCTACTTTCCTAGTGAAGCCAGCCACCCCAAGGCCTAATGACAACACCTCCGTGTTACCTGTTTCAAAGTGAAAACAAATTCCGAGGTGGTGACGTTTGACGACATTTATGAAATTGTCAATTTCATTAGCTTTAAAGTTCTTTGTTTTCCAAAACGTTAAGCTGAAAATACAAATCGGGGGAGAAGGGATGAGGTAAGAGCACTCGTTTCTCACCAATGTGGCCCAGGTTCGATTCCTGCACTCAGCATCATATTTGGGTTGAGTTTGTTGTTGGTTCTCATCCTTGCTCTCAGAGGTTTCTCTCCAGATACTCCAGTTTTCCCCTTCCCTCAAAAACCAACATTTCCTAATTCTAATTCAATCTGTGAAGCGCATTTGATCATCTTGTCATGGAATAAGGCACTATACAAATTTACAATTTTTTGTTAGGTCCATTTTAACTGAAAGAGTGAATGATAAATATTTGAGGTCACTATCCTTTTTCTCACTCAAGACATTCATCGCAACGCTTTATTTTCTACTTTTTCTACTTTTGTTTTGCTTTGCAAAAAATAAATATTGCTGGGAGGGCCGAAAAAATGAAAACATGTCTTAAACATGTGTACCTGTTCCATATATTGACTACATTTATGAGGAATAACTTCTTTTTAAAGATCTACAATCGTGGACAAAACTTGTTAAGAAAACTGCGAATTTTGCGCATATATTTCAATCTACCTTAAAGAAAACACCGCCTGGAAAGTACCACACCTTCGCCCCCCTCCCCCTCACTCAATGTTGCTTTGAAGGCCGGACGATGACCCAGCCTTTTTTCAGCGACAGAACAACATTGATGAGGGGGAGGGGGGCTGTGTGGTTGACGTATCATTGTAGCGCTCGAATTTGAAGATTGACTGCACGATTGTGGTAATGTGACATGAATAACAAAGTAGACGTCTTTGGAAGGTGATACTTTTACCAGAAGGTGATTGAAAGCCCTCAAGTTGGTCAGTATTTGATAACTCTTGGAACTCTCAGCATTAAAACTGTGATTGATCACCCTAAGATATTTATTGTGTTAAGGTTCAGCATGTAGCACATCAACAGAGCAAATCACACAAGTTCATGCATACATAATATATATGTCAACTTCTAATCTCAGGTTCATCAAGCTGCATTGCTCATCATGAATCAGCTTTCCATGCTGCTGTTTTTAATCCAGTTGATTCCAATTTAATTGCTACAGCTAACTCCAGAAAGGGAGTCCAACTCTGGGACGTCAGGGTCCCAATAAGGTGAGAATGAGATAGATAGATAGATAGATAGACAGACAGACAGACAGACAGACAGACAGACAGACCATCTAGGAACTTCGTAAAACAGTCAGCCCTGGAGTAAGAACACTCACCCTTAAACAAAGCAAACAGACAAGCTCAGGTCACTAGGAGGGCGACAGGAATTGCAAACCTTTGATTCATCTCGACAAGTCTCTTATCATTTACAGACTGCATTGGTTCTGTATAGGCTGCCCTTGACCTTTCTTTCGCGCACTTCATTTGCTTTCATCTCCTCCACATATCGTACTGTCCATTCCTGGTCCACTAGTGGCTTGTCGGTGAAAAGGTCCTCCACATAATCACTTCAATTGCTGCTTTGTTTTGTGCGATGCCTACCTTGCTCAATTTCTACTTCAGAAATGGAATTTATTTTAAGCCAAACAAATAATAATAGTAATAATAATAATAATAATAATAATAATAATAATAATAATAATAATAAGCAGGAAGTTGATCAGTGAGGATGGCAGAAGACACCCCCTCAGCTCCACTGCAGTGCTGTATCTTCCAAGAGAGGAAGGGTGGGGGGGAGGAGGTGGACTCAAGTTCGTAGAACAAGAGTGCAAGCTGATTAAGATTAAGGCGGCTATCAAACTGTATGAGAATCCAGACCCTATGATGAGTGCTGTGCGGCTATTTTAAGAGAGGGCATGTTAGAGGGGATTCTCTTCCCTTGTGAAAGGCTCACACAAGTTCGCAGAGGAACTGGGGACTAGACTGAATTTTGTTAGTCCCGAACCATCGTGTACCTCGTTTCAAGCTCCAGAGAAGAGGATTGGAGGACATCAGCTGAAACAGCATTTGAAGAAAGCTGTGGGACAGAAGCTCAACAGGAAGGTCGGAGACCAGAAATGGCAGGGACGTTTGCTGTGGACCATATTGGAAGACAACCAGCTGAGTAAACGTGGTTGTTTTGCCTGGTTGAAGAGGTGGGCGTATGCGCCTACTCATGTTGTCGCAGGAGTAATGGAGCTTTATGAACAGCTCTTGCCAACCTGAGTTTATTCGGCCTATACGACCATTGTCAGACCAAACCAACATCTTGAGTAGAATGTGCCGAAAGGTACCAGGAAGCCTTGCTCACGTGCTAGCAGGCTGTTCATCGTTAGCACAGATTAAGTACATGGACAGGCGTAATGCTGCACTTAAAGTGCTGTCCTGTGACATGCTGAGGGACCTCAAGCTTGCCGACTCTGTTCCTCCTTGGTACTCACAAGTTGAGCCCCAACCGATGTACAAGTCAACAGATACTCAAGTATTTTTGGATGTGCCTGTTTGTCTGAGCCAACAAGGTGGATGCGCTATTTGTAGATCACAAAGCGAAGAGGGTGCTAACCGTGGAAATGAGCTGCCCTTGGTTGAACAACCACACGAGGAAGGATACTGAGAAGACAGAGAAGTATGAACCATTACGGTGGTAGTTTGTCAGACACTACCCAGGCTACATGATCACACAACTGAACGTCATAATGGACGTACTGGGGGATGGTCCAAGGAGCTGGAGGTCGAGATGAATAAGATCTTTGGTGGACGATCGAGTAATGTCCTGAAGAGAATGCAGCTCCCTGAACATTGCGCGAACATTCAAAGTTATAACCAAGTAACACCCCAGACCCTTATGTCATAGTAGAGTAGAGTAGTTTTACGCTTGTTTTAGTATTTAATTTTTTTATATAATTTAGAGGCCTGTGTTAATCTTGTGGAAGGATGGGGGGGGGGGGGGGGGGGTTGTCGGACATTATCAACTTTTTTAAGTGTTAAATTCCTGTAGAACAACATGGGTTACACTTTGCACCCCATGTGGCTAATTTTCATAAGTCATTCACTGCGCATAATGATGATGATGTTAATATGATGACGATAAGCGAATATTTATACACGATAAGCCATCTGTACTGTTATCAAAAGGGTCCTGTTCAAAATAACAATAATAGTAACAAACTTATTCAGTAGTAAATGCAATTTAAAAATGAAAAGAAGTTACGATGCACTTACTATACTGAAATAAAAAGAAACACAAGACTTGACACGAGAATTCTCAAGTCTGTGCCCCATCCCACGTTGCACAAGAGAATCTTGGAAGAGAGATGAAGATCGTACACCACCATCTGTGGTTTCAAGAAGAACGATTGTACTAATAGCGTGTGTGTTGATTGCTGGAAGTTGAACAGGCTTTGTTGATCTTTACGTGTAATCACTGCTTCCATTGGGGTCACAACCTTATCGTGGTGGGGCAATTTGCGTGTCTCAGTGACCCCTAGAGCTCTGTCGGCAGGAGTCTTGCACTCCTGGTAGGGTCACACATGCCAAACAGGTCAAAGGGTAGAGACCTGACAGACAGTGACCCCCTGGTCCTCCAGGTTGGTGGTTGGACGCAGCGCTAACAGCCCTGCTCCATAAAAAGCTTAATGTTACAGAAACCAGAAGCATAGACAATGGTTAAACACAATCTGGGGATGTTGCGTCTGGGGATGTAATGACGCTGGGCCAAAACCAGTAGGAAGCCCAAAGGCCGATGCGCCTGGTAGTAGCTCCCCAGCAGCAAACAAGCATCGGTTGCTGGAATGTGAGGACTATGGCGGAGGCAACATGGACAGCGCAAGTGGCCAAGGGGATGGCGGAATATGGCATCGAGGTGCTAGGGATAACTGAAACCAGATGGAAAGGGATGGGATCAACAACACTGCAGAGTGGCGTGAAGGTGGTGTACGTAGGAGATGAAGAGGTGCGACAAGGAAGAGTAGCCATCATGATAAGTGCGAGGGCAAAGAGAGCCTTGATGGAATGGACCCCGATAAGCAAGAGGATCATTAAGGCACGATTCTACTCCAAATACAAAAAGCTGACAGTGATTCAAACGTATGCACCTACGAATGATGCGATGGATAAGGAAAAATATGAATTTTACAATCAGTTGCAACACACTCTTTCAAGCTGCAATAGACACGACATGAGAGTGGTGATGGGAGATCTGAATGCTAAGTTAGGGAACAACCACACTATTAGGGAGGAGGTAATGGGGAAGTTTTTTTTTAATAAACTTTATTTGACAAATCAACAAACCGTAAAACATTACATAATCTTTTGCAATACTTATTACAGCAATAATAATTACAGCTACAAACACAAAAAAAAATAAGTTAGGGAACAACCACACTATTAGGGAGGAGGTAATGGGGAAGTTTTTTTTTTAATAAACTTTATTTGACAAATCAACAAACCGTAAAACATTACATAATCTTTTGCAATACTTATTACAGCAATAATAATTACAGCTACATACACAAAAAAAATAAAAATAACAAAAGGATAAATACAATAATAATAATAATAATAATAATAATAATAATAATAATAATAACAATAACAATAGTCGTGATAGTAAAACGTATACACTTAGGGAAATGGTGGTGAAGTAATAACCTGACAGATGAGAGGTTTTAGCAGTAAACACTTCTCGTTTAGTAAATGGGAAAATCAAAAACTCAGTAGTGAGCAGTGCCAAGAACGAAATTAGAAGAAAATTAATGAATGCTGTAAAACAATATCATCTCAAAAGCAAAGAGGCCAAGTGGGAAAAGCATACTAATTTGTTAATGGATTGTCAGAGAAACTAACAGTAATTGTTGAAGAACAGCACTAAAGGATCCCACTTCTTCGAAGTAGGAGCTTGATTATAGGATTCAATTTTAAATTGGGACTTGAGGACCGCCAAAAACATATTTAGCTGAGGGACCTTGTTCTGTAATGGCGAAGTTTGGTGCTGGAGTCATGAGCGACAACTGGGAAAGTCTATGTGATGAGAGGAGCAGACGTATACAGTGACCACCACCTTTTGAGAACAAGAATATGGCTAAAGGTGGCTCAGGCTGAGGGAATGAAGAAAGCAAGGGTAGGGTTTGATGTACGTAAGCTGCAAAGTGAAGAGATCAGGAGGAGATACAACGTTGAGGTGAAAAACAGGTTTGAAGTCCTTAGGAGATATAGAAGATCCAGAGGAAGAACACGATAAGGTTTTGCAGACTATAAAGATGCTGCGAAGAAAGTTATCGGGTGGTCAAAAAAGCAGACCAAGCCATGGCCAGGGGACAAAACATGGGAAAAAGTAAGGAGAGGAAAGAAGCAAAACTTAAAATGGAAAGCACAAGATCAGAACGATTAAAACAGAGAAAGAGGCAAGAATATAATGCGAAAAATAAGGAAGTGAAACAAAGTGCTAGAAAGGAGATGAGGAATTGGATGGAGGAGAGGGCTACAGCAGCAGAAAAGGCCACCAAGAATGGTAGAAACAAGGAGCTATACAACATAACCAAGACAATAGCCGGGGAACGGAAGAGACAAAGTAGGCGTGAAAGACAAGCAAGGAGTGTTCTAGATGAAGTATTAGAAAGGCTGCAGAGATGGGTGGAGCACTTAAGTGAAATACTTAACAGGGATGTCCCAATACATCCAGTGGAAGAAGATGGGAGAGAAAAACTGAAAAAGATTGAGGAAATAGATCTAGGAAGATGGCAAGTACAAGAGGTTAAGAGTGCTTTGAAGATGACAAAGCGAGGGAAAGCAGCAGGAATAGATGAAGTGGGCCCAGACTTACTGAGAGCTGACATGGAGGACACTGCAAGTAGGCTGACTAGATGTTATAACAGATTTTGGGAGTCTGAGAAGTGGCCGGAAGTGTGGAAGAAGGGGCTTATCGTTAAGATATTCAAGAAAGGTGATTTGCCCGACTGTAACAACTGGAGAGGAGTGACTTTACAAGCCGTCGTTATTACGATATTTTGCAGGATGGTGCTAGAGCGGCTCAAGATTGGTATAGACAAGAAGCTTCGAAAGGAGCAGGCTGGGTTTAGGCCAAAGAGAAGCACAACTGAGCAGATCTTTATATTAAGAAACATCTTAGAGCAGGCAAATGAGTGGAGGGCAGGTCTGTACATACAGTTTGTGGACTTTGAGAAAGCCTTTGATTCGGTACACAGAGAAAGCTTATGGAGCATCATGAGAAGCTATGGGATAACTTGCAAGATGGTGAGAGTGATAGCAGACATATGCGAGGACTTCAAGTGTGCAGGTATTGACGGAAGTGAGACATCAGACTGGTTCAAGATCAAGTCTGGAGTAAAGCAGGGATGTGTGATGTAAGGATTCTTGTTCTTACTGGCTCTGGATTGGACCATGAGGAAGGCAACAGCAGACAAGAGAAGAGGGATACGGTGGAATTTCACAACAGTGTTGGAGGACCTGGATTTCACAGACGACATTGCCCTGCTGTCATCCAAGTTTAATGACTTGCACAAGAAGACTGGGAGACTGACAGCAGAAGCAGCCAGAGTAGGCCTTAAACTCAACGCGAGAAAGTGCAAGACACAGAGGACTGAGTATGCTAGCAACAGGGAGGGCATCGTGGTGAATGGCAGTGAGGTGGAAAATTTCGAGGAGTTTCTATACCTAGGAGCTACTGTAGATAAGGAGGGTGGAGGCAGTAAAGATATTATGAACCGACTGCAGAAGGCTCGCAGTGCATTCCAGAGACTAGGGAAGGTGTGGGCAGCGAGAGGGATAGGAAGGAGAACCAAGATACGCCTATTCAAGACTTAAGTTCAACGGGTCCTGCTATATGGCTGTGAAACGTGGTAGATCACAAAGGCTGACAAACGAAAAGTTAATAGTTTCCAATGCCAATGCCTTGGACGGATAATGAAGATCAAATGGCAGCAAAGAATGACGAACAAGAGAGTGATTGAGATGGAAGAGATCAATGAAATGAGCTGCAAGGTACGACGAAGAAGATGGAACTGGTTAGGACATGTACTCAGGAGAGAGGGTGAAAACGACTGTTTTACAGCATCGGGATAGACTCCAGAAGGGCGAGAGGGAGACCAAAGACCACTTGGAGAAGGACTGTTGAGAGGGAGAGAAACAAGGCAGGGTGGAAGAGTTGGAATGCAGCCAAGGCGGCGGCACTGAACAGAGAGTGTTGGTTAGAGGATGTGTCGGCCTTATGCACCTGCTGGTGCGCAGAGATTTAATGATGATAATGATGATGATGATGATGATGATGATGATGACGATGACTGAACTACAGAGCGTTTTGCAGGGAGTTTCACTCTCATGGGCGTTTTCCTTCTGGAAATGAATGATAGTTTAGCATGCATACATTTAAAAGTGAAACTGTAAACTAAAAACCCGTTTAGTGCAGTGAATATTGTCAGTTTCAGTAGTTCTGCAGTTACATTAACAATATAATTGTATTTTTTTCTACAGCTGCTTAAGGCAGTTTAGTTATGGAATGGCTCAAATGTGTGCCATGGGTCTGAGGTGGAACATGACAGGTGATTTGATAACATCTCTCCGTCGCCGCCTTCCTCCTGTCCTGTACCATGTGAAACACCCCTCTGCAATAGCTGAGTTTCACCAACCTGGCTACAGCAATGTGTGTACTATGAAGAGTAATTGTTTTGCAGGAAGCAAAGATCAGGTATCTAAAATAAATGTAAGGCTTGCACTTGGGAATCCACCCTTTTGGTGTTCCTTGCCTCGTGAGTTCACATTTTCTACTTGGTGTGTTCACGATTCAGCTTTTCAACTTTCAAATGGCCTGCCTCTGCTTCCAATTTGTTGATTTGCTATACTTCCTTAGCTACCGAATCTAGTACATCATTCATTCAAGCATACTCTACGCGATGCAGTTCAAATAAGGATTCCCACCAAACTTACACCAAAACTCTGATTTTGCAATCTGACTTCGAGGGACTAGTAAAATTGTCGCTTAGAACCCTCAACAAAACCAAGTGCAATGACTTTATATCCAGAAACCAAGTCAATTGATTTCACAATGGCAAAGTTCTTAAAACTACTAATCACGTGACTCAAAATGTGACTCCTACTTTACCCACAAAGAATACAGAATGTAAAAGTTAGTTGCGATATAAGTACGCAAAACATCACATGTAGTTTCTATTGTTAACTATAAGACGCCCTCCCCAAATAAAACATGTTGTTTGCTAGGCCAGTGCACCCCTCACCTCAGACATCGGGTTTCTGCACAATGAATAGGCCATTTCCGAGTTGCTTTGAAGCTCATTACAAATATGGCAAAGTGCAAAGCGATTCGCGTGAAAGTTAGTTTTGTTTGCAATGAATGAAAACCAATTTTCGTATTAGAAACTATGCATGAAGCCTCACTTTCATAATGAGGTTCAAAGCAATCAGAAATGGCCTATTCAACATTCACAGCAAACTTTCAGATTTTTGTGGTTATTCTGCATAATATACTTACGATTGTACATCATACCATGTCTATTTGTTTCAAACAAACCACTACCCCCTTTATTGAGCAAAGCAAACTTGTCCTGCCTTCAATCCACTGATGCATGATTGACTGCAGTATTCAATGTCATGCTGAAGGCTGGGTTATATAATTTCAAAAACTAGGTCATTGACACATCTTGTTTGTGCAGGAGCCAGGACCCTAGAGTGTCTCATGAAACTTTAGAGCACATCATTAAAAGCGTCAAAAGAAATGTCATGCACTTAAGGTTACCTTATACCTTCAGAGGTGTCTTCAGAGGTGTCTCGCGTCCAAGCGATGTAGCGCGTCCGGTTTAAACTGTAGATACCTACACCCTTATATCAAATTAAAGCTTATAGAGCTGGCTATCAAACTAAACCAAGAATTTTGAAATAAAATGAATTGCCGAATTTTTAGCGCTGTTTTCTCGAATCAATTTTTTCACTTGGAGGAGCCACTTCAAAGAGCTAAACCAGAAAGGGAATTTGTTTGTTTGCCTTCAAATTTGGACAGTAGCTAGTTTAACATATAAACAACAAAAATGTGTCTGCGAATTTTTTTCTTTCCAAATATTTTTTCTCCGAGAGCGATTTTTGTACGATCACTCCACATTTTTTTCATCCTATTTCGAAAATGTTCTATAACTTTTCATTGCGATTGACACGTTGTTTTAGCGCTTTGGTTCCTGAAACTGAGGAGCAAATTAAATTAGCGAAAAACAAAATTCGCTTTGACTTGCAGCTTTAAAAAGGTGATTCAGACGTTCGCATTTAAAGGTCGGTAAAAAATTCGACAGTTCATTTTATTTCAAAATTCTTGGTATAGTTTGAAAGCCAGCTCTATAAGCTTTAATTTGATATAAGGGTTTAGGTATCTACAGTTTAAACTGTACGCGCTACATCGCTTAAACGCGAGACACCTCTGAAGGTACAGGGTAACCTTAATTTCCCACCCTTTTAGATCAAACTAGAAGTTCTTTTAGATTTTAGAATTTTACAGACAATCAGCTCATCTTTTATAGGGTAAAAGTTGTTTTCTTTGCTGTAGAAAAATGTTAATGTGATAGGAATAAAACTCAATTCAAAAGATTGAATCGCCTAGTTTCACTAATCAGTAACCCTATTGGGTTTTAGTTTTCAGTTGGTTCATTTCATGTTTGCATACCATACGGGCAGGTGTCTCACGTAGGAACTTAAACCTTGTTCGTGCCCAATCCGATTGGGTAACTACTCTTTTGAAATAATAGATCAAACTTAATCCTTTGATTAATGTTTCGACTGCAATACAGCTGGTCCTCAGGCAATGGTGTAGACTGGCTGTGTATCAATATAGGTAGCATCATAGTTGGTTTTGGTTGGCGCTTTGGGTGTTACTGATCTCGACTGATTCAGACTACACGCTGTTTCCTCAGGGGTCCACTGTGGTACTGAACGGTTGTTGTGTTGTTTGGTTGTGCTTCAGGAATTTCTATGCCATTATCCCTATTGCTGCCTGATAAAGACCAGCTGTATTGCAGTCAAAGCATCGCGAACATCACCTATGCTACACAATTGTGAGACAAACGATTAATTTCAATCTGTCATTTCAAGCCACAAGAAGTAACACTTCTCCTGTCATACTTTTGATGTTAGTACAGAACTTTGTAGTTTTTGTAGTCTAGCCCAAGAAAGTTGTTAAAAAAGGCCCTGTTGATGTTTATAAGCCTCATACCAAGGCATCCTCAATCACTCAGCTTATCGTTTTTGTTATTTGTTTCGTTATTTCTAATTAGTATGTTGTATCTGGCTCTGATGACTTCAATGTGTATTTATGGGAGGTTCCAGATGACTGGAATGATAAAGCTGAGTTGATAACTGTTAGTAGAGCATTCATGGTGCTTCAAGGCCATCGTTCCATTGTTAATCAAGTTCGCTTTAACGCTGCCACCCACATGCTCATATCAGCTGGAGTTGAAAAGGTCTTAAAGGTTGGTTGCTCTTTTAAAAACCACTTCCTTCTATTAAAATCAGTAAGATTTTACTTCATTTTTCACTATTATTTGTATAAGAATTTAAGGGGTTCGTGATGGAAAAGTAAGTGTAAAGATACAGGAAAGATGACTGATTGAAATTATTGTTACTGGCAGTAATAGTTACATTGTTCAATTGTTACTGGTGAAAATGCGAGTTAAAATTGGCATACCAACTTCGAATTGATCATTCATCAATACTTTGACCTCCAATACGACCTTCACTTCATCCGTTGGCGAATATATTCAGCCTTCCAAGCTGAGAAGTTAGCTTATAAATTACGTGAGACTTGAGGTTCGTAGGGTTACGATCTTTGTTCGATCAAAACCATGCAAGTCTTAGCTCAACTTTCGCATTAAGGCTGCCAAAGAACCTCTGTCGTTTTTAATTTATCTTGAACTTTCTTTCTGTACTCAGCGTCTGCATCTGACGTATTTATCAGAATTTTTGTTGTAATTTTTATTTTTGTCATTACCTTCCTGGCTACGCCTCTATATAAGCTTGGTGCATTGCAATAAGCACCAAAATACCACACTATTTTCTGTACTTTTTTCTTGCTTCTATTTGCATTTAAGTACTCAAGGTGCATTATTATTCCGTATTTTGGTTTGACTTCTAACAACTTCGACTTCTAGGCAGTATATTCTGTGATCTTTGCGTGAAGAGGAGGAAGCTAGGGCTTCCGAAAATTAGTTAAAGAATGCATTTTCTCTTGCAACGGCTTTATCTTGATAGTTGAGTTTTAGTGCACCAAAGGGTAGCGTTTTTGTCTGTTGGAAATCCAACTTTTACTATATTGGCTTTTTTCATCTATGGGATTATTGTGTCACTTGGTAATTTAAGAAATTGTGTCGGAGTTCAGTCACACTGTTCGGGTACATACAGCTAGCACTGGAACTGTAACCTTATTATTGTACTTTGTATTGTTGTCAATTCTTGGTTTAGTTTACCATTGAGGGACCTTTCCTTCTTACAGGTGTGGAGTCCTTTTTCAATTCCAGGAGGATGCAGAAGCAAGGATGTCTGTCCAGGACTGTCACGCCAGCTGTATTCTCATAATGAGTACCTTAGCTTTATCCAGTATGGTGGTCTCCCACTTTCCCATGATGAATACAGTAACAGATCAACAGAAGAAGACCCCCGTATGTTAGCTTTCTTTGATTCACTTATCCAGCGTGAGAAAGACAGTTTCCATTCTGATTCAGATGATAGTGTCTGGGATGACTTACACCTCAATCTCATCCTTCAAGCTGGTAGTAGCGAAGGCAGTGACAGTGACACTATAGGGATCAGTGTAAACCGCCTTCTTGCTAGGGAAATTGTCCGTCAGCCAGCACAAGGATCCCCAGAAACAGAGCCAAGTGCAAACATCTCGGGGCAAGGAGTACTTCGACGGCTGAGACATCTGAGAAATGCTGCTGTGATCCGAGATCTGCTCAATGAAGATAGTAGTAGCGATGAGGAGACAGGGAATCAAATTCAGGTTTCCCTGAATAAACTACCCAGAGATTTAGACAATGCTCAAGATAGTACACATTCTGCGGTGACGTTTAATAGGCATCGGCGTCATGGAAGAAGGCGATATCGTTTTCACAACCGTTTAAGGGAAGGGAAGGATAGAAATCAGGCAGCGGAAAGTGATTCTTCAACAACAGACAGTGGAGATACAAAAACAGAGGGAAAGAATGGTAGAAACATTCCTTGCTTGCATGAGGATAGCATTAGCAGTAGTGACGAAGGGAAAGCAAGAGAAAACGTGGACACCTGTAGCAGTGGTGAAGCTCAACATGTACAAACAATTGAAAAAAGAGGAAATACGATGTTGGAAGGTGATGGCCAGGGAGCATGTGAAACAATATACAAAACAAGTGAACAAAGCCAAAACACAGATGGACGCCCAAGTGACGACAGAGCACTTGGAAACCCTTACACAGCATTTACCCACAAAAATGAAAACATTACCTTTCTTAGAACAGATAATTCCAGTAGTTGTGGAAATAACCAACAGCGAGATGTCGAGGGTACGAAAAACACCTTATCCACAGAGGAATCGCAACCCGTGTCAGATGATGAGTACAAGTGTTGACTGCTTTTTTGATAACCTGTTTATAAAGTGTTTTAAATAGCAGGTTTATTAGAAGGTGCTCAATGTAGCAAGGCTAGGAAAGAGAAGACAAAATCTGTGGGTCACGGACTTTTTTTTTCCAGTAATTAACTAGAAATGGAAGTAATAATTGAGTGGGATTTTGGAGGGAGCTGAAAAGTTACAACCTCGGTCGTCACTCTTCCCCTCTCGACGGAGGAAACAACTGCAACAATACTTTATTTCACCCCATAATTATTACAATAGAAAAAGATATAAATATATGTACATACAACAGATGATATGGGTGCTGGCTGCCCGAAATAACCTAAAAGTTAAAAATGCCAGGCAGCCAGCTGTAAGAAAAGATATTCAAATGTTAAGGTCAGAGACACAAGAACAAACACACACAGATACACACAAAAATGAAAATAAACAGAGTTAAGTAAAGTACCAGTATATTAAGATGACTATAATTCTTACATTGCAAACAGTGCTGTCAATAAGGCTGGTAGAGGGCCAAAACAGCCGGCTACTGGCCAATCTTCAGCCGGCTACTTTCGTCTCACTTTACTGTTAATTTTAGTAAGAAACTTAAAATAAGGAAAAGATTCAACAAAAATAACTGTGAGACATCCGCCCCCAACGTCTGAGACGAAATAAAGGCACATTTCAGGAGTTTTAAACGTGTTTACCTTTGCTACGTGCGATGGAAATTGATCGAAGGGGTCGTGGAATGCCTGCGACATTTGCAGAGAACAGGATCCAGCAAGAAACCGGCTTAAAATAATGAAGTAATAATAATAATCCCGCAAAAATAATTGCAAAACGTCCGGTTCAAACTTATGGGTCTATGTAAAGGCACATTTCAAGAGTTTTAAACGTGTTAACCTTTCTGTGGAAGTATGAAAAGTTGAAGCAGATCGAAGGGTCGTGGAACGCCTGGGACATTTTCACAGGACTAGATCCCAGGTTTTCGCATGTCAGAAGAAAGTGCATATGAATCTGATATGGTCAACTTACTTCTTAAGTATTGTTACCAATAGGACATTTTCACTATGACGTCATTTTACTACAACTATCAGAATCCTTCTGGTTTTTCTTTTCTCATGCTAATTAGAGCTATTGTTCTTTGCTGTCCACTGGGATTACAAAATTTGCATTTGAAAAGGAAAACGAAATGAATTCAGGTAGTTGTAGTAGTAAAATGACGCCATCATGAAAATGGCCTATTAGTGTACACCAGGTCGCCAAAGGGCAAAGTCAAAAGGACAACATGAACTTAAAACATTTAATTGAATGTATTTTTTTTAATAAGCTTTTGAAGATTTATCATTTCACTCTTTTCTAAAAGGCAGTGATTGAGATTTTGAGGAAAAGAACGCTTGTAATAAACATAGAATATGGTTAATATAGTTTAAATTTTAAACGTTGAAAATAGCATTTCCAAACATCTAAATTTCAAAATTTTCGGGGGGGGGGGGGGGCATGCCCCCAAACCCCCCTGGGAAACTCGCGCCTTCGGCACTCGAAAAGAAGGCTGCCGCCTACTTTCCCAGTGGAGACGTCTACTTCAAAACTTATTGACAACACTGCAAAAGAATTCTTACATTGGAAAGAGAGAAACCTGGGCACGAGGTTGCAACAGTCACCATTTTGCGGTCTATCCATGGGCTATCCATAGGTTGCCAACATGATCAGAATTTGAACCTCCTCCTTCTTCTTCTTCTTCTTCTTCTTCTTCTTCTTCTTCTTCTTCTTCTTCTTCTTCTTCTTCTTCTTCTTCTTCTTCTTCTTCTTCTTCTTCGTCTTCGTCTTCTTCTTCTTCTTCTTCTTCTTCTTCTTCTTCTTCTTCTTCTTCTTCTTCTTCTTCTTCTTCTTCTTCTTCTTCTTCTTCTTGAGTTTGACAAAAAGTTACAAGATTTCGGTTGGTGAATCTATAGGATATAGTGACCCCTCATACCTCTTTTAGCCTTTATTCGAACGTTTGCTTTATTTTAACTGATTTTTAGTTTCATTGCCACTAAAAGCGAATGAAATGACACTCATTAGACAGCGACCCCACTCAAAGGAACTCGACTGCAATGCCGATTCCATTAAGGGAAACTGCTAGGCTGCTTGATGTTAACACAGTTGTCAAAATTGCTGTTGAAGATGCAATTTTTGAGGCGATCGATTTTGCTCTCTTGTATTTTTTGCTGAGTTTTTGGTGATGAGAAATTTCATTCTCAAGTTCTTTTTGGCAATCATCAATCTTTTTTTTTATCTGAAGTCCTCTGCAATTGACATATTTTATTTAATTAATCTCAAATAATTTTAAATTCAAACATCAGAGGAAGCCCTTTGAAATCAATTATCTCGCCATTCTCATCGGTCACTGATATTTTCATCGATTTAATATATTTTCCAGATGATATTTTTTGCATCGGGTTTGTTTTTGTGCATATGCCACTCTTTCGAAAGGTCGCCCTGTGATGGCATAAAACCCCGAAACGTTGAGAGATTTCTATTGAAAAAATTTTCGTTTTTATCCAGCAGATCACATTTGATAAGGTAGTTATTAAATGATGTAAAACGATTGATTACAGTTTCTCCTTTTTTTAATCGGTGAAATCTTTTATTTTCTTCAAAAGGCAGGCCAAAAAGAGAGGTCAAGTCATGATGAAAATAAATTTTCCTTTTAAGCGGATTTTCGATGACAATTGATCCTGTTTTATCATATAATTTGACTTTGATGCCCTCCTTAGCAAATATGTCCTGCAGCTTTTCCCCCATACTTTTGACAGTATAATTTCCAGGGGAAATTATGTTAACACCTGCAGCTCCTTGGTCATCAAAATACTAACATCTCTCTTTTTCAAATTATACCAAGAATTATAAAGGTAGCATTTGGTCAACCTGATGTACTCAAATTTCTCGAGAGGCTCATCGAAGATGACCGTGTGATCATTTGAACTCGCAAGGACAGTTTACACACCCATTTTTATTTGTCAAATATAAAAAATGGAAATGATGAAATGGTTGGAAACTCATTCAAAGAAGCAAAGAAACTTTCTGATGAAGCAAAAGAAAAAGCATGGAAAGATTTCAAAATCAGATTTTCATTTGCTGATACAACCAAATTTGTTGCACAAGGAGATATTATCGACAAAACACATGTAACAGCTGACATAAATTTCAAAGCAGGTCCTGGTTTTTGGCAAAGTGTCACTTTCCAACCCCGCAAATTGGTCTGATGAAATGAAGAAGGCACTTGTCTTGGAATCAACAAACACGCCTCTGGTTTTCCGAATGAGCTCTCACCAGAAACAATTCGTTCTTCCTTGCCAATCCCTGCTGTTGATTTTTCGGAAAAAATCGATACACAAATCAGAGAAGCATTGAATAAAGAGCAAAACATTTTTGTCACACCCTCTGAATTTTTCTCCACAAAGTTCAGGAAGATTTTTGACAAAACCCAAATCACATTCAAGACTGCAAAAAACGCGCGAAAATGGCTTTCTGGTCCTTCAATGGACTTTTGGCCACAACAGCTGAACCTTTCAAAGAATCTGTCCAGAAGTCGGGATCAATCCAAGTTCTGATTTCCGTTTCAAATTTGGTCAAAATCACGGCTTGGGTTATGTGAACATTTTTTATCCAGGAGAGGGTGACTTTGCACAAAGGCATTGGACTTATCCTCCAGCAACCTTGCAGAATCCATCAAGCCAAAGATTTGCTGATGAAGGTGGAACTGACAAAGATGGCAACCAAATTGATTTCATTTGGAACGATCAAGGAGCAGACAAACAATTTGAGCACTTCATCCCAAACAAAGCTGATGGCCTCACGCAAGCTGGTCTCGCAAGGATGAACCAGACGATTCAAGCATTCGTCTATTGCATTCTCGGAGCGCAAGTCAACGCCAGAAGCAGTATTTTGGGTTTCGGAGGACAAGCAAAAGAGACGTAGAGATAATTTCTTGTGCTTCTTGAAGACGCCATCAGACAACCAGTCATCACAAAAAGCGTTGTGAGATATCAGCTGGCTATTGATGAAGCAAAGGTGCGACTGAATCTTGCTGTATCACCGGGAACAGGGCTCATGCCTTCAAATCTTGTCTTGAACGCTCAAAGCACAGTTGGATACAACAACAATATGAAAAAGGCAACTCTTGGCATTAAACTTGGGGTAAAAGATGATGTTAATTTGGAAACAAAAAAAAGTTGGAGTCAGGATGATGAATGGTGGTCCTTCAAAGACAATTAGACCCACTTCTCACGCTTCAAATCCGATTCACAGAAAGCAAATGAATGAGCGAAAACAAAAAACTCAGACCGAGCAACCGCTGCCTTTGAATTCATCACCAGTCACAAGAAAGCTTCAGCGAGCCGAGCAAAGCGACAGCGAGTGACCAACAAACAGAAAAAGAATCAAATCATGAGACTTTGAAATCTGGCGTTATCATTGCAGCTGCAGTCGGAGCATTTCTCATTTATCGCATTTTTCGTTGAGTTCAATCCATTAGATTGAACTTAACTTTTCTGCTTCTTCTGAAACCTTTCAGTCATGAATACCACAACAGCAATGATCAAGAGCCAAGCATTTTTGCCGCGAAAGCTAACAACTTGTCCTGAAGTCCTGGGCCCAGTTGTTCAAAGTCCGATTAAGCTAAACCTGGATTAACCCGAACTTTGATTCGAGTTCAATTACTAACCAATAAAGATTTTAGTAGTCTAGGGGGGATATTTAAGGCCTCTTTTTCGCGGTGGTTTCTCATTAATACGCGGTGGCATACATTAACGACGATGACGTCACCGCCTATTGTCTTGATCACTCATTATAGGATGACGTCATATTTTATTTTAGCCTTACCAACAGGTTATGAACTGGTTTGACAGGTTTATCAATGATGTCATGCTCTGTTTTTAACTTATGGCAGTCATGGGCGGTATCACCCGTTTAACAGGTTTTTGAAGTTATTTTTGGATACATGACATCATATAGTACATACATACATACATACATACATACATACATACATACATACATACATACATACATACATACATACATACATACATACATACATACTTTATTGTATAGCGCCCCTTGGGGGCTCTTCCGTCATACATGAAAATAAAAATAATAATAATGAAAACTATTTGCATTTGGATGTTAACATAGAGAGAAAGAAAAAAATACGATAATAAAAAATATATGAATTAAAAAAATCCTTAAACAATCTCTTTTTAAAAACGCTAAGTTTTCGCGTGTCTCTGAAATGCTTTGATAAATTATTGTAGATTTTTCCTCCACGGAAGGCGAAAGCCCTTTGGCCACTCGCAAGCTCCAGGATCTACAATTTCTAAGCTAAAGAATCTGCATTCGGAAGTCTTTTTAGAAAAAACAAAACACAAATACGCGCGACACCCACGCGTGTGTCTGACTAAAAGAAAGACACATAACGACGAATGGCCCGTTTGTTTTCTTTTTTGCCGTTTTGGCGTGGTTTTGGTCTTTCAGGCCTGGTTATGGCCTTTATGGCCTGTGTTTGGCCTTTTGTGACACTCTATATAACCTGACTTTTCCCGAAAACTGGGAAATAATGAAAAGTATTTGTCGTGTGTGTTTCTCGCCTAAATTAACTAAGCACCTTTCCCGCCTAACGACTAAAAAAGATTCGTTTCAGGTTGAGCTTTGTTGAGGATTAAAGAGTTAATACAGTCTTTTGTTGGCTTTGTTTATTACAGCGCTCGGACTAAGAATGTTCCGGTTCATAAATTCCCTGCTCCTAAATTGTGCGTGTTAAAACACACACTCAAAGCTCAGAACAACTGAAATTCATAGTCTTTATAATGAGGCGCCACAGAAATTTAGATCACGGCAGGCTCCGCGAGAACAAGATGATCTGTTGTATAGGCATTTCTGGAGTGAGGGAAACAATGGATTGAATGATATGAAAATACTACAGTTTATTGACAGCGTCAACAAGACGGAAGATCTCAGAAACAAGGAAGGACAATGAGCATATAGGCCTAATACTTTGAGCCCGTATGGGTTACATGTAAATACTGATGACTTTTTCTAGGTGCAAAACAGGCGCGCAAGACGTTAGTTCAATGGGAAGGAACGCACATTTACAGGCGTACTTATTCATGCAGTTATCTCTAAAATTGTATGGCGCGAATTTGTAATCGTTGCTTTAGCCCTGATGAAGGCTGTTCAATGCAGCCGAAATATAGGCTTACAGTTAAGAAAACATTGGTTGTCTTCAATTGCGATTGCTATGACACAAATGAAGTTAAACCAGTCATAGAAAGAAACAAACAAGCACAGAGTGAAAACCTTAAAATTTGTCCTGAACGGGCAGTTTGAACCCCCTTCCTCCGCAACTTTCTAGCGCCGATGTGTTAATATATATGTGATTTTCCACGGAAATTAAAGTTTTTGTTAACTTTTTTTAGGTTTTTTTTGGCGTTTCCTATTGAATTTCACATCAGTAAGTAAATAGATTACAAGGGTCATTAGAAGACGTTCGTGAAACAACCCGACTCGTGCCTGTTTACGGCACAGTCAGTCCAGTCATTTTATGAAAAAAATTTGGTCAACCTGCCACAAATTGCAACAGAAGTTATTTCAACCGTATTAGACTAAGAAATGTATCCGTAATAACATATCAAAAGTCCCAAAAAATCCCGTTAGTTATCAAAAAACGGGATTTATTACGAAGCCCGAGAACCGTTTTACGACGGCATGAGAACGAGGATGACTTATGCATTTCTTTATAACGCGCCTAAATCGAATTTCGTGTGTTTGTTAAACAGAAGATATTCTTTTGGTGAATGTAAAAAGGCTGTATTAGCGAAACGGGTAATTTATTGGTGAAACTTTTTAATCTGCTCTTTTGGGGGTAGAGTGTGTGTATTTGTTGTTGTTGTTGTTGTTTTGTTTTTGTTTTCAGGTTTACACTTGCCGAATTGATTTCGTTTATGTTAAAAACAATTAATTTTATTTTAATATGTTGAACATTATTGTACGAAAATAAAACTTTGCAGGTTCACAAGAAGTCGTTCTTGCAGGAGCTGGCGCCTTCGCTGTTACACATGTACATTTCACTCCGGAGTGTTTGTGTTTGTCTTGACGACGTTATGGGTGTCAGTAAAACGCGGGGTCGGGGCCGGGGTCGGGTTCGGGGTCCCTTTTCTTTTTCTCTTTTTAATAATAATAATAATAACAATAATAATAATAATAATAAGAAGAAGAAGAAGAAGAAGAAGAAGAAGAAGAAGAAGAAGAAGAAGAAGAAGAAGAAGAAGAAGAAGAAGAAGAAGAAGAAGAAGAAGAAGAAGAAGAAGAAGAAGAAGAAGAAGAAGAAGAGGAAGAAGAAGAAGAAGAAGAATATCAATAATAATGTGGTCATGCCCAAGAAAGTCTGGCCTGGTGTTCTGCACTAGCTCAGAACAAGTATTTGCTCAGACATAACAAGGCTCAGACTCAAGTCTGTCGCAAAAGGAGTTGGAAATGGTTTGAAAGATCTAGGGAAAAAAATCGGACAACTTCTTCCTGGTCTTATCGGAAAAATTGTCAGCTTTTTCTTCAGGGCCGGGTTGTTCGAAAGCCGATTAACACTAATCCCCGATTAAAAGTTAACCGACGTTTTTATTTCGCTCGTTAAAAATGTCTTAGATCGCAAACTTTAAGCTAAAGGCAAAGAAAAGGCTAAGTCAAAACTGAAGGACAAAAATCTTTTCGAAAAATCAGTAGTCTAGGGGGGATGTTTTAGGCCTCTTTTTCGCGGTGGTTTCTCATTAATACGCGGTGGCATACATTAACGACGATGACGTCACCGCCTATTGTCTTGATCACTCATTATAGGATGACGTCATATTTTATTTTAGCCTTACCAACAGGTTATGAACTGGTTTGACAGGTTTATCAATGATGTCATGCTCTGTTTTTAACTTATGGCAGTCATGGGCGGTATCACCCGTTTAACAGGTTTTTGAAGTTATTTTTGGATACATGACATCATATAGTACATACATACATACATACATACATACATACATACATACATGCATACATACTTTATTGTATAGCGCCCCTTGGGGGCTCTTCCGTCATACATGAAAATAAAAATAATAATAATGAAAACTATTTGCATTTGGATGTTAACATAGAGAGAAAGAAAAAAATACGATAATAAAAAATATATGAATTAAAAAAATCCTTAAACGATCTCTTTTTAAAAACGCTAAGTTTTCGCGTGTCTCTGAAATGCTTTGATAAATTATTGTAGATTTTTCCTCCACGGAAGGCGAAAGCCCTTTGGCCACTCGCAAGCTCCAGGATCTACAATTTCTAAGCTAAAGAATCTGCATTCGGAAGTCTTTTTAGAAAAAACAAAACACAAATACGCGCGACACCCACGCGTGTGTCTGACTAAAATAAAGACACATAACGACGAATGGCCCGTTTGTTTTCAGAGAGAGAGATAACTGCATGAATAAGTACGCCTGTAAATGTGCGTTCCTTCCCATTGAACTAACGTCTTGCGCGCCTGTTTTGCACCTAGAAAAAGTCATCAGTATTTACATGTAACCCATACGGGCTCAAAGTATTAGGCCTATATGCTCATTGTCCTTCCTTGTTTCTGAGATCTTCCGTCTTGTTGACGCTGTCAATAAACTGTAGTATTTTCATATCATTCAATCCATTGTTTCCCTCACTCCAGAAATGCCTATACAACAGATCATCTTGTTCTCGCGGAGCCTGCCGTGATCTAAATTTCTGTGGCGCCTCATTATAAAGACTATGAATTTCAGTTGTTCTGAATTTTGTGGTGGAAGATCCAACATATACAGAAAATACTGAAGTTCACAAATCTTACATGTCAATAAATAAACCACATTCGACAAATTACAATTAAGCTTAAACTTTGTGCCTCGGCGCAAAAACTTTGACTTGCTCGTTTTTGTTTTGTTTTGTTTCCTACAATACTGAAAACCTGACTAATTATTGTCTGTGGTCACCGTGTGTTCATTTGTTTCACGGCTGTGTGCTCTGTGCTCATGCTTGCATAGATGATGTTTCTTGCGTTTGTTTCTATAGCAACGACGTTGTACGCAAACTCAGTAGGTGAAAGAACAAACAAATTATGTCTGATAGGCTCTTGTAGAATCATCAGTGTTTCTAAATTTACGCGACCTTTTATCGCACTTTAGTCTTTTATAGAAGCTTCTGTATACGATAAAAACTGAAAATTTCGTAAACAATGCTTCTGTAGACTCACGGAAAAGGAAAGGCGATGCAAAGTAAGAAGAAAAGACTACAGCTTAAGTGGAATTTAGTTCACGTGCATCGTTCCAAGCGCGCGCTGTTTCTTGTTCTAATGGATTTGTTTCTTTCCTAAAGAATACCGTATTCTCGGGAAAAAGGGAGAGGGTACCTTCTCGGAGGTGCTAAAAGTTCAGGATATTCGAGATGGGACTTATTTTGCTTGTAAGAAGATGAAGCAACGCTATGAGAGGTAAGCTTACATGTAATTAACTTGTTTTTGTCAAAACATGATTCTTTCTTCGCCTCAAACCACATCTTAAACTTGTGCTCAAGGTAGTACTATGCGGTAAGTTTTTCACACAGCAGTTTTTTGCCTTTTGTTGTGCACATGGCCTTGAAGTTTTTGTCATTCAAACGATGCTTAAGGAACGTTTTTGTTGAGGTTAGTGTATATTACAAATCGAAGTGGATTGTTTTTATTACAGTATTGATCAAGTGAACAACCTGAGAGAAATTCAGGCTATGAGACGATTAAATCCTCATGGAAATGTGGTTGATCTGAAAGATATCATTTTGTAAGTACATTAGAACATAACACTGTTCAATAATATATTAAATGACAAAGTTGAGTGATACGGAAGTCGCCCTCCCCCCTCCCTGTCCACAGGCTAGACAAGGGTATATTCATTTGCTTATTTTGAGTGCAGATTGTTATATATGGCAATTTTAAAATGTGTGAGACAAAAATAATCAATGGGTAATTGATGGTTTATTAGATGATTGACCATTGATTACTGCCGATAGTCAGTGAGTAATCGATGGCTGATTGATGTGTCACAATATTTTTTGCCATTGATTAGTCATTGATGGGTCATCGATGCATTGATTCATCATTGATATCATCCCATGGCTACAAATGAAATTATAATTTATATGTATTATAATGAGGGTCCCCAATTCTTGGTTTTCACGTGACCTCACCAAATTCCAGGTTTCAAAATCGGGAGGCCTACAAAATGTCTACCTTCATTCAAGGAAAGATTACCTAAAAATATGTCTTTTCACAATTTCTCAGCTCGATGTCGTACTTCCTTTTGAACATTAAGAACAGTTTCAATTTCCAAGTTTTCATTGTGCGTGACAAATTGTGCAGTTCCAGAAAATATCCATACCCCCCCCCCCCCACGGATGTTTTTTTTTATTTTAACCCCCCCACACCCCCTCGGAATTTCCGTTCCAGAGGGTTTATGATGACCCCCACCGCTCTGGAATTTCCGGGTTTTTAAAACCCTTCTCCCTGAACCCCTCAGAAGTTCAAAATCCATTTAGACTAAGAAAATTGATGACGCACACTATTACGATCAATTTTTTTTATTATTAAAGCAACGTCGACTACGTTAGTTCAGCTATTTACAACACTTCGCTATTTTACATGTTTATCCTTTTGCTAAAATTATATCCAGAAATACTGGAAAAAACTCTAAATGGTCGATTTTTTACGTCAATAAAACATGGCTTAATTCTTTGTTGTTGCGTAGTAAACGTTTATAACTTTCTCGAGCGTTTAAGAAGTTATATCTCTATCACGTGACAACTTTTCTTTTTCACCTAAAAACGACCGGCCTTTGCAAATTCCATTTTCGTCATGACCTCCGCAGAGAAACATTTGCTATTTTAATACCGCGAAGAAATGACTATGAATATAAGTTGCACATTGAATATACGATGCTGGATTTTAATTTATCAAGTAGAATTTTGAAGAACTTTGAAAACCCAGTCGAAAACTGGCTGCATGCACAAGAATTGAAAGCCGCCTTTGTGAACAGTTTCAAAAGGTTCTCGGTTCTCCTGCCAAAACTTCAAAATTAATTAGTCTGTGGATTCACGTCTCAGGACTGAGATCGTGAATGAAATGACTACGAGAAAGAAAAGAAGTTTGTGTTTTCAATGTTTTATGTCAGGTTTTTATAAAATAAACGTCGCTGTCTCACGTCCAACGGAATTCAATCTTGAGCAAAATTTTGCACACATCGGGAAAGTTTCGCATTTGGTGCCACAGGATCAAAATTCAACTCCAATGTTCATCTCTGCAGAATCTTTTCCCTTTCTTTTAGAAATCTTTTTTGTGAAAGATTGCATTGGAGAAATGACACGTTTTGTGGCCGCAGTAAAATAATTTTCCGTGGAAAATAAATTCATCAAACACGACAGCGCTCACAGCACGCCGTTGTACATTTCGTTGTGTCAGAAATGTCAGAAATAGATTTCAACCGCTAACTAGCCTGCGGAACTATGAGAAGGCCATGCTCATCTTGAAATAGTTGCTTTGCTCGGAAACCTTTTAATCTCCTCATTTGATGCTACAATACGAGTAAAGAGGGCTTTTATTTAATTCAAAACTCCAACTTCAAACACAATTGTGAAGTCACAGCCAAGCACGGCATGATATGAGGCTGATTGATCGCGCCGCGAAGTCGAACTTCACAGAAAAATACCTGTCACGCGTTACTTTCGCTTATCAAAAGGATTAACCAGACAGCACTTCTACCAAAAAAAATTTTTCCAGAATGATTCTTTGTTTGCGTTGCTTTTTTTGCTGGATTATAATTATTTTTCTGCAGTGGCGAATGAAAATTCTCGTCAGCCAACTTTTTGTGTCGCTGACGATTTTTTCGTGAATTTCCTTACCCTCTGGAGAAATTCTTCATAGGAACACCCCCCAACCCCTCGGAAATTTCCGTCCATTAACCCCCCATCCCCCTTGGAATTTCCATTGACCATCCGTGGGGGGGGGGGGGGTCTGGAGCTGAACATTCAGGAGGACAGCCGTGACAGAGCTGGAAAATAAATTCAACAAACACGACAGCGCTCACAGCACGCCGTTGTACATTTCGTTGTGTCAGAAATGTCAGAAATAGATTTCAACCGCTAACTAGCCTGCGGAACTATGAGAAGGCCATGCTCATCTTGAAATAGTTGCTTTGCTCGGAAACCTTTTAATCTCCTCATTTGATGCTACAATACGAGTAAAGAGGGCTTTTATTTAATTCAAAACTCCAACTTCAAACACAATTGTGAAGTCACAGCCATGCACGGCATGATATGAGGCTGATTGATCGCGCCGCGAAGTCGAACTTCACAGAAAAATACCTGTCACGCGTTACTTTCGCTTATCAAAAGGATTAACCAGACAGCACTTCTACCAAAAAAAATTTTTCCAGAATGATTCTTTGTTTGCGTTGCTTTTTTTGCTGGATTATAATTATTTTTCTGCAGTGGCGACTGAAAATTCTCGTCAGCCAACTTTTTGTGTCGCTGACGATTTTTTCGTGAATTTCCTTACCCTCTGGAGAAATTCTTCATAGGAACACCCCCCAACCCCTCGGAAATTTCCGTCCATTAACCCCCCATCCCCCTTGGAATTTCCATTGACCATCCGTGGGGGGGGGGTCTGGAGCTGAACATTCAGGAGGACAGCCGTGACAGAGCTGTTCCGTATCTTAAAAGTCCCTCTTCGGGTGATTTCCAGCATTCTAAACAAATATAAGTTTGAGGTGAAATATTTATCTTAACATTCGAAAAGGGAAAACAAACCTCTTTTCTGGCAAAAGTGAACTCCAGATGTTTTTTCCTATTTCCGGTCGCCACGTTTGTGTCCCTCAGAGGGACATTAACATGGTGTCTCTGTACTAAGCTCTATAAATTTGTGTCAAACATTTTGATGATCAAATTCGCCCAGACAGAAGCCGCAATAAAATTCATTCGGGGTCCAGTTTGAGTGATAAGATCGATTCAACAGATAAATTTTGTTTTTTTATTTATTTATTTTTTTTTTATACTTTGCTTCTTTATTTTCACCACACAAGTTACAAAAAAGCAAAACAAGAGTACGAAAGATAACAGATAAAAATGTAGACACTGAAAATTTGCATTGTAATGCTCTATGCTCTATATTCACGTTCACTTGGATAACATGTTCACTTGGTTAAAACCTTCTTCGGATGTTATTAAACACAACAAAAGCCGTTGTTTGAACGTACATTTAGAAAGGAATATGCTGAAAACAGCAAGACTTAGGTCACACGCTAGGCAACCAAAATCATTCACATGTATCAAGTTTCATTCGGGAACAACAGGACGCGAGGAAAAAAAAAGGAGGTTCTTGGAAAAAAACTGGATCAACGCTCTTTTGTCGATGGGCAACCATGCAAAACCACCAAAAAACCACACACGTTCACCTTTGCATTGCTTCATATATGGGGAGGAATCAGAGTGCATATATAATCTAATTGTTTAATTGTTTATACAATGTGTGGTTCCAGAAAATATCCATACCCCACCCATGGAAGGGATTTTTCATATACCCCTAGCCCCTCCCCTCTGGATTTTCCAAAATCAACCCACAAAATACACCCCCCCCCTCCCCTTTATTTCTATTTCTAGTAAAAGCAAGAAATAAGCTTATTTATTGTTCAAGAGGCCGAATTTTGATTCTTACGTGTGTTTTCTAGTAAATTAGCGTATACTGTGACCAACATATAAGCAGAGGTCGAGTGGTAACGTACTTATCAAAAATGCATAACTTCAGTACAACCAATTCCACTTCATTATCCTGACAAAGCAGCAACACTTCAATATAAACGAACAGATATCATAATGCAAGTTCACATTCAAGGGCACTGGGGAAGAAACGCTTTACACTGCACCGGTAAAAACAAGGAGTCTGGGAATGAATTCAGAGTGAACGGCATGATTTTTGAGTCTCCAATGAAGGCCAAGCCAAATGCGAATTTACTTGTAAATTTATCGCCCAAAACACTCCCTAAAGCCATATGAAGTTGTTTTAATACAAAGGTATGAGTGGAAAAGGTAAAAATAAGGAGAAAGGACCCAGACCGAGTAGTTCAACCGGCGATGAACTCGAACAAGATGGCCGCCCTTATGAAAAACTTTTAGCTCTCTACAAGGCACTTGAACAAAAGGACGCTGAGAAAAGTGTGGAAATTGCAAGCCTAAAAGCCCTTCTTTAGGAACCAAGAGATAATTTAAAAACTCTCAAGGATAAAGTAGTTGTTCTCGAAGCTTCAATTCAGTTCACACAAAACGAACAAAATGAAGTAAAAGACCGTTTGGCGATGTGTGAAAAGGACCAGATTATACAAGAGAACAAGTTAACCCGCCAAAGCCTCTACAGCCGGAGATGGAACCTGCTTTTCTTCAAAATTAATGAAAACAAAGACAAGAATTGCCACCAGCTCATAAAAGACGTATTGACAAACAGTCTTAAATTTGAAGAAGAGTATGTAAACAAGGTTACCACTACTATTCACTTCTGCATTCACGAGTTGGCGCAGAAGACCCTTTGATTTTTTTTCTTTGTTTCTCTCAATTGAATGGTGAGGGCTGTCTTTCTTATTACGTTGATCCTTGGAAATCTTTTCAGTCAGGGATAATGGCCATCAAAGTTTGAAGAGCATTGCTACTCATACCACAAAATGGCCATGGGACTGCAACAGATATTTGAAAAGGTGGCAGGCCAAACACGACTCCTGTTGGTTGCTTAATGTACCTTAGACTTCTGGATTAAGTGCCATGGCTTTCCTGAGTAACGATAATAATAATAATAATAATAATAATAATAATAATAATAATAATAATAATAATAATAATAATAATAATAATAATAATAATAATAATAATAATAATAATAATAATAATAATAATAATAATTTATTAATTTATTTAACGATCTTAGAAATGATTCAGAAATTGCCTTTGGGCATTGCAAAGTGACTCAGTTACAGATGTGTGGATATTTTGTGGAACCACATAATGTACATGTACTCGAATGATGAAAGCAAGGAAAAGAATGCCCAGATTGTTTTAGAACTGTCTTCTGAGGAGCACAATATTTCACAATGTTAGGGGATGGGAGGCGTGTTGCACACAAGGCTATGTTTAGTACAACTTTGGATACTTTACCTTTTTCTTTTCCCAAAACATCACCTTAAACATATACTAGATGTACAACCATCAATGCCTCAATCCCCCAAGGAGAGCTAGCAGCTGTGCAAAGGCTACTAACTACATGATAATCAACCCTTTTTAATTTGTGAAGGCAAATGGTTTAAAATTTGAAACTTATACAACTGTTTCCTCATCCCTGGATTTTTCTTCATACACTTGAACTGGCAGGATTTACGCAAATACTGTTGCATGATGGCTTTTGGTTCTGGAATGTGATTGGGTGTTGACTTGGGGGTTCATGAATCCAGTCCTCGTGACCCCATACAATAATCTGTCTCAACTGTAGTGAATATATATATAATAATATAAATTAATATATTTTTTAGTATATAATAATGTATTGATTGAGTAAATACATTACAAACCATCAGTGACAAGAAAAGTGGAACATTGGCCTTGATTTGCGAGCTGATGGACATGAACTTATATGAAATGATAAGAGGTATGGCATACATGTACATCACCTGTGACACTGGTACCAAATGAGTTATCAAGCAAAGTCACAGGGGCTGTTCATTTTGTGAACTTTTGTGAATTTATTTCATACATTCGCTCTCATATATTCATCCTCAATGACTTCATTTTACAAACTCGCAAAATGACCAGCTCCCAGTTGGCTTGATATCTCAGATGGTTCTTCTACAAACACAGCCTTGTATGCATTCTTTGCTATTCAGATAAGAAGATACTCTTCAGATAATTTGATAGTGTAGCCCAAGTGCCCAAGTTTTGTACTAAAAAAAAAAGAACAAAGTTTGGAAGTAATCAACTCAGGTAATCAAGCACAATTTTCAAGAAGTTGCCTTCATTTTTTCTTACTAAAACTCTGAAGATGACTTCCGCTCAGGTTGTCGAAACGTCAGTCAAAGTCACCACAAACAGTCCTTCTCAGGACTTCACTCGCCCGGATGATCATAATTTACGTACTTATGACATGACTCCTGGGTTCAAACCATTTACAATAAAAGTTAAGACTTAAACTTAGACATAGTCTTAACTGCCAATATTTACGTTCAGTTTAGAAAATACAAACGAAGTAAAAACATTCTGCAAAGCTTAGGGACATTAAAAACAAAGAAATATTTACCTCGATCTCTCAAGCTCTGTCTGAATTCAGTTAACAGGGAGCAGAGCAGTGCACGTTGCATTGTGGTGTCTACAAAATTAACCGCAACATCCTTGCCCCTTTGGTCTTACTGCAACCACAATGCTTTGCATTAATTTTTGCAAGAAGGGTGCTGATTAAAGAGTTGCCTTGCTTGATCGTTTCAGGCTCCCTCGCCGTACCAGCAATTAATTATTGTCAGTAATTTATTAAATGTTGTCTTTGTTTGTTTTTAGGACGGCGACACTACTTACCTGAAGCCAAAGTAAAAAACTATATGTACCAGCTATGTAAATCAATTGATCATATGCATAGGTGAGTGGAACTGGTATATTCAGTTTGGTGTGCAACAAGACAGCTGTCATATAATGGGTAGAAAGCTACAGTAGTCAAGTCACTTTACTCCACTTAGGCAAGTCTGCTCTGTCCTACACTGCCATACTCTACTGTACTCATTTGCCACTTTTTAGTCCACTAAAGATTAAAAGTTATGTCTTTTAGTTGACTTTCTACTCTTCTCATTTCCAGGAAATCTGCTACACTTAACTTCATGTAACTTGTCTAAGGGTTAAAAGCCATGCAAAAACTCCACTTTGTCTTTTAATTTTGTCCTTAGTACATAAATTAGTTACTATTTGATTTACCCTTCATATGGACTAAAAACACTAACATGCAGGATTACAATAATTTATTATACCATATGATTGTTTCTTTCCTTAAATTTAGGAATGGAATATTTCATCGAGATGTAAAGCCAGAAAATATTTTAATCAAGGTACATATTGTCAAGTTAATAAATAGCACAATAAGGTTCAAAATATTACCTTGAGGCTGCTTTAGCTAAGTGAACATGGACTGTATAACATGGACCCTATGCCTTCGATGTAGCGCATCCAGTTTAAACTGTAGATATGTAAACCCCTATATCAAATTTAAGCTTATAGAGCTGGCTATCAAACTATACAAAGAATTTTGAAATAAAGTGGGTCGGCAAAAAACGGGTAAGGGGACGACAAAACCAGCACCAACCCTCTGAACAAACAAAACCACAAACATCTGATGGCGTGAAAATATTCGTCGAAACAGTAAGTGGATTATTTATTTTGGAAATACCGCAGCCTGGAACATTTTTTTGGATTTTCGCCACACCAACAATTGGACCCGCCAAAAAGCCACCTGAAATACGCCAGAAGTTGGCGTAAATCGTCTGGGGCTACGCCGAAGTTCTTCGGCGTAACATACATGTTTTACAGTATGGTGTCAGAAATGCCATTTTTGTGGAAGCAAGAGTCTCTAGCCAAGGTGATATTGTGTAGAAATGGCTATTGTTTGGGTAAAAAATTATTTGCTTCTGCTTTACATGTATGCTGAAAGTTGTCTTAAGGAATTTAAGAAAGCTGACATCAAGAAGGAGGTTGAATTCTCTGCCTATTATTATGTCTTCACGTGGAAATGAAGATGATGTGTCTGAGGGATTATACCTTCCAAAGGGTTTATCCAATAAAGACAAACTGATAATGGGCTGAAAAAACAGCTTCACGATCCGTTCGGTTTGACAAACTTTTATGGTGTGAAAACACATCATAAATTAATTGGCACTTTTCGGTCCGTATACGGTCCGTAAATTGCATGTCATTAAGGATACTTACATGTAGAATATTTCCATGTCTTATCAGAGAGAGGGGCTTAATATACAGTTTGTACAGATCTTAAAGACGCTTTTCAATCCGTATATATACGGTCCAAAAATTGCGTCTCATTTAATTTTCACGTTTTATCTGAGGGGGGGGGGGGGGGGACTTGTACGGTTTGTACAGATCGTAAAGGCAATTTTTCTGTATTAGTTTTATACAGTGTATTTTCAAGTTAGGGATAGCTCATTATTTATGAGGATAACTTGGTGAAAAAAATAGTTAACTTAAAAATTACCTCCTTACTTAAAACCGGAACAAAAAGCAGATTTTCTTTGCATGTCCAGAATTTGTCCAATTTTTGAAAGCCTGTTAATTGAAATGATTAACCTGTAGTCAAGATCATGTAATGTTCATGAGAGCTACAGTAACGCTCAAAAGTAAGTTACCACCCTCTCGCGAGACGCGATTCTCGTCTCGCGATACGAGTTTCTCGTCTCGCGATACGAGATTCTCGTCTCGCGATACAAGATTCTCGTCTCGAGAGACAAGACACTCGTCTCGCGAGAGAGTGAAAAAACTGTAAGTACAGTTACTTAGGCTTGACTTTTCTCGCGAGAGTTTCGCGAGAATATCAAGTTGAGTGTCGGTGTTGTTGATACGGCAGGACGCCCTTGTCACGCAGCAAGCTGAATTATGGAGTTTGGTCGCAAGCTTATCGATCGTGAACCAGGTTGCAAACAAAATCGAGCTTGCTTTGTTAAGCGACTTACCGACTGATCGAGGACTTAATGTGTTTGTATATACACTGTACTTTGTGATTTAGACCTCTACAGAGCGATTCAAGCGAACGACGGCTGCAAAGATAAGCGAACTGATCAATCTGTCATTGCGCATTTATTCGGAGGTGGCACGTTGGGTTATCGGAGCTAATAAATTTGCAGAACCTAATAAAGCGTCTTTGTGTAGAAGAGATTGTAAATGCTGTGTATGTTTTTATATCTTTTATTCTCTCAGGGATTTAGAAAAAAAAAAACAAACCCACAAACACATTCACTTTAAAGAGCTGGTGATGACCAGTTAGACCGTTGCGGCCTCTGTTGTACGTGCGCTAGCGATTATTTGTGTATTACATAGGCCTGAAACAAATATACGAAAACTTACATGTGATTTGCATTTAAAAAATCTATCTGTTACTTTTCAATAATGGGTTGTGGCTAAAATGTAAGTGTCAATCAAGTGACGACTTTGCGGGTAATTGCTAATCGTTAATAATGATAAGTTTATAACATAAACATAAAAGGCAATCAACATAACAAATCTTCGGAAAAAAAGCTTCTTTCCCCGAGGGCAAATGTTGTAATAAATATCTCCAAAGCCGCTTTGTTTTAGAAAAAGTGTTCCTCGGTTGGCTTCGCTAAATCATGCGACCTGTAGCAAACTACGCTATCGATAAACAACACACCTCTCCTTTAGCCTGCGAACACAGACGTATTTCCGGCTGCGGAGACAAGCGACAGCCGGAAATACGTGTGCGTTCGCAGGCTACACACCTCGTCGCCAGGCTGTTAAATATCATTGATCGATAAACTTGGATGTTAGTGAAATACATGCAGGGAATGAATTTGGATCAGTGAAATCCATCAATTGTTAAACAGACCACGTTGCTAAGCGCCCACTATTGTTTTTGAAAATCGGCGAAGGATTCTATGGTTGTCGAGAAATCATGCACGTATTAAATATCATTGATCGATTACAAACATAAATGAAACTATCATTATACAAATCTACAATAATTAAGGGAAAGAAAGTGTTGGTCATGACTTTAATAAATGTGGTGGCTCCTAAAGGAGCCGTTGTGTTTTGGCTCTTAAAAGAACCGTTTGTTTTAGAGGCCTGATGCACGGCCTTCACGTTGAATGACTAAGGGGATGACTTTCTTCAGGTGATTAATATAGGTGGAACACTCCTCTGCAGTCATTCTCTCTCTCCAGAACCGCAAAATTCCAGCAATGAGCTCATCTTTGGTGGTCGGCTTCACCAATGTTAAAAACGGCATACAGTGTAAATAGAGGCAACACAAGACAAGTGCACGAGAAATTCAGTTATTAGTTCTTCTCGCGAGAAACTCGGTAATATTCCAAAATTTCCGCTTTAGTGATTCTCGCAAGACGAGAATCTCGTATCGAGAGACGCGACTCTCGTTTCGCAAGAAACGAGACGAGACTGGTAACTTACTTTTGAGCGGTACTGTAGTAAGAACATATTATTAAATACTTCATAGTCATTTTGAACAGGTGGTTATTTTCATTCTACATTCTCTTGTTCAAAACGTTTTTTGAAAACCTGGTCAAAAGTGCAAAGCCTGTTGTAACGCTATGAGAGAAATTTTTTTCAAAGCCCAGTACATCTTTTTTCTGACCTGGTCATTCTACTTAATGATGAACTGTCCCTAATGGTTGCTTTGAAAGGTTGTTGAAGTGTTAATTGCTACAATGTAGTGTGTTTGCCTTTATTAAATTAGGATGATGTTGTAAAACTCGCAGACTTTGGATCATGCCGTAGTGTTTACTCCAAGCAACCATACACAGAATATATATCAACAAGATGGTAAACATTATTTCTTTGAAGTTAATAAATATTAATTAGTCATGGTTCCTTTCTGGAGAGTTCTGACCTTCAGATCTGAAGGTTGGTGGTTCCTCCACATTGTCTCTCCTCACCTGGGTATTTTAATAGGTGCCAACCGTGACATACTACTGGGAGTAACCCTCCAGGACTGGGTCAGTAGCAAATACTTCAATCTAGTTGTTTCTTTTCCTTGATTTGATACAAACACTTGTCAGGTTTATAAACCTCTTGCTGTATTGGCCACTTTACCTGTTTGGTACTTGATACTGGCTGATAGAGACTTGAGGGACAACAAAACTAATTATTTCCTGAGGGGCCAGTGATTAAGTGCTTTCAATTGTTTTACAGCCACAGAAAATAAACAAACAAACAACAAAATGAAAATTTCAACACAACTTTTACTTATTCTTGAAAGCTCTTAACATTCAAACTGTTTGACAAATATGACGCGATGAAGAAATGCAAAGCAGAACTAACCATCTACTAAACTTTTAACAAATAGTCATCATCTGTAACATTTCCTCAGTGGAAAAAAGTGCCCAAATGTTTTTTTTGTTTTCTTAGACATCCACTGCAGTGATTGACAGCAGTTAAAAAATGTAACAGTTACTTGAATCTTGAACTTCAGCATCCACATGATCACCAACCAGCCAATTAAAGTCTGAGTTATACCAGGCAAACAACAGCTGTATAGCAATTAACTATGTTCAACTGAAAAACAAACACATTAATCTACTTTTATTTTATTAGTCAATATCTAAGCAGAAATACTCTTCACAAAGTGGTCTCAAGGAGGTTCTGGGTTGAATATTTATTTAATTACTATATATTAAATATAATAAAATTATTCAGTGGAACCTTGATTTAACGAAGTCGCTGGGGACCGGCCAAATTTGTTCGTTAAATCAAGGGTCCGTTATATCGAAAACCTCGATATAACGAACTTCAGGGGAAACGACCAAAATTTTCGTTATATCAAGGTCATAGTTAATGATTGATTTGTAACACAGGTGTCACGGAATTCAATGCTGATGTCGAAATACTATAGTACCAATGTCTATGAGAAATAATAAGCCGTTGACTGAAAGGCTGCTGTCTCTTTACCATGAGGATAAGAAGGATTTGTTGACTGTTGATCTGTTCAGCGTTAATCTTCTGTCGCATGTTGACATCGTAATTCGTTATATCGAGGTAGATTTTACGTTTGGGCTTCCGGATTATGTTTATTATATCGATTATATCGAAGAATTCGTTATATCAAGGTTCTATTCCGTACATTTTACTGTAACTTTGGCCGGGACATAGAATATTGTTCGTTATATCGAGGACTTTGTTAAATAGAGGTTCGTTAAATCGAGGTTCCACTTTATAATAAAAATGTGACTTACAACAACAAGAGAGAAATGGAGAAAAATAACAAGTACAATACAAAACGTTTATAAAGTAACTCATAAACTTGAAAAATAAGTAGATTTAAATCTCAACATAGACTCAAAGTTCCTAATATCATTGCTTAAATTGTTCCAGTCATTAACGGCATGAAAACCCAGAACCACTGCTTACCCCAATAATAGGGGTAACATTGAAAGTTCAGTTTGGTAACGATTTCTGTTTGCCCACTATTAGATCTAATATTTAGTTCTAATGGTTGACAAATGGAAATCTTTGCCAATCAACAATGTAATACAACTGAACTTTCAATGTTCCAAGTCGTTGAAACTACATTATTATTATTATTATTATTATTATTATTATTTTTATTATTATTATTATTGTTATTATTATTATTATTATTATTATTAGGGTTAAAGTACACTATGCACATGTAATTCAAAGAAATTGGAAAGCTCAATACACACGTGCAGACTTTGTAAGGTCAGAGATAATTTCAAGGAAATTTGGAACAGTTGAAAACAAGGTATAACTGGTGTAAACAGGTGTAAGGTTTAACTCCACTATGACAACTATGTAACTAACCAAGTTTGAGAGTATTTCCCCGCTACTGGTGGGTGTAATTTCTTTGATTCTAGGTACCGTGCCCCAGAATGTTTGCTGACTGATGGTTACTACACTTACAAGATGGATATGTGGAGTGTTGGTTGTGTTTTCTTTGAAGTGTTAAGGTGATTTAAAGACTGAGAGTGGCTTACAAAGATTGTTCTGCAATATTTCTATATGAACGCAAAACCTGTGTCTGGTGCCCACTTTTATTAAACTTTGGCAAATTATTAAAATTATAAAAAAAATTAGCCATGTTTCTGTGCTACATTACACTTGGTCTACATAATTTTATTTTCCTGTAGTTTTTACTCTCATTTGCTGGCTAGCTGTGAAATCTAGTTCAATCAAATGGAGATGGTTTAAATGTCCTTTGCCTCTGAATTTTGCAAAACCTTTTTTGTGTTGAATTTACCTTTTTAAATTTATTACTTGAACTTCAACTTCAACCATTGTTTTTTTGTTTGTCTTTTTATCAGCTTGCATCCACTTTTTCCTGGGTCCAATGAAGTTGATCAGATTGCTAAGATTCATGATGTCCTGGGAACTCCATCACCCGTCATTCTAAAAAAATTGCAAAAGTGAGTTACAAAATTATTTTGTCTGTTAAGGAAAATTTAAATTAGTAGGTCATATAATTTATGTGTGATGTAGTCCAGTTAAGTATATTTTGTGTTCAGTCTTAAGCCCCTTTCACACCAACAAAACATGTAGCTCAAGTCGACGAGCCGATGCGTCATCTAATGCATGCTTACGATTTGATTCTTCCACTGATTCACGTTTTTTTTTCGTCGTTGTTTGGCGCGATTTCAACAGAATGGATTTCAACATAAACGTTAATGGTTTACTTTTCTTTGAAACAAACAAAAAAAAAAAAGAATCCAGGTGCATGGATCGAACTGACGTCCCGCTTCCAGGATCACTCAATTGACTGGGCCGCACACCACGTTAGTCCCTTTGGCCACCGAAGAAACTTCTCGAATCGAAGTGAATTTCAATGAGCACATTGTAACATCGGAACGACTTACAAGCGCAAAAAGCCACGCTTCGCTCCCCGGCGTCAGGGTGACCATGGTACCATGGTTTTTCATTGCCAACCATGGTTGACCATGGTCGACAGTGTTGTGACCATGATGCCTGACCATGGTGACTCTTTTACTGCTGACCATGGTTAAAAAATATCACTATCAAGTATTGAAAGATACTGTGTAGAAAGTTGCAGTTGATGTGTGTGAGGATGAAGAAAAGTGATTTTCATCAATTTTAGATCACATTTATAAGCACTGAAGTACAATTACTGAACACCATGGAAAACCATGTTCAACCATGTCCAATCACGAGTGTCACTCATGCGCTAGATAATAGATTCGCTGATACACAAGTAAAAATGTTTTTATGTTTCAACACATTTACAGCATAATTTTTTGCTGATTCACTAAAATAACTATAACAGAAAGGAAGATAAAATAAAACTTTAACACTTTTGAGTCGCTTTTTGTCAGCCATGGAATACCATGATTGACCATGTTCAAGAGGACTAACCCAATAGTGATTTTTAGTATATGTTTTTCTTCACTTGGAGCTCTTGTCTAGTTAGCAGAACAAGTGGTAGTCCTTGTTTTAAAAATTCTAGCTTGCACAGGAGGCTTATGCGGGGAAATCTTTTCACATGCAAATGGTTTCTAATATATTCCCCCGCCTGAGTCTCCATTGCAAGCTCGATCCAGTTCAAATATTTTACCGAGAATACGAATATGGTCTATTCACATGTATAATTCACAGTTTCTTTGTTGTAGGTTTTAATCTTAACCATGGCAAATTTTAATTAATATGCAACAATAACAAATGGTTTGGAAGAAAGAGAAAGGAATTGTATACGTTGTCTTATTACCACAAGAGTGAGCTGTATTTTTTTGTATGTTATTTTAATTGGTCGTATAAAGACCAAACCAAGATGAGCAACTGATATAAGTATTTGAAACTGGCTTCCTTTCAAGGAAAGCTTTAATACTAAAAAACATGAGCTTACAATTTTATTATTGGTCATACACTGAACTGCATTTGTGAAAACACTATTACTTTTAAACCTTCTTTGATGAATCTTGACTCCATTAAATGCCAAAAAGAACAGCAATGCTTTGAATCATAATTCCAACGGCCTTCATGCGCAATGCTAGCTTTTAAAATGAGCAAGAAAGCGACTGTCTGCAGCTGGAGTCTGACTGAGTTAACCGGCAGCCATCTTGGATTTCATTCAGACTGGGAAGACTGGGCATGAACAAAGCCACTTTGGTCAGCAGATATGGCACTGCAGGCTCGGGAAAAGACCGTTTCATTTTAGATTTTAGGCGGGATTCAAGCGTTTAGGAGACATTTCCTCTGGATTTTTACCTCTGTTAAGCTAAAAAATGATGGATTAAAGCAGCAAATGTGGATAACTACTTTAAGAAAGAGGTAAGATTTCACACAATAATTTTGATGAAAGACTACGCGAGAATGTGTGATTTTATAGATCTTCTGGGTGAGTGCAATTGCCCTTCTTGAATTTTATAGAGCAAATTCGAGATTTTTGAAGTAGACATTCCCTATTTATTTTTAATACAAAGCTTTTGCATTATTGTTTTAACGGGGTAATAAATATTATTATTATTTGTAGCCACTTTGATATAATGTCTTGATATAAGCTGACGACTTACATGATCTTGATTTGAATGAAGCATGGAGATCAGTTCATGATCAACTTCATGCCCAATTTGGGTGTATATTTTTGTAACTGTCACCTCAGATGTTAGAATGCACTCATTTTACTCAGAAACCAACAAGATGACACTGTAATCACTCAGAAGAACTCACTTAAAGCGCTCAATTTTCTGTTTTACTACAGATTTTCAACTCAATATTGTTGTCAAGCCGATACGCAAGACTGTACTGAGCTTCAGAGTGAAGGCACCAAATCCTGCTCAACAAGATAAGTCGACCACTATGATCGTTGGACTCTTTAATAATTTTAACTGATTCATTTTGTTATGAATCGTGCCTTTTGCTACTAATGTACTACTCAGGAACATTGATTACATGAATTTACATGAATGTAATAGCCTGATCACAGAAAAGTAATAAATTCCTGTCTGTCCCTCAGTCACTACTTGTGGTTAAAGCCTTTAGTGTAATTTTAAGCGTTATAAATAAAGCTGTTTCCATTATAATGGCCAAGCATGATCAGTGAAATGTTTTCATCAATGAATTCCATGGAAATTCATTAAGAATGCAGTTGTGTTCCATGGAATAGTTCTTGTGATTAATCAATAACTTCCAGATTTTAAACGGTACCAATCTAGTGAAGCATTGACACGCTCTGCCTTGCCATTTCATGGTTGACCATTATGTTATATTAGTAATTGGTATGTTATTTAAATAGATCAAAACTAAGGCATGTTTGACCATGGTTTTCCATGGCATGTATCAAACTAAGGACATGGTTGACCATGGTTTTCCATGGTATGTATCAAACTAAGAACATGGTTGACCATGGTTTTCCATGGTTTGTATGAAACTAAGGACATGGTTGACCATGGTTTTCCATGGTATGTATCAAACTAAGGACATGGTTGACCATGGTCAAACATGGTATGTATCAAACTAAGGACATGGTTGACCATGGTCAAACATGGTGTTTAACCATGGTCAACCATGATTGACCCTGTTTCTTTCCACAGCCAGCTTGACCATGGTCAACCATGGTCGGCCTTGTGCCATTTAACGTCCATGGTCGACCATGGTTAAACCATGGTTGCACCATTGTCAAACCATGGTTGACCATGGTTGGCATCCATGATCAGCCATGTTTAACAAAAGGTTTCTTTTGTTTCTCGTTCGAACAAAAGATGGCAAAGACACACCGCCAAGAAAAACTTGGTTTTTTGCATACGTTATTTCTCGAAAACGAAGCACTAATTAACGAAAAAAAATACAGAGCAATGTTTTTCCATTAATTTGAAGGCCACATGCAAAAATTCAGGCACTTTTGACAAAAAAAAATTTCAAGCAAATTTTCGACTTTGCATAGTTTTCCATCAAGCCCTTCAATTAAACCAGGTTTATCAAAAATGAAAATTGGTAACAGAAAGCTGAACCATTGGCTTTGACATAAAAATTCAAGTAAACTTTAACTTATGCTTTCATTTGTGCTAAATCTGTAGTCGACAAAAATCCGAAATCAGCTTTTATGAAGGAAACAATTTTAAAATGTGTTCAACTAAACAACTTTTAAATGTGTTTAAGCCTTGGTGTGAATGGGGCATTAGTCAGATTGTTCTTACCTATTAAGTGTAATAACTTTAAACTGCGTATAGTTCATTATCAGTGCAGAGGAATTTTATTTATGAGATGTACTGTAGTTGAAAAACTGTGGTTTTTTTTCCTTAGGAGTTGGGAGGGGAGGTTTCAAACATAACTTTTGATGATAGCCTTTTTATCAGATACATGCACCCTCTTGTTCTAACCTCCTTGTACACCTTGCAATCACAATCCCCCCCTCTTATAACACATGTGCCCCATCCCCCATCCTATCTGATATATCTACCCACCCTGTATCTTAAGTTAAACAGTCAAGTGTCACATATAATGATTTACCACCAAACTCCTATTAAGCAGTAAGCCTTGGGAAGAAGCAAGCGGCTGCTTAGTGAAGGTGATTCATTCTGGTGATTCATCAGATATTTATATACTGCACTGCTGGACGAACATCACTATATTTGAATATGAGAAGGCTCGGGAAGGCTTGTGACAACACGACAAGCACATCATACTACCTGTTATTCACAAAGTCAAAGTTTCACTCTCTTGATAAGTGCCACAAAAATGTGAAAGATCCTTTAAAAGTGGATACATTATGTAAATTGAGTAATGGATTTTAAAAAAAATCCTTTCGTATTTTTTGTTCTGGTGCTCCTCACATGTATATTTTAAACTGTGCCCCCAAATGTTTTTGATGTGTATACCAAGAAACTGAAGACTGGTGTATAACAACTGCTCTCAGAGCCGAAGCCTATATTTGACATCCCCAAGCATCCAGCTTTTTAATTTACGGGTACTGGATCCTCCTGATACAAAAATGTACTTCACAACATCTGTAATAATCACAGTTAAATTGTATTAATATTATTATTTTGTATTAATTACTTACCTGTTTATTTTCTTTTGTTGTTTTTCAGTAAATCACGTAGCATGAATTTTAACTTCCCTGCAAAAACAGGGACAGGCATAAGTAAGCTTCTGCCTCATGATCACGTCTCACAGGAGTGCATTGAACTCATTGAACTTATGTGTGCTTATGATCCTGACGAGAGGTGATTATGTCTTATTTAAAATGTCAATTTTACATTTCATAAAATCTTTCAAAAGGTTTTATTATAATTATATAATGTTACAGTGTATGGACAGTGTTTTTTATAATTATTATTAACCAGCCTATAAAAGCTTGTTTAGGTTTACCTGGAGTTTCTTTTTGTAGGCCACTCACCAGAAAACCTTTGTCTAAGTTGTCTTGGTCACCACAGAGTACTCTTCCTAGAAAAGCTATCCGGCATCCTCTGGGATAAAGAAAGAAAATTAAGGACGGTGCCTACTAATACCGAAGTATTTTTGTGCGGTTTATGACTATGCAGGAAAAGCAGATCTTAGCAAGGACTATTGGAATTCAAAAAGAAAATTGGGGGTAACTACACATTTTTCAGAGATAATTAAGCAACAATATCTCTATGAAGCGCCAAAATATAAAGTAATGTATGGGATTTTTTTCTAAATTAAAGCTTAATTTTCTCTGAAAAATGTACGGTTACCCCCAATTTTCTTTTGAGATACCAAAGGCATTTGGTAAGTTCTGCTTTCTCCATATAGTTTTAAACCGCGCAAAAACATTCCTGTATTAGTAGGCACCACCCATAGGAAACCCGAGTATCTCGCGATGTGCAGAACGTATGCGCAGTAACAATAGTAGGCACCGTCCTTAAATGGACTTGAGGAAAACAAAATCACTTAACTTCCCTGTTCTGTTGCTGACTTGATCATGATGCAATTTAGATGTCATTATTTATTCATTTCAGACTTGTTGAATTTACTGTCTTATGTGGTCTACGTGCTTCTTGTAGAGTGAACAAACGTGGCCAGAGTATCAATTAACTGGTTCATATTGGTCAGAAAGTTTAAGCCATTGAGACAGAATGTGTCTGCACATGTATAGGGATCCTCAAATTTTTTCCCTTTGGAAGAGCATTTTTGCTATCGTTAGAATTACAAGATTGTCTGTCCATTTTTATGTTGTTGATTTTTACTGGTGAGGCTCATATTCACATTTTCCAGCAGAAAACAGTTGTTTGTGAGAATGACTCTTAACATTGCTTTGAAGCCCTGTCAAGAATATACTATAGTCAATTCTTTTACCTAACCCATAATGTGCAGTTCCAGAAAATATCCATACCCCCCCCCCACAGAAGGTTGTTTTATTTTAACCCCCCACCCCCTCGGAATTTCCATTCCAGAGGGTTTATGATGACCCCCCCACCCCTCCAGAATTTCTGGGGTTTTAATACGCCTTTAATACCCCGCAGAAGTTCAAAATCCATTAAGACTAAGAAAATTGACGACGCACACTATTATGATCAATTGTTTTTATTATTGAAGCGACGTTGACTACTCTTAAACTAGTTCAGCTATTAACAACACTTCGCTATTTTACTTGTTTATCCTTTTGGAAATTGGAAAAAACTCTAAAATGGTCGAATTTTTAGGTCAATAAAACATGGCTTAATTCTTTGTTGTTGCGTAGTTTACATTTATAACTTTCTAGAGCACTTAAGCAACTTTTCTTTTTCACCTAAAAACGATCGACCGGCCTTTGCAAATATTTCCAATTTTGTTATGACCTCCGCAGAAAAACGTTTGCTATTGCCACGAAGAAACCGCTAAGAATCTAAGTTGCACATTGAATATACGATGCTGGATTTTAATGTATCAAGTAGAATTTTGAAGAACTTTGAAAACCCAGTCGAAAACTGGCTGCATGCACAAGAATTGAAAGCCGCCTTTGTGAACAGTTTCAAAAGGTTCTCCTGTCATAACTTCAAAATTAATTAGTCTGTGGATTCACGTCTCGGCACTGAGATCGTGAATGAAATGAATTCGAGAAAGAAAAGAAGTTTCTGTTTTCAACGTTTTATGTCAGGTTTTTACAAAATAAACGTCGCTGTCTCACGTCCAACGGAATTCAATCTAGAGCAAAATTTGCACACATCGGGAGAGTTTCGCATTTGATGCCACGGGATCAAATTTCAACTCCAATGTTCATCAATATTCACTGGATGGAAATATCTCTGCAGAATCTTTTCCCTTTCTTCCAGAAATCTTTGTTGTGAAAGATTGCATTGGAGAAATTACACGTTTTGTGGCCACGGTAAAATAATTTTCCGTGGGAAATAAATTCATCGAGCACGACAGCGCTGTCAGCACGCACGTTGTACGTTTCGTCGTGTCAGAAATAGATTTCAATTGCAAACTAGCCTGTGGGACTACGAGAAGGCCATGCTCATCAAAATAGTTGGTTTGTTCAGAAACCTTTTAATCTCTTCATTTGATGCTCTAATACGAGTAAAGAGGGGTTTTATTTAATTCAAAACTCGAACTTCAAACGATTGTGAAGTCACAGCCATGCACTCGCGGCATGATATGAGGCTGATTGATCGCGCCGCGAAGTCGAACTTCAAAGAAAAATACCTGTCATGCGCTACTTTTGCTTATCAGAAGGATTAACTAGACAACACTTCTACCGAAATGTCTTTTTCCAGAATGATCATCGTTTGCGCTGCTTTTGTGCTGGATTATAATTATTTTTCCGCAGTGGCGACTGAAAATTCTTGTCAGCCAACTTTGTGCCTCGCTTACGATTTTTTTGTGAATCTCCTGACCCTCTGGAGAAATTTTTCATAGGAACACCCCCCAACCCCTCGGAAATTTCCGTCTATTAACCCCCCTCCCCCTCGGAATTTCCATTGACCTTCCATGGGGGGGGGGGGGGGGTATGGATATTTTCTGGAACTGCACAATGCACTGTGCCGGCCAAAACCGGCTGTAATTTCGGGCACATCCGTGCGCACTATGCATTTGGAGCCAACCTCCACTAGAAGGGAATTTTTTGTCCCCTATTGTTCTCATTGTCTTCAGAAAGGACTGACCAAACAGAATCCACTTACTGTGCATATATTTTTAGGTCTTAGGGGGGCCTAGACAAAAGAGCTTTTTGTCTATAGAAAATTTTTAGTTGCCGACTTTTGCGTTTTCCTAAGGAAAACACACCTTTTTGAAATGGTAAATCGAAAGAAGAACTGCTAAGAAATACTCAACAGTTTCGACAGTGGAAATCCGAGAAATAACTGCGAAGAAAAAGTGCTTCGAGTACAAATTGTTGTTTTATCCAGGCGACGAGCGAGCGGACAGCTCAAATCATTATTCAGGCCACGGACTTTCTGCGAAATTTTAGAGTACTTCTGGGAATTCAACAGCCAAAAAATTACAGGTTTGATTGTGAATTTGTACTAAAATACTATTCTAATTGACCGATTCTTTGTACTCGGAACAGTTTTTGCGAAATATTTGCACAGGTCGAGAAATTCACTTTGAATTGGACTTGTTGTTCCTTCAAATCGCTTGCGCGTCTCTCGTCTCGCATTTATAGTTATACGCGTTTCTTTGTAAGGCATAAACAAAGACTTTTCTGAATAAATTTTTCATTTAGGAAAGCTTTTCTTTTTCCTTTCTATTTTCATTGAGAAAACGTGACAACTGTGCAATCTTGCGAAAACAAACACATGCTCACGAGACGGATCAAATTTCATCCATGTGACGCGCGGATCAAATTTCATCAAAATTTTGCAAATGTTTACCTTCAAGATTGTTTTTTGGAAAATTTTTAATTGGCAACTAGTGTATTTTATTCCATAATTAGTAATTTTAACTATCTTAGACTAAAGGGGTGTTGTTTTTTTTTGCCCTGTAAATGATGTATTTTTACTGCACAGGGGGTAGGAAATAACCACTTTGTCAATTTTGCTGAATTTTGGAAAACCTCTGGAAACGGCTGGTCCTTAATAGTGAGCAAGCAAAACTCAGATAGTACAGAATTATGTGAAATAAAATCTCGTGTATACACTTAAAATAATTTTGTGTCAAAACAATAAGACTACTTTGAGCTTAAGAGCACTTCTCAAAGTTCTACATGTATATCCTGCAGTTCATGAAATGTAATTAAAAAAGGTAAATGGGTTTGTTTACGTCAAACTTTTGAGTACACAGAAACATGGAATTGTAAGCATTTTATTAATTAAGTTGACAATTCAAAATAAAACAACTTGGCTTTCAAAAGCAAAAGGAGCTAAACTTAATAAAGAAAAGGACTGCTCCTATTGAGAATGTTCAGCTCAAAGGATGTCATTGCCGTTTAAAGTTACTACAAAGCAAAGCTGTAAATTTACCAGAATGTTGTGTCAAGAGAACTTGAAAATCTTCAGAACATCTTCAGAAAGTATGTTCCATTCTTTCAATTGATGTTTTGCCATCTGAATCAGTTTGTCATCTTGTTTTGCTCAGCCAAGACAGCACTCAGCAGACTTGTGGTATCAGTCAACAGTCCATATTAAATAACTTTTAATTAGGTATAATGCAAATGAAAATGCTGTCAAACTCATGCATGGTATCATGCCCTACCAGCTGTGATTGCAGTTTGCAATGGATATTATTTTGTGTTCAAGACATTCCCTGTTACCCTAACTTTTCACTCAACCACTCTCAAAATTGTTTGTTCTTACTGTTGTACACTGTACATGTATATCATAAACTGCAAATTCTTTGCAACTGTGATAAAAATGGGACTTAAAATTATTTCTCCACAAAGTTCTTCCAGGGCTATAAATAGTAAAATATTGGTCAACCATGTCCAAAGCACTTTGCTAAATTATTTGACACTTTATTGCTGAATGCTTGTTTAAACATAATTTCCAGAGTATTCCATGGTTTATGATTTGAAGCTTTTTGCAATTTATGAACAAAAATATCAAGTATGAAATTCAATGTTCTTAATTATTTGAAGAAATATTGTGCCAAGATGTTAATCATAATGTCATAATTTGTCTTTGGGGGAACAATTTATTAGCAACCTAAAGGGGTGCAGGGTTTTGCAAATTTTGCACAGTTAAAAAGCCTCTATCACTTACTTGGGGTTTTTTAGTGACTAGGGGCAGATTGTAAACTAGTTCACTCAGTCCTGTTACATTGTAAATTAAATTGGACTTACTGTAAATGCAAAAGTACTGTTTAATGCAGAAATCCATGTACACTGTAATAGCTAAATTATTTGTTTTTGTTGTTGTTTTTGTAATGTAGAATATCAGCCAAGCAGGCCCTGAGACATCCCTACTTTAAACAACTCAGGTATGTATGAAAGATACGATAGCTCTACTGTTACACGTGCTCCACTGCAACAGACTTAATCTGTGTGATTATTACTTACCACATCCATGAAACAGGTGCTGGGCAGCACTCTGTTTGTATTAATGGGTGCACCCTAGAATTGATGCCACAGTAATTTCGACGCATTATCTGAGAATAAAATGCTACACCCATGAGAAGAAAACCCAGTTTGGATTGAGTGTTTAAATATTGAAGTTAAACCTGAATGTCATTCTTCCTATATGTTATAAACTAACAGATTAGTATATTTAGCAAATACATTCCATTTTGACATGTGTCTGTACTCAGATAACTGACCCAGAACGTTGATGTCTATACGTGATCTGAGAACAAAGAAGAATGAATCAAATTAACATAAAACAACATTTTATTTTTGTTTGTCTGCTATGCCTTCTTGGCAAAACAGTTTGCTCTGTTGGACTCTAGGCTGGTCACACCACTCAGTGACATCATTATTTTGTGTATCTGTAGTACCCTAATCACAAACTCCTCAAGACCAATCAAAATGTGAGTTTTACACTGTTATCAATCAGGGGTATCAAGTATCATTTATTGGGAGTACCTAGCTCTTTGCTATTCGTCTCCCTCTTTATTAACAACCTTTTCTATGTTTGTTAAATCCTTGTTTCTCAAATATTCACAGAGAGCAAGACAAAAGGCAGGCAGCCAGGTTGTCATCACCCTCTGAGGCATCAGTCATTTCTAAACCACACAGGACAGTAAAAAAGAAGGTACAGAAGACTCCCCAGCAAACCACCCCTTTTAACTCGTGAATTGTGTATGCACAATGAATGAGTTATCATAATCTAACGAAAATTTTCTCATAACATCAGTGCAACAAATTTTTTGTGGCTACTGCCTTCTGGGAAGGTCAGTAGCTACTATGTTACTGTGTTATGCGTTAGTCCGTAAATCGGAAGCTTTCGAAATAATTGCAGAATTTACCCGAAGTTGGGTCGAGTTCACCACGACAGGTTGACAAGATCTCAGTCGGCTTTCTTCGTATGGAAGATCATTGTATTCAAATCAAAATAGCTGCTGTGTCTTTCATGCATGGATTTTTTCAAGGTGGCAATTTGTGGTTCTTGGAAGGAAAGCACAGGTTTTCAATACTGTAAATCAAAAGAACAACTTCTAAGGAACACTCGGCTGCTTAAAAAGAGGAAATCAGTGATTTCATAGCGAAGAAATTCCTGTTCGAGATTTTGTGTCAAAGCGAAATATGTGTGATCATAAACAAGATCTGCAAATCATCACATGAGCTGTAGACATTCTTGGAAATTTTTGCGTGCTCCTGGGAATCCACTTTATAAAATACTACAAGTTTGAATGGAATGTGAATTTGACCGTGCTTTATGTCAAATTGATGGATTTGTCATATTTCAAGTAGCTTTGTATATGGCTTTTTTGAAAAACATACTCAGTTTAAAAGAGCCGAGAAATTGTACTTGAGTGACTCGCAGTTCGCTTGGATCGGTCGCCTTCATTCGAGGTGAAAATTGAAATAATGAACAAATTTGCTTTTCAAGCGTGAACACAGGTCTGTCTGAATAAATTTTTCAATTAAGAAAGCTTATTGTCTGTTTATCAGTGTGTGTCTTGATTCACGGAATTTCTTCACCATGCGATCTTAATATGTAAACCATGGGAGAGCCAAACCATATCTATTACTGTTCCCTGTGTATTAAAGTGTAAACAAACTGAAATCCTCCAGCACATACCAAATTCATCCATGTGACAACACGATCAAATTAAGCTGCACAATTTGGGCACTGACTGGAGCTGTTCATTCGCCCCTCTGGATTTTATACAACATTGCTTTTTTACTGCAATATTCTACAAAAATAAAGTATTAGCCACATGCAGTCATAGACTGCCTTTTATCTAAATTAGTAACTACTGTATGAGCTTGGAGACCATAATTATGTGATATGCCATTTAAAAACTATTTCCTGGGCTATGCTATCAATCACACCAACAGATCTAGAAATGGAAGAGTTTACAGATTAGATCGACAAGTGTCCAATACAAAAAACAGGGAAAAAGCTTAAAAATGTTTGTATACCTGCCAACTCTCACGCATTATGCGTGAGTCTCATACCTGCTGACTAAAGACATCAATCTCACGCATCAAGGCCAACTTCTCACGCCTGACTCACAAATCCGGACGAGTTGTTCTAAAAATACTTCATTTCATTTCAGATTTGTTATGTATTATTTCTTTCCCCTTATTTATAACAATCGCGAAAGCTTTCAAATGTCTATAATCCGTTTGAATTGGAAGTGTTCAAAGGTCGTCAGAATATCTTCGGACATTGTCGGCAATGTTCGGAAGTCTATGGAAATGGCTCGAATGTTTTCGGAAAATTATCCCAGTCATGACGAGACAAAAATCTCACGTGTTTGACTCAGAAAAAGTGGGCAGTATATGTTCGTATTGTATACCCCTAAACTATACCTTAATTTTCAGCTCTCAGTGCATGGGTTGCTGTAGAAGTAAAAATTAATGGGAACAGATCCAAAAGTTGGAGGGGTGTTAAATCAAGTCTCGTACAGGAGGACAGCATGATTTTATGCCTTCACTGCACAGATTGATCTTCTCCAAGATCTTTTGATTGTCCCAATTTCACACAAATTGACCAAATATTGAGCTCTTGATAGCATCATGCATCATATGGTAACATTGTACAACGGCAATTTATAACAGTGTAGTTTACATCTTTTCCTTTTTTTCTTTCAGAGAAAACACGTGATGGGAAGGAGTCATGTACATTCTCCCACTGAAGTAAGTAAATATTATGGTGACATTCATTTATTGAGATGTGTATGCTTTGGTGTTAAGGAGAATTTGGTGACTCCAGAAATCATGTATTATTTAATCTACTAATAAAAGGTAAACATTAAATTGAGTTACTCACCAATGTTTGAGCTGCTGACCAGAACTGCTTCCAATCCGTATGAAATTTACCTCCAAAGTAGCCTGAGACTCAAATTAAGTGCTGCCATTTTGACTAACACTTTAGTATCCTGGCTTCCTATTCATGATGTCATATTTCCATATAAGAGAATATTGCAAAACACATGGGAATCGCTTTCGAGCCAGAATGTGTCCGTCATCACAACAATAACGACAAGGA
>NW_028145430.1:4745000-4762500 GCF_977016875.1 Pavona decussata | reverse complement strand
CCCACAAGTGGTCGAGCGGTTCTTGTGTTATTTATTTTTCTTTGAATTTTTAAATCTGATAAGTGTGTAAATATGTACAGTGATAAGGGAAATAGTCTTTACAAAACACTCATATTTTCGTGTAGTCCAAAAAACAATATTTTAATTTGTGTCAAACTATTTCATTTTTTGTAAATTACTCTGTTTGCTTACTTCAATATACAAGACATTTTAATTAGCAAAGAAAGCCAGGTGCTTTTTTAAAGAAAGATGTCATACTGTACGTAAGATATTTTTATGATAGGAAATTTTTTATCTTCTTTTGTTGAATGATGTTAAAACATAATTTTTAATAAGTAATTAAATTAAAATGATTTACAAATTGAGAAAACAATGTAGCTGGTGGCTCAGTAGTAACCCTTGACTTAAAAAAAGGCACATGCCCCTATTTTCATTGTAACATTCCTGGAAATTTCATGATACTGAAAGCTGTTAATTGAGTTTTGTGTTTCTCTTTTGTATGACAAACAAAAAATTAAAATTGGTGATAGTTGACTGGAACTTCTCATAAAATTGTAAATTATTTTGATTTTGTGACATCTCCCAGGCTTCATCTTTTTTTTTTTTTAATTTAGATGTGTTCTTTGCCAAATAAATCTTCAAGTGAATGTATTAAATTAACAGGAAAGAATTAACAGCTAAACTGATTTTGTTATAGGATTCAATGTCACTGTGATCTGATAATGATAAATTATTTATTTTGAATAAAAAAAATTGTCCGAAAGGTTTCTCCATTTGGTCACAAATTTGGTAATGTAATTAGAATGTATAGTGACACTGTAAATATTTTTTAAGATATTTACTAGACCAATGTGAACAGTGTGATTATGAATGAAAATGAATAAAAAGAGTGTGTATCTTAATTAGCTTTCCAGACATGACCCCTTCCTCTTTTGACAGGTCACGGCCTATAATTTGTTACTGGTCTTACATCAAGCTTTTAAGTTCACTACACTCTTCTCCTAATGGATGTGTCAGTTCTCGTTAAACCGCCGTTAAACCTCCGAGACCTGCTTGCTCGAGTCCACAAATTATGCTCTCACAAGAACCTCCACTTCCATCCACCAAAGATTTACAGTCAAACCTGTATAAAGCGGACACCCTCGCGACCCTTGCAGGCTCCCTTAGAATTCGTCTTAAAAGAGTCATATTGATATTCCGCAGTATTAAAATACCTTAAAAGGGTCAAATACTATTTTCGTGAACGGAAAGGTGTTTCGCAGACTGAAAACCAGATGGGGTCTATTCACCAGCAGAAAAATCTACTGTTCCGGCCCAAACAAAATAACAGATCTTATTCATACAAAACTACATCTTGGACCCGAGTGGCGTATTTTCTATTTTCCTCACCAATAAGATCACTGATGACGTTATTCTCGGTTGTCTATGTGAACAGTCGGTGATAATTAAGTGAGCAATAGATTTGTCTCTATAATAAAAAGAAAATTACATGGTGGCTTCAAGATATGAATTTTATTTTCTTGTGTTAAATCAAAAAACAACATTTTACTGGTTGTTTTTACCACTCGAAAATAAAATTCATATCTTCGCGGCGCCGTGTAATATCTTCTATTTAACCATTCATGGACAAATGGTCTGTTTACAAGGAGAGGGAATACCTCTGGAAGAAAAAATGTGATATTTGTCAACGAGCTAAGTTACAAAACGTAGAAGAGACTAAACAACATCTCAACGACAGATTTGGTGAACACAAATGTGCAATCAAAGAAGCCATTAAACAACGTCAGATTGGTCAATCCATCGCCGATTTCAGATCATTTTACTCTTCCGAGCCATTCAGTCAACAACATGCGGTAGAACTCACTCCGCTGGAGCTCATCAACTTCAAAAGAGACGGCATTGGGAAAGCTGGGAAAGCATTTTTAATTTCCAAGACTGTTGAACCCAAGAGGATGAACAGACGCGATGAGACTTAATCTGTCTGTATCTCTATAATCTTGTCATAGCTTCTACACACGTTTCTGCTTTCTGTGTTTATCAACCAATCATATCTCAACTATTCATTAGTTTCATTTTAAACATTGTAACCGTTTATTTCTAATTTTTACTTAGCTTTTTTGCGGCCCCTGAAGAATGTTGGTTTTGTCTGACCAAAATATTGGGAAAAATAACCGTTTGTAGCTGTGCGATCTTAAGGTTTACAGGCCTAAGAGGTGCACGGGCGCTGGGGACGAGATTAGTCAGTCTAGGAGGCTCGGCAGCTCGGCAGCGTGGCTGAAAAAAGCGGGAACTGACGCGGGAACTAATGTTGGAACTAATGTAATGTTGGCGGTTGATGTTCAGTTGCAGTTGTTTTTACATGTTCTTTTTTCCATATTCGCTGGCTTTTACCATCTGTTTGTTGGTTTGAAACACTTCTTGGACACACACAGGTACGTATATTAAGTCTGGTTATTTTCAAATACTTGTGGATATACTTGTGTGCTCAGTGCATGGGGGTCCGATCGTTCCAAGTAAGATCGTTCCACAATCAAGTCAGATCGTTCCAGAATATAGTCAGTTGGTTCCACTTAGAAAGAGTCAAGAAAACATTCTTACTCGAAGAAAATGTAACAATACGCTTTCTTAATTGAAAAACTTATTCAGACAGACCTGTGTTCTTGCTTGAAAAGCAAATTCGTTCAATTTTCGCCTGGAATGAAGCCGACCGAGCAAACTGCGAGTCACTAAAGCACAATTTCTCAACTGTCTTAAACTGAGTACGTTTTTCGGTAATTTCACCAAAGCTATTTGAAATATGACAAATCGATCAATTTAACAGAAAGCAGGGTGAAATTCACATTCAAACCTGTAGTATTTTGTAGAGTGGATTCCCAGAGAACGCAAAAATTTCTGAGAATGTCTACAGCTCACGTGATGATTTGCAGATCTTGTTTACGATCGCACATGTTTCGCCTTGACACAAAATCTCGAACAGGAATTTCTTCGCTATGAAATCACTGATTTCCTCTTTTTAAGCAGCCGAGTGTTCCTTAGAAGTTGTTCTTTTGATTTACAGTATTGAAAACCTGTGTTTCCTTTCAAGAACCACAAATTGCCACGCATGAAAGACACGGCAGCCATTTTGAATTGAATACAATGATCTTCCGTATAAGTAAAGTTGACTGAGATCTCATCAACCTGTCGTGGTGAACTGGACCCAACATTGGGTAAATTCTGCAATTCCTAAAGCTTCTGATTTATGGACTTTTGCACAACAAGGTAGCATAGTAGCAACTGACCTTCAAAGAAGGCAGTAGCCATAAAAAACGTTACATGTTTACTGATGTTATGTTTTATTTTGTTTATTCACTCTTTGCATGACATTTCCAGTTGAACTCTACATCACGTTTATGACAAAGCGGTGCCTTGGACTGTCAGTGAGTCTTTTATAAAGACTAAAGAGCTAAAATAAATTCTGGCTCACAGCATGGGGCTTGGGCTCCTAACTTTCAGTTTTCTTAGGCTGTAACCTTGAAAAGATTAAAACAGCGAGCACTGGTCATAAAACGTATTAGGCCGTTTGTTTCCAATCAGTCAATGAAAATAATTTAAACACAATTAGTCCAATTATTAATATTATTTATTATATCCCATTTGAGAATCAGCATGGGTTCTGTTGGCTAGCATAAAGAAATGAAAATCATGTATGCATAGATCACACACATCCTGCATGCAACTAGGATCAGTAGTGTTAAAAGTTAAAGTGCAAGATGCTGGTGAACAGAGAATGATTGCAAATTTTAAGCTTGGTTAAGTTTACATTTATTCTTGCTGCTACTAGCTTAAGGTTATCCTTGTGGCACTGATACATTTTTCTGACCTCATATCATTTTGAAAAGAAAGAGGTGAAGAACTGTCAGGCCAGCTGATTGCCTTTCAGGTTTGGAGCTGCATGTTGGAGTGAGCTTCACACTTCCAACAAATGTGTTGCCTGGTTGGTAAATTCAAACATATACAGACACTATCCCCTGCAACATCAAGGTTTTATAATGAGCATTCTGCTACGATTGGTTTAAATAGTTGTGACCCTTACTAGCAATGCTGTGGGTTAATGGCTATCAAAGAAATGCATTTTCCAGGCACCATCACACATCTTGCACAATTGCACCTGATGTGAACATTTGTTTCATTATGATGCTCATTGGTGATTTCCATGTGGAGGTTGGAGGAATGAAGAGCATTTGTTCACTTAGCTATTATATACAGGAGAGGGGAAGAAACAAAAAACAACCCAGGAAACTCTAGACTAAAATCCAAATGACAGAGGGAAACCTACACTTGATTGTGAAAGGGTTCTTGTTAAAGGGTTAATTCTGCCAAAGATGCTTATGCTTTAAGATATGACTTATAGCCTTATGGATGGCAAATTAAAGGCGTAAATATTGTCCTTTTTTGGGAAGACCTAACCCTTTCTACTGTCATGGCAAACCAGCTCCGATTGAATGTTGCAGAATATTTGTCTGGAACCTGAAGTATGTTATGCCACCAGCCCTTTATATCCTCCCTCTATTCTTATAGAAATGTGCTGAAAAGCCACCAATTACTCCACACGTAGCCTGGTCCACTTCTCTGAGAATATGGCAACAAATGCATGAATGGCTTACAAAGGCAAATCCTTTATCTATGAAACCTGCTTCAGTTGGGTGGGGAGGGGTGGGGGATGGGCGTGCCTCCTGGAAGAATGAGCTATCCTGGGTTATCATGGGAAACTGCAATGTGCCACGCCCTACCTCACATCTCTTCTCTTCCCCACAGACCTTGGGTCTTGAAGCACCCAAGTCTCCGACCAACCTCTCTTTGCCTTGGCTCAGTTCTGGCTAAGGGTCCCAAGGGATGGTATCACTGTTGACATTTCTTTCATTGGAAAGAGGCAAAAAATATTTCCTCTTGCCTGCATTCTCTTAGCCTTAGTCTAGTGGGTCTAGTATTCCTTTCCTCACCCTTACTGTACTGGACAGTTGACAGGACATGCCATCATCTGTTACACTTGTAGCAACGAAACAACTCTGCACCACTCAACAATCTCTGGGAGACTTCACAAACACTGGACAGATTGCTTGTTACACAGGATTGGACAGAAAGATTCTGTGAGGATCTGGGTACTGCGCAGTAACTTTGTCATCTGTTCCAGGAGTCGTGCTGCCACCTGATGAAGAGAACAGTAAGTTCCTTCTATGGCTCGTGATGATGAGCTGTTCCATTACCCATGAATCCTCCTGGCCAGCAAAGCTCTGGTCAATCTTCCACATCTTGATGCACTGCAGGAGGCAAGCAGTCAGCTGAGCAATGACCAAGTCACAACTCTAGCAGTTCCAGACTTTGATGCTGAACATTTTGCGTCAGTTACCATTCCCAGTGCTGTTGAGAGGCATTCACAACAGCACTTGCTTGATCCCGTCATAGTCACCAGCAGCCTCTCCTTAGAGGACAGAAGAGGCTTCTTGGGGACATCCTGCAAGGAAAACACTGAACTTTGTAACCGTTCTAGTTCTCTAAATTCTGCAGTTGGGTGTGGGAGTGTAGTTAGTTAGGATAACAGTTAGGACCATTGACCTTTAGATTAGATAATCTAACCATGGGTACCCAATAACCTAGCAATAGCCATAACATTGACCATAACTTCTAACGCTAACTTCCTAATTGTAGTCCTGACTAACCACAACCCCATCCTTTACTTCAAAATGAATTGGACCGGAACGGTTACAAAGTTCAGTGTTCTCCTTTCGGGGAGTCCTTTAGAAGTTTCTTCTCTCCCCTCAGGAAAGGCTGCTGATGACTGTGACAGGATCGAGTAGGTGCTGTTGTGAATGTCTAACCACTCTGGGGATGGTTACTATTGTTAATGTTGAGCATCACAGTCTGGAACTGCTGGAGTTCTGATTCAGTCATTGTTTAGCTTACTACGCACCTTCTGCAATGCATCAAGATCCGGAAGATTGTCCAGAGCTCTGCTGGACAAGAGGATTCATTGGTCATGGAACAGTTCATCATCACATTTCAGAGAAAGAACTTACTGTTCTTTTCATTCAGTGGCAGTACCACCCCTGGAGCCGGTCACACAGACACTGAGTAGTAACCGGAACCTCACAGAATCCTTCTGTTCTGTCCTGTGTCACAAGCAATCTGTACAATGTTCGTAAAGTCTACTAGAGATCGTAAAGTGGTACAGAGTCATTTCATTGCTCCAAGTGCAATGGTTGAGGGCCACTGTATACAGAAATGAAGGCCAACAAAGGGAACACATCACTTCTTCTCCCCTTTCTAAACCAAGCTTTCACTGAAAAAGCAGAGCAAGAGTAAATATTTCTCTGATCCAATGTAGAAATTCAATATTGATATTATTCTAAGTAGTTGTACAGCTCCTGAAGCAGACTCGTACCCAGTCTTTTTTCCTTTTTTTTGTATTTTTTTTTAAACACACACGTTACAGTGCTTACAATAACTTACGACTAACTTAACGACGATGAATTGAGGCGCGCGGGGTGTCACGGGAAGAGGCGCCTCTTCCTATGACACCCCACGCACCTCAATCTATCCTCTTGTCCAATCTTCTCACCCCATAAAACACATATATAGCCACTGGATACGAGTCTGTTCCTGAGGTGATTAATTTGTGTCCTAACCTTCACCATAATACTAAACCTTTCTATAACCTTGTTCTTTTGCTATCGCTAAAGCCAACTTAAGCATGCCTAGGCCTTCTCTTTTTGTAATGCTCATCCTGACCTCTTACTTATGTTCATGTTCATGCACTAATTTTAATCCTTGCTTTCTGTATGCACATGACTCAAATTGATTTCCCATTTCAGGGACGGTACCAGGACTCCAGTTAGGATTGATCCAAGTCAGGAGAGATTTGTCAGAGACTTAGGCACTTTGAAACCTGGGGTCTGTAGGGTGGGGTAGGGAAGCAAGGTAGGACATGGTATACTGTGGCTTTCCTTGGAACCCCAAGACCACTCATTCCTTCAGGCAGCACAGGGGGGGGGGGGGGGTGGGGGTCACCCCAACTGAAGCAGGTTTTATAGATCTAGAGTTGCCTTACTGGCCTTATTGATATAGCTGGGTGAACATATGTTCTTCTTGTGGGTATTACCAATGAACAATTTGAAGATCGATGGTGCTCTGTGGTCACCCGTTCCAATGGACATATCCAGGAATACACCATTTTAAATGCCAGCCAGTAAAACAATGTGAGAATGTCATTTTATGGGGACTGTTGACTGTTGTGACTGTTTAGGAAGGCCACATCAGCAGCAGAAGAGCAGCGCCAGCAAGAAGACCAGCGTGCACAAGACCGACTGGGAAGGTGTTATGTAACTTTTCTCACATGCTTTTATATAAGACAAAATAGCTTTTTGTCTAGTCAGGGTGATCTCATATTTCAGTTTTGTTGCCGCATGGGTCAGACCCCTACATTTTTAGTTGCCGATTTTCATATTTTCCAAAGGAAACATACCTTTTTAAAACGATAAATTGAAAGAGGAACTACAAAGGAGTACCCAACGGTTTCCACGTTTAAAAACCAAGAAATAACGGGAAAATTATGCTTTAAGGACAAATTGCAGTTTTACCAATCCAACTAGCGAGCAGACATCTTAAATCACTGACTTTCTGTGTAATTCTCAAGTTCTTCTGGGAATTGAACTATCCGAAAATAACAGATTTGATTGTGAAGTAGTGCTGAAGTGCTAGTCTAATTGACTAATTCTTCTTGCCAAATTTTCAAAAAACATGCTCTGCACATGTAGATAAATTTGCTTCGAAATGGACTTGTAGTTCTTTCAAATCACTTAAATGTATCTCGTCTCGCATTAAGAACTATATGCATTTTTTTCCTCTGGCTTGAAAAAAGACTTACTGATAAATTTTTCATTTAGGAAAGCTTTTTGTCTGTTTTCCTTTCTATTTTCGTTGATGAAACTTGACGCCTGCACACTATTGTGTAAAAAAAAACACGTGCTCTAGCGAGAAGATCAAATTCAGCCATGTTATGGAAGGATCACATTTTTACTTTCAAGTTTTTTTTGGAAAATTTTTGCTTCGCTACTAGTGAGTTTTATTGAATAATCAGTAATTTTAAAGTACATTTTTTCAGTTTTTGTTTTGCCCTGTAAGTTTCGTTGCTGCACATCGGGTTGGAAATTACCACTTTGCAAATTTGGTGAATGTTTGGAAAACCTGTAGATAGATAGATAGATAGATAGATAGATAGATAGATAGATAGATAGATAGATAGATAGATAGATAGATAGATAGATAGATAGATAGATAGATAGATAGATAGATAGATAGATAGATAGATAGATAGATAGATAGATAGATAGATAGATAGATAGATAGATAGATAGCCTTTATTTTAAAACGATGAGTATTAAAGCTACATGAGCTTGTGGGGTCGTTTGCAATTAACTAATCACAAGTAAACTAAAGAAGCTAAAAACAAGGGGTATATACAGACAAAATGTTTGAACTAAATTAACGCTTACAAATATGAAATCATGAGCATAAAATTAAGTATATACAAAGTCATCTTTTCTAAAATTACAAGTGGATGCAGACGTTATCTTAAAGCTGAATTCATTAAAATTAGCTTGAGATTTAAGCTTTAGCCTGAGATCACGATAAGGAATGTTATTTGTCAGGGCACTACAGTTGTTGGTCACTGCATTCCACAGGACTGAGCCTCTAAACGCGACAGAGTCTTTCATGTAACGCGTGTTGAAGCGTGGAACAATTAAAGAAGCGCAAGTCCGGGTTGAATAGTTTGTGGCCTGTTTCTTAGAAATCAGGTCGATTAATGTGGCAGGTAACCTATAGTAACAGCTGTAGTAACAGCTCGTAGAAGAAAGACTTAAAATCCAAACTGAAAGTCTGTTCCAGCGAGAGTATGGGCACTAGTTAATGTGAGTTTGTATTCTTGTAGAAACTAAACTTTGCTATGACTGGATGTAGCCCCTCGCCATTTGTGTTATGTTTACCAAAACCACGTGCACGTTCTGTCGATATTCTGTCAATCCCGTCTTCTACTTCAGGTTGTCTTCTAGAAAGGAGTAAAGCAGTGATTCAGTCTTGGCACTGGATTCATTTCTTTCTTCTGAAATGCCATGAAATATTAAACTGTTTCTCCAACTGTGGCTTTCTAATTAAATTGCTTGTTCCTTGTTAAAGTTCACACTTTCTGTCAGGTTGTCCACACCTTTCTCCTGAGCTCAGAATTGGTCTTTGCTTGAGTGTCAACTCGTTCAGTCAAAGCTTCGATGGACCCATGAACAAACGCAAAAGCTTTTTTTGAAGATCAATATTTACTTTCTTCAACTGCTTTTGCTGTTCTTTTATGCTTGTCAATTTGTGCCACCCTAGTCAGAACCAGGTTAAGTTTATGATTCATCTTGGCTATAATGTCGGTCACGTTACGGCAACTGCTGATCACAAGAAAATATAATAAGCTGATCTCAAAAGAACAAAGTAATGAAGAAAATCTAGAATGACTTCAGTTGTAAAATTTGTTATCCAAAATTGTCTCTGCAAGCTTATACCAAATTTCTAGTGGCTTTAATATGGAAATTGTCAATGTTGAAATGTCCCTTTCTGAAATGTAAACACGAATCAACAACGAAAGAATAATGAAAGCTATTCCAGCCAAAAATGTCATTCAAATAATCAATACCTATGCTTTAAAGAGTAAAACAGCTTGGGATTTTATTTCGTGTGTGGAAAAGCACGTTTAATTTTTGCACTCAGATGGCTTTGTGAGGCAGATTACAGAAGTTAAAGAATTTTGGCTGAATTTTGACTGCTGTTAAAAAGGATATCAACATTTAAAACAAAATTTTTTTTTTGCCGCTGTAATTTCCCGGTTCTTGTAAAATCCTTTCAAGTCCAAGGTTTGATTTCAAGGTTAGAGCAGAAAGTAGACTCTTTCAAATCCCATCACAAAATGTATTTTCATAGCTTTTAAGATCTCCATTTCCTCTACTTCATTGATTGGCCATTCTTCAGGGATTTCTTTCCATTCTGGGTTCCACGGGGATGTATCCTTATTGCAAAGGGAAAAACAATTTAGGACAAATCTGTAAGCCGTTTTATTTTATAATAAAACCGTGTGTTCACATCCGACTTGTTTAACTGTTACAGTTAGTTTTCTGATTCGATCCCAACAGTTCTGAATACAATCAGAAAATTGACCACCCAACTTACTTTCACACATGGTGACATAGTGTCTATTTACCTCAAAGGCAGTAGTCACAAACGTCTAGGTTTCTGATGAGAATCAAACCTATGATGTTCTATACACTGTTTCTAGCTACTGGCAATAGACCAAACCACACCTAAGGTGTTAAATCCAAAGCATTAGGTTTCATGTCAGTCCACAATTTTTGAGCATCTACAAGAGTTTACATGAACTCACTTTCCTGTCTGTAATCTGTTGCCTCACCAGTTCTTCCATCTACAGAGGGCATCAGCATTTGCAACAAAAATCTGCATCAATTCTTGCACCGCCTGCCTAGATTAGCTCGCTATTTGCAGGCGGTGCTCATTTGTAAGTTTAACAAAACTTGGAAACATTTCTAGAGTTTTAATGGGCCCACACTAAAATCATCATATCAACAAATAATCAGCTCTGAATGTAATTAATATGAACACCTGTCAACATTTCCATGTGGCAACCCTTACTGGCATGATGTGTAATGTGTCCCTCAAAGAAGACATTGTCAAAGTGGAGCACAATTGATCTAAGGTAGAAGCAGAGCAGGAAAAGCTTCAAATTTCCTAACGCAAAAGCTAGGGAAGCTGTTGTGGATGTAATTATGAAGTATGCAGGCTCTTTTCTCCAAATTTTGTTCTGATGGCTTTACTTCATGAATGGGGCCAAACATATCTAACATTCCAAAAAGAGTCAGAGCCTTTTTACTGGCTGCAGATTGGGATGCTAAAGAATAGAGAATGTTTCTCATTGTGCATCTATACCCGCCTTGGACGAGTGCGTACATCACAACAAGAGTTGTAATTGCTGTGGGCCATTCTACCCAACTCTGGGTTTAGGTCTTTTTTTTTAACATTCCTTTCCTCAGGCAGGAAAACTTTTCCACCTTTTTAGTATGCCATGTTCAATGTAGAAATTGGCCTGTGAGAACTGACTGAATGCCCTTTATACAGGAACAGAGAGCCTTATACTGGCTGCGGTTTGGGATGTTGAAAATAGTGAACATTACTCATTTTTGTCCCTCCCCGCCTTGGCGTGTCTACAGCTGACTACAAGAAATGTAAATGCTGTAGGCCATTCTTCCTAATCCTGGGTTTGGACAATTATTCTTATAAAACACCCCTTTCTTCAGGCAGTGGAGCATTTTGCACTCATTCAGCATGCAGAGTTGATTCTATAAAATTGTGAAGTATTAAACATTAAGTTGTGATATGACATTGAGAATGAGACATGGAGATTTTTTTCAATGCTGCAAGTAGGAGTATTGCTATTCCCCCCTGGACGGGATGCTAGGCCATCGCAGGGTTACAACCAGCGGTATATTGCCTGTACCCATTTATACACCTGGGTGAAGAGAGACAATGTGGAGCAAAGTTTCTTGTCTTAGGAAACAACAGAGCAATGAAGAGACCAACCTGGCCATGAACCACCGACCCTCCAAGTAAAAGTTTGACACCCTTACCACTACACCACCGCGCATCCACAGAGTTGTACCTACAATGAGCATTGTATACCATGACAAATCCCTGACCACTGTTTGCAGGACCAGAGAGCCTTTTACTGTCTGTGGCTTGTGATGTTAATGAAGAGACACTGGTTCTCATTGCGCATCTATTCCCGCTTTGGCAAGTCCATAGTTCACAACAAGAGTTCTAGTGCTGTGGGTCATTCTTCCCATTTCTGGGTTTAGGTGCTTTGATTTTATTTTTAAACGTCACTTTTCTCAGGCAATAAAGCCTTGGTTTTTCACTTTTTCAGTATGCAGTGTTTAGTCTGAAAATTCGCCGGTGAGAACTGAATGAATTCGCTTTCTACAGGAACAACGAGCCTTTTACTTAAGTGTAGATTGCTTTGTTAGACTGGTTTTGAATGAGAATTTTTAAAGAAAGAGATATTGAACTTTTCTATATAACATTGACGCTAAAACATGGATATTTTTTTAATAGCTGATGAAACCTGTGGTGAAACATTTTCCAGTTTGAAGTAAAACAACCACAAAATAGTTGGCAATATATGGTCGTTTTTGGAAAGTAATAATTAACTGGCGAATGTCTTGGCAGTGAGAATACAGGACGGAACAGTTTGATTATTATGAATTCCACTTAATAAATTTAAAATTTAATACAAGAAGTTTACATTGCTTTGTTAGACTGGTTTTGAAAGCAATCTGTCACAGTGATTAAAATTAAAATGATATGATAGAGACCCCCATGAAGGAGTTCATCTCCTTTTTGTATTGTCAGTGTAATATGTTTAGTTTCTTTAATTTCAACGTTGCCAAGTGTTTTGGTTTGTGTTCACTCATAAGTGCTTTTTAAGGTTTGTCTCTCAACTAGTAACAACTGAAGAAGGCTGACATCCAAAGAAGAAGTCCAAAAGGGGATCCTCCAGAAAGAAAGAAAATGCCTCATGCATGTAAGTGACCTTTGACTGGGGTGTAGCTGTCATAACATTACTGCAAAATAGACATTTCTGTAGGATGCTGTATTGAAGAGGTGTGGAAATTTACCTTCCTTTTGTTGCTTGCACAAAGGAATTTATATATCATGAAACTGAGATGAATGTAAACGGCCTTCAACTTCCACATTAAATACCTTAATGACTTGTCAAATGGTATTTTTTTCTTCAAATTTCCCCGTGTTCTAGAGTTTAGAAACAAGCATGATTCTGGACATTGAATAACTTTACAAATTTTCCCTCTATGCAGAATTTCATTCTTGTGCTCTGTGTAAATGACACCTGATTTTTGTAGCCGGACTCCTGTTAGTTGTCCCTTATTAAAATAAAACTTAAAAAGTCCTAGAAATAACGCAAAGATGCTCAAGGCCTCATGAAAGACTTAAAAGCTTTAGAGAGGAAGTGGTGAATACTTGTACATAACATTAGTTTTGCCCTTCTTTCAACTCCTGAAGAGAGCTTACGTGTTATAGCTGGTATAGAACTTAAATTTTTGTACTTTTTCCACAGTCACTAACAGCAACCAGGAACAGTTGTCAGATGCTCTTTAACAAATGATAACCAGTCAGTGAAAAGCATGTGGTAAGGAAAAGGTCACTAATGTATCACCAAACACAGTAATATTTTTTCCTAAATTCAAGCTTGTCTTTTGATCTTGTTCCTTCAAGGTTATCTCAAACATATATTGTAGGGTTATAAGAAATGGAAAACATGCTCTCAGGAAAGAGACACCACAACAACCACAATCTTATTTTGACAAAAAATGGAGTTAATTTCTGTGACCTTTGATTGCATTCTTTTTTTATGACATCATTTTCAGCGGGACAAGTTTTTGGAAGGCCAACCAAAACATAACTGATGATTTGGAAAGAGAAAACATCATACCAAATTGGGACTGCATCATCTACAATTCTACACCCTTGCAGCCAACTGCCACTCCTGGATACAACTGTACTCTCACAGCTTGAGCTGAACCTCAATCAACTAATGAAGAGCTGGATTTAGTGCACGTTGAGACAGATGACAACGCTCTGGGTATTTGCTAACTACATCAAAGAAATTTGTTGACACTTTTGGCTGTTTTTGAGGCCTCAACAGCCAAAAATGTCTCAAGTAAATATTTTAAATATTCCACACGTGAAAGTATATTATGTTTGTCCAGTGCCTTTCTGATGATCAAGGCTGTTAGCTTACAGGAGTCAGATTGCTTGAGGTCCAAAGTAATTTTTCTGGCCACCTAAATGTTTTACTCTAGCTTCTAACATTTCACAGATTGGGCTTGAACTTCACAGCTTCTGGCCTCACGGGGCTCCATCAAATTGGGCGATTCCAGAAAATATCCATACCATACCACGGACGGCTTTTAGGATTTCCGAAGGGGAGGGGGGGTTCACGATTATGGAATTCTGAGGGCATGGGGGGGGGGGGGGGGGCTATTGCGCGTTTTTTAATCAAGGAAATGTTGTTTTCAAAGTTTTGATTCGAAAGATTTAAGTACGATCAAGCATAATTATGTGCAGCGTACTGGTAGCGATCGCGCGTGTTTCCATTCTCAGCTTGTGAAACAGCGGCCGAAAAAGTCGCAATCTTTTAGTTTCGCTTCCTTCACTGTTTATTACTGGGTTTAGTGGACAGGTATTCCAGTCATCTTTGAGAGTAAGACACGGTTACAATTTGAAATGAAGAAAACGTGAGATCGCCTTTTGAAATTCTATGAACTCGATAATATTTATGCAAATTTGTAACGCTACGCCGAAGATGTAAACAAAGTCTGCTCAAAGGCAAGCGAGCGGCCACGTTGAAGTTTCCCCGGTTCCTTGTCAAATTCTACCGTACACGTTGTACGTTTTTTAATTAGGAAATGCTTTTTCCGAAGTTTTCATTCGAAAGATTCAAGTACAATCAACTATAATCTTGCGCAGCGTACTGCGTGCGCAGCAAAGATATTTCAGAAGCGATTGTGTTACATTCCGCGAAAAAGCCGCAATCTTGTCCACGTGCTCCGGCGTAAGAGTCGATCGATTGGAAGGCTGCTCTTGTGTGAGGGTTTAACCCAGTTAATGACTGCTACTTTTTTCAGTAACATTTTGTAAATAAAGTAGATAATTACAAAACGGCAACGATGTATGTTTACTCGTGAGGGACTCGGGCACGTGGAATCAAACATTCAAGACGCGCATTACATATCACTGATAAATTTGCATAAAGTTGTTTTCAATGTTGTTGACAATGGGTTTTCTTCTTCCTCGCTATAAGAGTTTGAAATAGTTAAGACTAGGTATTCGTAATGTGGTAATTGAAACCACAAGTTTTCTCTTGATAGCGCCTGGATTCACAAATACAATTTAATTGAATTTTTGGTTCAGAAACTGAAGCCGACTGAAGCATGCGAGGAGTCCTGGGATCCCAGACATTCTATGGATTTTGTGCGTGTATAAAAGAAGGGGTGAAAAGAAATAATTTTTGTTTTCATCCAATGCGTTGTTCTAGTTTCCTTCTTTTCGTAAAGGAGTTGAATGGCACAAGAAAACAAAGAGGAGTAAAACTGCCGTAAATGGTGTTTCTTATTATAGCCAAATTCGGACTTAAAAAGAAAATTTCACAGCCTGGCCACTAGCGGTAGGTTTTTCTTGTCGCTGAAGAGTAAAGCTTGTCGCCTAGCGCCGCCAGATCACAGCCCTGAGGAGGCATAAATTCATGTTCATTTGTTCATATAGGCGTTGCTAAAGTCGAAAATGTACTTCCCAGAAAAACCGGAAATTCTGAAGGGGAGGGGGGGTTCACGATTATGGAATTCTGAGGGCATGGGAGGGTAACGCATTTTGGAATTTCCGAAGGCAAGGGGGGGGTTAAAACATGGAAGCCGTCCGTTGTTGGGTATGGATATTTTCTGGAATTGCCCATTTTCTGTAGGTAACAGCCTAAATTTTTGATGCAAGATAAATAATTATTGTAGTATTTTACTCTATATCTTTATTACCAGTATCTAAAGTATTGGTCAAAAGAAATGGTCACATTTACCTTTGGCATGGACCACTGGGAGCCAACTCCTATGCAATTAACATGAACCGACTGCTATTATATCTGTTGACTCCTTTGAGCAGACTATTTATTTATTTAAAAATTACTTCTAGTAATTTGGGATAGTTCCCTTAACCATTTAAGCCCAGATAGTGACACACATGCAAATTCTCCTCACAATACAAGGCTGTGCTCTAAGGAAAATTTCAGGACGCCCTTCGGGCTCCCAAGCATTTTAACTTGGGTGCCCAGGCCTAAAAGATGGTCGCCCAAATCAAAAATTTCGGGGAGCCCTTCGGGCTCCCAAACATTTTAGCTGGGGTGCCTGGGCCTCCTAGTTGGTCACCCAAATTAATAAATCAGTCAGTTAATTATTAAAAATTAAACAGACTGTTTTTTGTAACAAGTCAAATATTATTTAATTCACACTTACAGAAGCAGTGCAAAACTATTTTTTAAAAATAAATAGTACACATATACCAAGGATAATCTGATTAACCTAAAACTATCTCATTGAAGTTCAATTCAAAGCATTATGTAAGCTTTGCAAAACACTATTTCGTTTGAACTCTGTATACTTAATTCTTTAGACAGAGTTTAAATTTGGAATTACAAATTACAAACTATGGTAGATCAATACTGTCAACGATGTAAATCATCTTTTATGAATTAGAAATATCTTCATCCATCTTTTCTTCAACAAAACATTGCCGCTATACTGCTGATGATCAGCGAATTCGCTAATTTTTAGCCAAAGCGTGCGAAAAAAAAAAAAAAAACGCATGTTGTCATATGAAACCCATCAAAGTTTTCGCGCCATGAGAAACAAGGCCAAAGCCGCCGAATTTTTCATGTTTTTCAATGGAAAAGTAAGTAATTAAGATTAAGGTCTGTTTAGGTAATTTTTATAAAAATGTTTCGGTTAAAAATAAGAAAACTATTCTTTTCACTAATCATTTAGGTTAAAAAGAAAATTCGCTTTGTGGCAAATGACTGAGATCCCGTGGCGACTTTCCCGGGAAAGCTGCCATGAATTTCCGCAACGAAACCCGTGGCCGTCCCAAAACTATTATCTTTTTTGAACAACTCATCTTGTTGGAAAGTCATCGTTTAAGAGCAGAACAGAAGTATTTTCTTTCCTATGTTATCGGTGAAATGTTCAGGACAAATGAGCTTTTTGTGGATTCGTTCGATTTTATTTTTAGTGGGTGAAACGTAATAACTTGTCACGACATCAAGGACAATGTGGGACTTGTAGAGTTTATACCCATTTCTAAAACAATCACAAAAAATAAACGTATCTTTTCTTGTTTTGTATGTGACCATACCGGGTTATAATTGCGAATTTAGAAGCCATAATTCCATCAGAGGTGGAGGTGTGGGAGCTTACATAAAGGAAACTTTGACCTTTAAATGCAGAAGTGACATCGAGGCCAAAGAACCTGACCTTGAACATCTGTGGCTTGAATTTCCCGGTAGAAATAAACATAGCAAGCTTCTTTTAGGAACAATGTATCGCTCGGAAAGAATGCTGACCTCAGCGGAATGGCTAGAGCGTTTTGAGAGCCTCCTTGGTTACCTAACTGCAACCTGGGATGGTCTTATAGTTGTGGCAGGAGACATCAACATAGATTTACTCGGACCAAATAAACCTACAACCAGCCAATACCAAGACATATTATCTTCATTAAACTTACATCAGCATGTACATAAACCAACCAGGACAACAGAGAAGACGAGCACACTTATAGATCATATAATCTCTAACTTTCC
>NW_028145430.1:4670000-4740000 GCF_977016875.1 Pavona decussata | reverse complement strand
ACACTCTATGTGCCCTACATACCGTTCTACACCCTATGTACCAAATTGCATATCCTTGTATACCCTTGGCCTTGTAGACCCTTTGTACTCTGTATAGATTTGTGTATTCTGTGTAGCTGTAAGTTAATAATTAAGACTCCATCTCATCTGGAAACTCTTTCATTCCCTTGCAACCAGAATACTCCATACAACCATAACATCTGGAAGCCCTGCAGAACTGGTATAATATAAGTAATAAATAATAATAATCCTCATAATAATGATTATTATTATTATCTGAATTTAAGTTATAAACAATTTTATTCAAATCTCATATAAAACTAATGTATAAGTAAATAAAGGCAAAATTGGTATTATTATTATTATTATTATCCGCAATAAAACTATCTGTATGCACAGTATAAGAAGCACCACAGGGCGCGTAGCGTAACCTGTGAGCCAAGCGAAACTTAAAATATCACGTAAATAAATCAATAAAATATGTATACATATATATATAAAAGCCATAGTCTAAAAATATAAATTATATAAAAATATCTAAAAGTCATAGTTTATATAAAAATGTATAATTTTACCTATTATTATTATTATTATTATTATTATTATTATGGAGGAAGTATGTCAACATGTGGATGCCAGATATGAAATAAAAAACACAAGGAGCTAGATTTTAACCAGTGGCTAGCCCCTGCGTCTAAATTTACAATAAAATCATGTAATAAGCAAAGAAAATCAATTTAAAATTCAAAAAATATTAGTAAAAACAAAACTTAAAATTTTAAAAATCTTAAAATGGTCTATGCGTAATCTAGCTATTAGGTGGATGCAACGGGAGTTTGAGCATCTTAATCTAGCACAAGACCTTGAAAGTTCAGGCTACTTTTTAGGTGCATCCGTCCTAGAACATTTCTGCTACACTTTGCTCTGAGTATTTCCCTCAAACTACTGCTCAGTCCCTTAGAAAATCCACCAAGTACATCCATTATAATGTTGATTTGAGTGATCTTATAGCCCAGGTACTCCTTCTTGATTTCCCATCATAGTGGGGCGTACTTGCAGGTTTTCTCCTCGTCCTTCTCCTTCCTGTTCTCAATTAAAGGCCAGCTTTCTCCAACAGGGTTACTGTCTTCTCTCCTTATCTACAATCCTCGCCTCCACTCATTATTCTGAATATCCCTTTAATAAGGAAGGAATTCCAGTACCGTAAGTACTCTGCATACTCTTGAAATAAATTTGATGGAATATTTTAAGCCTGGTGGATAATTAAATGAGAATGATGTATTATTCAGTAATGACATAGGCATACTCGGAATAAATCTGAGAGCTCCTATCAGGACTTGAAACTAAGACCTTCCACTTACAAGTTTGGATACTCTAGCACTAAGTTTGAATTCATCGTACAAACATCTTGCATACTGCTAGTATTGGATTGTCATGTGTGGCATATGCGCAGTGGAATAATTGTGATGGAATATTTTAAGCCTGTTGAATAAATGAGAATGATGTATTATTCAGTAATTGACAGAGCCATAGTCAGAAAAAATCCGAGTGCTCCTATCGGGAGTCGAACCTAAGACCTGATTACTAGTTCAGGTGCTCTACCACTAAGTTACAGCAGCTAAGGGAGCTAAGGCCATGGAATATACATTCTACATACGTTATGGCACTATTGTCATGAAAGGTGTTAGTGTGGTTTGAAATGACAACCTCTTTCCCAGGGTCCTCTCTCTTCCTTGTTCAACAATGAACTCTGGTTACAGCTGATCATGGGACTCAGTGTACCCCAGTTGGGGTACACTCGTTCTGTTGTTTTCTTTGCCAGAGCTGGACAGACACTTTGGAGTGGGCACAAAAACAAAAGAAATCCAAGGGTGCCTGCCAAAAAACTTTAAATTACTTGTGATAAATTGCTAGATTCTCCTTCCAAATTGTCTTGTATTCGCTTGGGAAACAAAAGGAAAAGTTGACCTTACATCAAAAGTCCATTTTTTGCTCTATAAATCAAAATTTAGTTCATGGGATTCTTTTAGTAAGAGCATTATAATTCACTCAAATGAAAATACAAACACATTCTTGTCAATAATCTTTATTTAATTAAGTTGCATCAATTATTAAATTAATTAATTTGCATTAAACATAGTAATGAATATGCACTACCACTGAGCTCAAGGAGACTCGTGGCAGCTAACGCCATTAAACTAGGTTTATGGGACAAATATTATACATACTGCTAGGATTGGAATGTCATGAGTGGCATATGGACAATGGAATAAATGTGATAGAATACGAATGAATGAGAATGGTATATTATTCAGTAAGTGATACACGCATACCCAGAAAATATCCGAGTGCTCCTATCAGGAGTCGAACCTAGGACCTGAGTACTAGTTTGGATGCTCTACCACTGAACTACATTAGACTCGTGGGAGCTAACGGCATTAAACTAAGTTCATGGGGCAAACATCCTGCATACTGCTAGGTTTGAGATGCCATCTATGGATATGTGTAATGAAAAAAAATAATGTGATGGAATATTTTAAGCTTTGTGAATAAACAAGAATGATGTATTATTTAGTAAGTGACAGAGGCATACTAAGAACAAATCCTGGTGTTTCTATCAGGAGTCGAAACTAAGAGCTTGTGATTACTAGTTGAAATGCTCTACCACTGTGCTGCAGGAGACTTGTGGGGGCTAAGGCCATTAAATATACTGCATACTTCAAACTCTTATACACCATGTATTAACGTGTACAGCTTTAAACACCCATACACCCTATGACACCTGTACATTTTTGAGAACCTGGTGGCTTCAAATAATGTTGCCTGATATGTTCATGTCATTTACATTTATTTTGATTCTTTTATGGTACAATTATTACAATGAAAGGTGTTTGTCAGTGTAGTTTGAAATGACAACCTCTCCCAGGGTCCTCTCTCTTCCTCCATCAACAGAGGACTCTGGTTGCAGTTGATCATGGGACTGAACACAAAACTTTTTTCCCCAGTTGGGGTACACTCGTTCTATTGTTTTCTTTGCAAGAGTAAGTAAGTAAGTAAGTAAGTAAGTAAGTAAGTAAAACCTTTATTTTGACACGATGAGTATTTAAGCTATGCAGCTTGTGGGGTCATGTAAATAAAATAAAAAATACATAAACAATAAAATTACTGTAATAAAATTGTAAAGTAAATTAAGACTTATGCCTTCTTATATGTATAAACATAACATTGAAATTTACTATTTACAATAAACAAGTATTCGATAATTGATGGTATTGTATAACTGCTAAAATCATAGACCTAAAAACTCCTTTCAAGGGGAACTATCTTCTACAGAACAAATAAGAAAAGTCCATGTCTCTGACCAAAGTAAGTTTGTTAATCATCCTGGAGAAACTTTTCACACTATTCGCCATACAACATTCAGTTGGCAAATGATTCCACAAAACTGGACCTCTATAAGATATAGAATGTATAAAATATTCAATTTGAAAGGTGGTATTTCCAACTTAAGACTGTTCCTTAGATTATGAGAGGATTGCGATTTCACAATATGTGTTGTCATGCAGGATGGTAAAACATTGTGGTACATCTTATAAGTTAGTTTCAGGATAGATTGCTAATAGAAAGTTCTTAGAGTGTCCCATTTAGCCGTGGTGAGGACTTCCACTGATGGTAGATCCTTAGCAAAATTGAAAATGACTCTTGCTGCCCTGCAGTGTAGTCTTTCAAGCGAATCAAGTTCGTCTTGCCAATTAGTACCTCCCCATACGGATAAACCGTACGTTGCTGCAGGAATTATAACTTTAAAGTACAGGTTTAAGAGATCCTGTTTGGGTAAGAATCTGCTCTTCTTTTTAAGGCTTAGTTTATTAGCAAAACTCTTCTTTAATTCCTTAATATGTTTGGACCAGCTAAGCTTGTGGTCGATTATTACGCCCAAAAGCCGACTGTGTGTTACCCATTCTAAGTTGTTACCTCTAAGGTATATGGGTGGTAGAGGGCCAGTGAACGATCCTCTGTAGATTAGCATACATTCTGATTTCTTTGGGTGTGGTGTCAGCCTTCATGCACCAGGCATAGAGCTCTTCTAGGGATTGATTCAACGCAGCAGAGTCGCTTCATCTATAGTCTTCCCGATACTGTATACAGTGGTATCATCAGCATACATATACACAGATCCTGAGTAGATGGATGCTACAAGATCGCTTGTGTACAAAGTAAATAGAGTCGGCCCCAGGACACTCCCTTGAGGGACACCAGAAGACATTGAGCATAGGCTGGATCTTTGTCCATTTAAGACTGTGTACTGTAGCCTGGATGTGAGGTAACTCGTCAGCCAGTTTAATAAGGAACTGCGCATTCCAAATTGGCATCGAAGCTTGTTAAGCAAGATGTCGTGATCAACGCAATCGAAGACTTTCTTGAAATCAATGAAGGCCACGCCCACCACATAACCAGAGTCTATTGAATGTCTCCAGGTTTCCGTTAAATGAACAAGGGGGAGCTCAGTGGAGTAGCCCTTGCGATATGCCCATTGATTATCTGTTACCAGGCGATTAGAGTTAAGCACGTGGCCAACAATCATGTCATTAACACAGCTGGACACAAAAACAAAAGAAATGCAAGGGTACCTTAAATTACTTGTGATAAATTGCTAGATTCTCCTTCCAAATTGTCTTGCATTCGCTTGTGAAACAAAAGGAGAATTCTACATTACATCAAAAGTCACATCCTTTGCTCTACAAGAACTCTTACAACTTTAATTAACTACGAGTTAAAAATGATAATGGTGATAATAAGATGAAAAGTTACAGTAATGATAATATCTATGAAAGTGAATAATATTATTAAGTAAGCTAATGAGATAAAGATTTCAAAGCAAATTTAACAGGTCATCAAATGCAAATCAAATACCAAAAGATTGTAACTCGACGTATCTCCCAGTCAAATGGGACTGAATGTACATGCTGATGTCTGTATGTATATTATGGAGGAAAAACAAGGTCTTTAATATTCATCATCGTCAATCAAGCAAAGTTCTTGAAAGAAAGGTTGTGTGGTTTTTATGACCATAGACACTTGCTAATTTGTGGTACCGTGTAAATTGTCTGTGTTGCATTATCCCAAATGAGGCACCTTTTAAATTTGCCAATATTATGAGTACAGGTTAACTAGACAATTTGGACAGGCATATTTAAACGGTTGGAAAGACAGTTATAAACCTTGGTTTGATGAAGAATGGACTTTCTGAAATAGATTCTTTCTTTGGAACTGAAAAGATATGAAGGCTATAATCGTGAGTAACACTGATAGTGTGATTAGCCAAACTGTTGTATCTTTAGACAGTCACTCTTGCTATATTGTAATGTGTCCCTGTGTAGCGGTGTCAGCTCCGTTGTCGGAGAGATCCGTGAAACTCAAAGAAAACTAAATGACTCACAGGTTCCACAAGGCAAAAAGGTTTATTGTGCCAACTCTTACAGCAATCCTGTGTAGTAGGACGTGTTGGGGCGAACGCTCTAGTAGGTTCTGAGTTAAACAGCAATAGTTCATCCCGTGGTTCCCGTCGAATTTCTGTGAGCCTTATGGAAAACAAGATGCCTGCTACACTGACATTACGCGTGATGCTGGGGCTGATTCATTTATTCCAACTGTATGCTTCGCCGATTGATAAAACTATCCTTGCTAATGGAATAGTTTGAGTCACGACGATCGCGTTACGTTGTTTACCTTGTGGTACGCGACTCAGACTATTACCGGAAATCTGTGAAATTCCATTACGATAATGTAAGCTTTTCAATGACCTCTTTTTAGTCTCGCGTCTTGGTCTAAGACTGTCAAAAAAACACGATTCCTTCGCCAGGAACTCACCAATTTCCACCGTTTTAAATGTCGGGTGCTTCTTACAAGTTATTCTTTCGATTTACCGCTTCAAAATGGTGAAATTTCCGTTTGAAAACGGCCACTTGAGACCACAACTTGTCAACAATATATGGCGCGACAATTTAATCCGTCCTTAATAAATATATCAAATGATGCGTTGACATCACACCGGTAGGGTCGAGTGGGTCCCCTCCCTCGCGATTAAAGCGACCAAAATGGATGTTGATTGGCCTGCTGTTGTTGAAGACAATCAGAACATTACATCCAGAGTAGGAGAGGGGAGAGTTTAATGAATAAATTAATGTACCGATTTGTGACTACGAGGAAGGAAAAAAAACAAGATGCCTGCTACACTGGCATTACGCGTGATGCTGGGGCTGATTCATTTATTCCAACTGTATGCTTCGCCGATTGATAAATCTATCCTTGCTAATGGAATAGTTTGAGTCACGACGATCGCGTTACGTTGTTTTCCTTGTGTTACGCGACTCAGACTTTCACCGGAAATTTTTGAAATTCTATTACGATAACATAAGCTTCTCAATGACCTCTTTTCAGTCTCGCGTCGTGGTCTAAGACTGTCAAACAAAGCACGATTCCTTCGCCAGGAATTTACCAATTTCCACCGTTTTAAATGTCGAATGCTTCTTAGAAGTTATTCTTTCGATCTGCCGCTTCAAAATGGTGAAATTTCCGTTTGAAAACGGCACACTTGAGTCCAGAACATGTTAACAATATGGCGCCAAATTTAATCTGTTTTTTATAAATAGATCAAATGATGCGTTGACGTCACACAGGTAGGGGTGAGTGGGTCCCCTCCCTCGCGATGTAAGCGACAAGAATGGATTTTGATTGGGCTGCTTCTGTTGAAGACAATCAGAACAATACACCCCGAGTAGGAGAGGGGTGAGTTTAATGAATAAATTAATGTACCGATTTGTAGCTACGAGGAAGAAGAAAAAAAAAAAGAAATCGACCCGTTTTTAGACACGGTATGCCCCTTCAGGGCATCCCGCGTAAAAAACAAGATGCCTGCTATACTGGCATTACGCGTGATGCTGGGGCTGATTCATTTATTCCAACTGTATGCTTTGCCGATTGATAAAACTATCCTTGCTAATGGAATAGTTTGAGTCACGACGATCGCGTTACGTTAGTTACCTTGTGTTACACGACTCAGACTATTACCGGAAATGTGTGAAATTCCATTACGATAATGTAAGCTTTTCAATGACCTCTTTTTAGTCTCGCGTCGTGGTCTAAGACTGTCAAACAAAGCACGATTCCTTCGCCAGGAACTCACCAATTTCCACCGTTTTAAATGTCGGGTGCTTCTTAAAAGTTATTCTTTCGATTCACCGCTTCAAAATAATGAAATTTCCGTTTGAAAATGGCACACTTGAGTCCAGAACATGTTAACAATATGGCGCGACAATTTAATCCGTCCTTAATAAATATATCAAATGATGCGTTGACGTCACACCGGTAGGGTTGAGTGGGTCCCCTCCCTCACGATTAAAGCGACAAGAATGGATGTTGATTGGCCTGCTGTTGTTGAAGACAATCAGAACATTACATCCCGAGTAGGAGAGGGGAGAGTTTAATGAATAAATTAATGTACGGATTTGTGACTACGAAGAAGAAAAAAAAAAAAAAACAAGATGCCTGCTACACTGGCATTACGCGTGATGCTGGGGCTGATTCATTTATTCCAACTGTATGCTTCGCCGATTGATAAAACTATCCTTGCTAATGGAATAGTTTGAGTCACGACGATCGCGTTACGTTGTTTCCCAAGTTGTGTTACGCTACTCAGGGTTTCAAGAGAAATTGCGGGAATTCCATCGCGATAACGTAAGCTTCTCAATGACCTTTTTCTGTCTGCAATCGTGGTCTAAGACTGTCAAGCAAAGCACGATTCCTTCGCCAGGAACTCACCAATTTCCACAGTTTTAGATGTCGAGTGCTTCTTAGAAGTTATTCTTTCGATTTACCGCTTCAAAATGGTGAAATTTTCGTTTGAAAACAGCACACTTGAGTCCAGAACATGTTAACAATATGGCGACACAAGTTTAATCCAGTGTTAATTAAATGATGCTTTGACGTCACACAGGTAGGGGCGAGTGGGTCCCCTCCCTCCCAATATATGCGACAAGAATGGATTTTGATTGGCTTGCTTTTGTTGAAGACAATCAGGACAATACATCACGAGTAGGAGAGGGGAGAGTTTAATGAATAAATTAATGTACCGATTTGTGCATACGACGAAGAAAAAAAAAAAAAGAAATCGACCCGTTTTTAGACACGGTATGCCCCTTCAGGGCATCCCGCGTAAAAAGAAATCGACCCGTTTTTAGACACGGTATGCCCCCTCAGGGCATCCCACGTAAAAAGAAATCGACCAGTTTTTAGACACGGTATGCCCCCGCGTAACAAGATGCCTGCTATACTGGCATTACGCGTGATGCTGGGGCTGATTCATTTATTCCAACTGTATGCTTTGCCGATTGATAAAACTATCCTTGCTAATGGAATAGTTTGAGTCACGACGATCGCGTTACGTTGTTTATCTTGTGTTACGCGACTCAGACTTTCACCGAGATGTGTGGAATTCCATTACGATAACGTAAGCTTCCCAATGACCTCTTTTTTTAGTCTCGCGTCGTGGTCTAAGACTGTCAAACAAAGCACGATTCCTTCGCAATGAACCAACCAATTTCCAACGTTTTAAATGTCGAGTGCTTCTTAGAAGTTATTCTTTCGATTTGCCGCTTCAAAATGGTGAAATTTCCGTTTGAAAACGGCACACTTGAGTCCAGAACATGTTATAAACAATATGACGCGACAATTTAATGCACTTTTAATTAAGAAATCAAATGATGCGTTGACGTCACACAGGTAAGGGTGGGTGGGTCCCCTCCCTCGCGATATAAGCGACAAGAATGGATTTGTATTGGCCTGCTGTAGTTGAAGACAATCAGAACAATACATCCCGAGTAGGAGAGGGGAGAGTTTAATGAATAAATTAATGTACGGATTTGTGGATACGAGGAAGAAAAAAAAAACAAGATGCCTGCTATACTGGCATTACGCGTGATGCTGGGGCTGATGCATTTATTCCAACTGTATGCTTCGCCGATTGATAAAACTATCCTTGCTAATGGAATAGTTTAGGTCATGACGATCGCGTTACGTTGTTTTCCCTTGTGTTATGCGACTCAGACTATCAGCGGAAATGTGTGAAATTCCATTACGATAACGTAAGCTTCTCAATGACCTCTTTTCAGTCTCACGTCGTGGATTAAGACTGTCAAACAAAGCACGATTCCTTCACTAAGAACTCACCAATTTCCACCGTTTTACGTGTCGGGTGCTTCTTAGAAGTTATTCTTTCGATTTACCACTTCAAAATGGTGAAATTTCTCTTTGAAAACGGCACACTTGAGTCCACAACATGTTAAAACAATATGGCGCGACAATTTAATCCGTCTGTAATAAATATATAAAATGATGCATTGACGTCACTCAGGTAGGGGTGAGTGGGTCCCCTCCCTCGCGATATAAGCGACAAGAATGGATTTTTATTGGCCTGCTTTTGTTGAAGACAATCAGAACAATACATCCCGAGTAGGAGAGGGAAGAGTTTAATGAACAAGATGCCTGCTACACTGGCATTACGTGTGATGCTGGGGCTGATTCATTTATTCCAACTGTATGCTTTGCCGATTGATAAATCTATCCTTGCTAATGGAATAGTTTGAGTCACGATGATCGCGTTACGTTGTTTACCTTGTGTTACGCGACTCAGACTTTCACCGGAAATTTTTGAAATTCTATTACGATAACATAAGCTTCTCAATGACCTCTTTTCAGTCTCGCGTCGTGGTCTAAGACTGTCAAACAAAGCATGATTCCTTCGCCAGGAACTCACCAATTTCCACCGTTTTAAATGTCGGGTACTTCTTAGAAGTTATTCTTTCGATTTACCGCTTCAAAATGGTGAAATTGCTGTTTGAAAACGGCACACTTGAGTCCAGAACATGTTATAAACAATATGGCGCCACAATTTAATGCAGTTTTAATGAAGAATCAAATGATGCGTTGACGTCACACAGGTAAGGGTGAGTGGGTCCCCTCCCTCGCGATATAAGCGACAAGAATGGAATTTGATTGGCCTGTTGTTGTTGAAGACAATCAGAACAATACATCCCGAGTAGGAGAGGAGAGAGTTTAATGAATAAACAAGATGCCTGCTTTACCGACATTACGCGTGATGCTGGGGCTGATTCATTTATTCCAACTGTATGCTTCGCCGATTGATAAAACTATCCTTGCTAATGGAATAGTTTGAGTCACGATGATCGCGTTACGTTGTTTACCTTGTGTTACGCGACTCAGACTTTCACCGGAAATTTTTGAAATTCTATTACGATAACATAAGCTTCTCAATGACCTCTTTTCAGTCTCACGTCGTGGATTAGGACTGTCAAACAAAGCACGATTCCTTCACTAAGAACTCACCAATTTCCACAGTTTTACGTGTCGGGTGCTTCTTAGAAGTTATTCTTTCGATTTACCACTTCAAAATGGTGAAATTTCTCTTTGAAAACGGCACACTTGAGTCCACAACATGTTAAAACAATATGGCGCGACAATTTAATCCGTCTGTAATAAATATATCAAATGATGCATTGACGTCACTCAGGTAGGGGTGAGTGGGTCCCCTCCCTCGCGATATAAGCGACAAGAATGGATTTTTATTGGCCTGCTTTTGTTGAAGACAATCAGAACAATACATCCCGAGTAGGAGAGGGAAGAGTTTAATGAACAAGATGCCTGCTACACTGGCATTACGCGTGATGCTGGGGCTGATTCATTTATTCCAACTGTATGCTTTGCTGATTGATAAATCTATCCTTGCTAATGGAATAGTTTGAGTCACGACGATCGCGTTACGTTGTTTACCTTGTGTTACGCGACTCAGACTTTTACCGGAAATTTTTGAAATTCTATTACGATAACATAAGCTTCTCAATGACCTCTTTTCAGTCTCGCGTCGTGGTCTAAGACTGTCAAACAAAGCATGATTCCTTCGCCAGGAACTCACCAATTTCCACCGTTTTAAATGTCGGGTACTTCTTAGAAGTTATTCTTTCGATTTACCGCTTCAAAATGGTGAAATTGCTGTTTGAAAACGGCACACTTGAGTCCAGAACATGTTATAAATAAACAATATGGCGCCACAATTTAATGCAGTTTTAATGAAGAATCAAATGATGCGTTGACGTCACACAGGTAAGGGTGAGTGGGTCCCCTCCCTCGCGATATAAGCGACAAGAATGGAATTTGATTGGCCTGTTGTTGTTGAAGACAATCAGAACAATACATCCCGAGTAGGAGAGGAGAGAGTTTAATGAATAAACAAGATGCCTGCTATACTGACATTACGCGTGATGCTGGGGCTGATTCATTTATTCCAACTATATGCTTCGCCGATTGATAAAACTATCCTTGCTAATGGAATAGTTTGAGTCACGACGATCGCGTTACGTTGTTTCCCTTGCGTTACGCTACTCAGGGTTTCAAGGGAAATTGCGGGAATTCCATTGCGATAACGTAAGCTTCTCAATGACCTCTTTTCAGTCTCGCGTTGTGGTCTAAGACTGTCAAACAAAGCACGATTCCTTTGCCAGGAATTTACGAATTTCCACCGTTTTAAATGTTGGGTGCTTCTTAGAAGTTATTCTTTCGATTTGCTGCTTCTAAATGGTGAAATTTCCGTTTGAAAACGGCACACTTGAGTCCAGAACATGTTAACAATGTGGAGCCAAATTTAATCTGTTTTTAATAAATAGATTAAATGATGCGTTGACGTCACACAGGTAGGGGTGAGTAGGTCCCCTCCCTCGCGATGTAAGCGACAAGAATGGATTTTGATTGGCCTGCTTCTGTTGAAGACAATCAGAACAATACACCCCGAGTAGGAGAGGGGTGAGTTTAATGAATAAATTAATGTACCGATTTGTAGCTACGAGGAAGAAAAAAAAAAAGAAATCGACCCGTTTTGAGACACGGTATGCCCCCTCAGGGCATCCCGCGTAAAAAGAAATCGACCCGTTTTTAGACACGGTATGCCCCTTCAGGGCATCCCGCGTAAAAAAAGAAATTGACCCGTTTTTAGACACGGTATGCCCCCTCAGGGCATCCCGCGTAAAGAAAGAAATCGACCCGTTTTTAGACACGGTATGTCCCTTCAGGGCATCACGCGTAATTAATGTACCAATTTGTAGCTACGAGGAAGAAAAAAAAAAAAGAAATCGACCCATTTTTAGACACGGTATGCCCCTTCAGGGCATCCCGCGTAAAAAGAAATCGACCCGTTTTTAGACACGGTATGCCCCCTCAGGGCATCCCGCGTAATAAATTAATATACCGATTTGTAGCTACGAGGAAGAAAAAAAAAAGAAATCCACCCGTTTTTAGACACGGTATGCCCCTTCAGGGCATCCCGCGTAAAAAGAAATCGACCCGTTTTTAGACACGGTATGCCCCCTCAGGGCATCCCGCGTAATAAATTAATATACCGATTTGTAGCTACGAGGAAGAAAAAAAAAAAAGAAATCCACCCGTTTTTAGACACGGTATGCCCCTTCAGGGCATCCCGCGTAATTACATATATTTTTGCGGTATAAAAGCTAAGGACACGTGACCACTAGCGGAAAATCCTTGTGACGTGTTGCGGTTACAATAGGCGAAATATCTAAAAATACTACGAAACAAGCTAAGGCACGCGGGTGCCGTTACACCCCGTGTCACCCGTTAAACAGCCTGTACATGTTCTACACTGGACATGGTTTTGGGGGCTTAAAGCACTGGTAATAAGGTCTCAGTGAGAATAGCAATGCTATTCTCACAAATGCTGAGAAATGCCTTTCAGTCTCATACAGGCTCTGCCAGTGAAGTCACATGTTGCACGTCCTTGATTTCGTAGCCCCTGGTAATGCTTTTAGCAGCCGAGCGACAGTGGCGGAAGGCGACTATCTGGCGCCTTTATAAAGAAACCAGAACATTCATTTTCGACAAAGTTTATAATAATGCATACTTTGGGGATTAGGGGTATTAAGAATGGTCCTGGAAAAAAGATCGGTCTCTGCAAATTTTCGGGGGTCTTGGAATCCCAATCTAGTATAAAAAAAATAAAGGTGGTCTCGTAATCTTGTTTTTTGGATTTTGAATCACGAACTCTCGCAAGCCAAGTTACTAAGTCTGAATGACCGTCATAAAACAACAGAATACAAAAAAGCAGCTCAACATCGCAATCGCACAGGCTGTGAAACATGTAGGCTTGGATGAATTCTGCTTGTAAATTGCTGTATCATGGCTTAAAAAGAGCAAGGCTGATTTCACGGTATCTCACACTTATATTTTTGATTCGCATTGTACAAGGCTCAGATTTGAAAAAAAAAAATAGTCAACTCTAGCTCAGTCTCAGGTTTTAAGTGAGAGTCTCTGCATCTTGGTCTTTCTCGAATTTTACCGTTCTATTATAAGCCCTGGGATTGGGGTTGATTTGGTTATCAGTAATCACCCAATTTTCCCCACAGACTGTTTTGAAAGCAATGCAATGGTCTGTAGGACCTCAGATTTCATGTGTAATGGTGAAGTGAATTCTTACTATGGCCTGATTTCACAAAAGAATAAAATAATAATGCCGATCACTTTATCTTTTGAGGCTGCAATGTTGAAAATAGCCAAATGCAGACTACAGAATTATATTCATCAAAAAAATATTTAATTCAACAAGAAACACTACTTCAATTTCATTTTTAATGTATTTGTTTCATTAGGATTAACCATTATAGAGGTGTCCCTAAGGAGAGGTTCCACTGTAATTAGTTTCTAGGTACATGAATTTCCTGTTTGCCACACGAATGTATTGTCGATAAGGTCACGTATTACTATTGTGATCACTTCTGGCAACAGAGAAAGTATTTCCTGTTTGTTAAGTGTCTATAAAGATTTGACAGATCTTTTTAAATGATCGATCTATTAAAACGTGGACAAAAAAAATATGCATCATTTTTGCAGTGTCCGTTTAAATTATACGGGTTTTTAATAATAGAAATGACCTTAAAAGTCAAGTTTAAGGTGTCCGCGTCTGCTTAATAGAGATGTCCATTCAATACAGGTATTGTTTACAGTAAATGTGGGGGAAAAAGATGGGACTTGTGCTGCTGTCCGCTTAAAAGAAGGTGTCCGCTTAATATGGGGTCTGCTTAATACAGGTTTGTTTGTACATGCTTTGTCCATAATGTAATTATTATTATTTTTACAAGTAATGTTGTACCCAAATGTCAATAATAATAATAATAATAATGTTTATTTGTGCTTTTTTTTTCTATTTACATGTTGATTATTACAATCTTTTAGTGGTGTTATATAAATTAATTATTAGTTAAATTAATGTGTAAAGCAAGGAAGCTAAATAAACCATTAGGTTGTCTCGGTCCTGACTGAATATCTGTGCAAGTGTAAGTTTACAAATAATTAATAGACCATTTTATATTAAAATTCATACTATTCAATTTCTTTATTTTGCGTTACATCCTTTACATCATGTATTATTAGGTTTTCACAAGACTCATTAAGCAAGCTCTGTTGAGCTTTTGTAAAGATCCCCCGTAATTTATTTAATTCAGATTTAAAGCTTCAACATACGAATCGTAGCCGAACTGACAACAAGGCAAAACACAGGCGGCCCAAGCTGAAGCTGTGAGTCGTGGTGATCATCTTGCGTAATAGCGGTGTCACGGCCAAAATTTAAAAGTTTGTATGGGAACATTTACGATCGGGTTTAGGAGGTAAAATTTTGAAAATTTCTCAATGAAAATGACATATCTTGTGTATATGGTGTACTGATTGTTGTTTCTCTGTCTCCTTTTGCTGATTTGCGGTCATTTTGGCGAGTTATCATTTCCTGGGTTTCAGGACCAAGATGATCACCACAACTCACAGCTTGAGCTTGGTTCACCTGTGGGCAAAACGACTGTCCGTAGAGGGCCCTGGGGACGAGGTTTTCAACGATGAGTTGGAACAAAATGGCGGACGTTACTACTGAGGAAATCGTCCCGCGAGAACCCGACTCAGCTGTGTTCTCCAAGGCAGATTTCATGAAAGAATGTTTTAGCGTTGACATCTTTGTTGGAAACTGTAAAGGGACTGTTCCGCTGGATGCATTGAAAGCAAACTTAGATGATTACTTGAAGTCGTTGAAACATGCTCTCATTGAGTTAATAAATGAAGACTATGCAGACTTCGTGAACTTATCTACAAACCTGGTAGGTATTGTATTCCAGGAAAAGAGTGAATGTAAAAGTGTTCAATCCCTTAAAAAAAAAACCCGGAAAAGTTGCAGTCAAAACCAAAGCAAACTCGCAGGTGTTTCACAGATGATCTGTATTTAAGTCATCAAAAAAGCTGCTGACACAATAAACAGTCAATTACAAGAGTGCCTAAAACCCCGAACCCCCACCCCCACCAACCTGGGCTGATCCATGTGTAATAGCATTTTTTTTTAATAAACTGGCAAATGCCCCACAGCCGGGACAAATGAGCTGGTCAAACGATGTTTATTTCTTCGCTATGAGGTTTACCTTCATTTTAATAAAAGCTTATTCATGTCAAACTAAGGCCTGGGTTGACACCGTACTTCACATGAGCCGAACTCAATTCAACTAATTAACATGAGTTAAGTTCATGTGAAGCTCGGCGTTTGACCCAGTTATGTTCGGGTAATTTAATTTGGATCGGCTGAGCCGTTTTTCACGCCTGGTTCAGGCGTGAAGAGCGGCTGAAGATCGACTTTGAGTCGATCAAACGCCGATCTTCACATGAGCCGAACCCAATGCATGAATTACGTTAATGTATTTCTGAATATAACAGGGCTCACAATTGGCTGAAAACCCTTGGCGTAAAATCAATCATGCAGAAAACCTTTACGAATGACGCAACTTCGAATTCCAGCGGTTTTCGCCTAATTCATAACAGACCATAAACAGACAAAAAATATTAACCTACAAGTTTTATCGCTGGATACTCAAAAATCAACATTCTTGAACTCATTTTATAATCGTTTATTTTTTCGTCGTTGTCCTTTGGATAATTAATCTGAACAGATAAATTAACATGAAACAGGCAAAATTTATTGAAGAAATTTGGACGAATTGACAAGCCTTCATTATAATTATACTTTTTTGCTAGAAGTTGCATATTTTCAAGTCTTTCTGTAATTTTATTATATCCTTCACAGGTATTTCTTGACCTCTTTGCTTTTTATTCGATCTTTCAGTTAAGTTCGGCCAAATTAATCTCGACGTTTGACTCAACCGGGCGAAATTAATAAATTTTGGTCAACCTAAACTGTAATTAGGTTCAGCTCATGCAAAGTAAGGCGTTTAACCCGGGCCTAAGTGTCTGATTATTTAATTTAATCCTATTTCTGAGTATTGACTTTGTTCTGTGGATCTACCCTCTCATTTATGACCTCATCAGACAAAGTTAATCAACACCTTATTGTCTTTGCTGGTCAGCTTATCATTGAAGTGAAGCAATCATGAGGCTGTCAAACGCATGTGGTACACTAATGCCTGGCAATGGGGTATGAGGGCGATAGACACTGCTGGAATTGACTAATGCATTTAATATTATCTTTAATCAAAGGTTAATCAAAATTCAAGCCTTCCTTACTGTCTATTGGTGACATTTACTTGTGTCCTTTTTTTCTCTTAAAGGTTGATATATTATTCTTGTTTTTAGATCATGGTTTTATTGTTTTGCTTGAGAAAATAATTTGCACTTTAAGATTGATCAATCTGCATTCCTATGAGCAGACATTTAGCCAGTTTGAAAATAGGGCATCCTAAAGGCATGTCTCCTGTACAATTTTATGGGATTATTTGGAATTTCACTGAATTTTCCAAAAAGAGGGTATTGGAAACCTGGACCTCTGATTTGTTATCATGTTCAAGATAATTTCTATTTTCTTTGGTTTTTTTCTGTTGAATAAAAACTTTGTTTATATCCTTTTGGAAACTTGCATGGAACACAGTTTACTATTTCAGCAAAAATGTTTGCAATTGTGTGATCCATAATGAGTGATATCAGAGTTGTGGTTGAATGGTTTATTTCAGCAGGAAGTAACTCATTTATATTGTAGGGCCTTGTAGAAACAAGACGTTCTCAAATATACTCATGTGTTTTTAATTAATGAAGTTTTTGAAGTTTTTTCATTACATTCAACCCTTGATTACCCAAAGCTACATGTACATGTACCTTAACCTACACAACCCCCTCTAGGCCTGACAAAACACTACAGAACTGTGTAGTAAATATTACAGGTTATAAATGTGTAGAATAAAGTATGTCTATTTTTGTGTACACATGCATTTTTTTTTGTTGTTGTTGTTGTTGTTGTATATGGAGGATATAACATGACCGCGCGGAGATATCAAATTTCTCTTCGAGTGCTGAAAAATATTTCACGAGTAAGCACAGCGAACGAGTGAAATATTTTTCGACACGAGAAGAGAAATTTTTCATCTCTAAGCAGTCATGTAATGTTCTGTTTATTATATAAACTGAAATTTAATACCAAATCAATGCAAAAGGCGCAACTTACTTTCATTGTAACTATAGCAACGGTGATCATGATATCACGTTTTTGCGCAAAAGCTCACCTGTTATTTCATTGGTGTTTATATAATAACGTAAATTTAATAACTTTCTTTTCACATTGTAAGGTGGGAATGGACAAAAACATTGCAAGTTTATCGGTTCCTCTAGGACAACTGAAAGAAGAAGTACTGGTATGTATTTGAGTTGGTATTATTATAATCCTCTGAGACCCAGGCGCAGATATATAAATTAGATTACTTCATGGAAAGTGCGACGTACGGATTTTTATTCACGAGTTGCAAAACTTCAGAAAACAAACGAGTGAGCTTTTCCGAAGTTTTGCAACGAGTGAATAAACATGACTGTACAAAGCACTTTCTATGATGTAATTTGTTTATTATATATAAAGCGAGAATTAAACATGTCCATCAAATCAGTTTTATTTCCATCTGAAATCTGATGAGCTTACTTGCAAAAATACAGCTGAAAAACAAAATTTCAAGAATCTAAATGACCTGGCATTAAATACTGTTCTCCGACAACAAGATGAAAAAGAGTCTACATAATTCCAATTACTCCCTATCCAAGACAATTGAAAATGCGGAGAGAGTGCTAAAAATGTAATGAGCAAAACCTTTTAATCGCAATCTGATTCAATGAAGTAATGGTTACGCTTTGCGCAGCGCAAAGACAAGTCAGGACTTTGTTGACTTAAACTTTTTATAGCAATGTTAAATGTTCCTCCTTGAATTTTCGCCCATTGAAATAAAGAAAAAGGTCAGGTTGTGGCGATTGCTGGTTCTTGATGATAAACTTACTTCTTCCATTTATCGAATAGCCAGTGATCCTGAGGTGCTAGCGCTCAGAATGTTGGATATATCCCGGTGCTGCTTTTCTGAAAGTGAACTGTAATTAAGCTTATTGAGGCTCTGGACATTTTCATGTCCAGAGACTTTCATGATGTGAGTCGGAGGAACCTCTTGATCGTTCAGTTTCTAAATCATTTGCTTTCGGGCATTGTGGTTAGTAAGATTTTCTGCGTGCAATCCACCTTTTTGAGCCATTGTCTTCATGAGCGATTTCAACTTGTTTATACCCATCGGTGCTGCCTTGAACCAGGGTTTTGAAGACTGTGCTAGTTTAGTGTAGTAAAATGGGCTGACGTCTGAATTCATTTGCTCTGACCTTTTAGAGCCATAGAGATGATAGGCTTTTACAGAATCACTGTCACTACTTGGAACAGAAGACATTTTCGGCTTCACAGCCTTAGTGTCTTTCAGTTTGGCGACTGTTTTTGTTTTTGTTTACCTCTCGGTATATTCGAGAAATTGAACTCCATCCGCACTGGCTTTAAGCTGAACATTCTCCATGTCATATCTCTGTGCTCTTGGCATCCTCTCAAACCAAAGTGCTGGGTGTTATTCAGCCATAAAGTTCTTTGCCATAAAGAATGTCGACCTCTTTGTCAGTCAGAGCACAAGCTGCTTTTGTTTTGTTTCCTTTGCCAGCCTTCCCTGGATTCCTTCTGCTTTGCAACCAGTGTTTCTCTAGTTTTCCTAAATTCCTGTCCATCTGTGATGGTTGTTGGATATCCTTTTCTTTGTAAATAGCGGTCAAAGCTGGAAATAAACGATCTTGATGTTGATGGTTCGTATTCTCCTCTGTCCTTTTTTTTCACCTTAACAATGAACGTACATAGTATTTCATCGAGCACTTTTGCTTCAATATTTTCAAGTTCTTTATCTATTTCTTTTACTCTCAATAACTCTTTGAGCAAGGAAACATCTCTGTTCGTTTTGCTAAGAGTATTTTTGTTTGCTTGCTCCTCAATAAATTCAACTAATGGCAATTGCAGAGGAACAAGTCGTGAAGCCGAAGCCAATTGTTTTCAAATCACAGACTTATATATGGACGCTGATTGGTTATATTTTGCATGTGTGAGAAAAGCTATACGAGAAGCTGATTGGACGTATCACTTTTTCCACATGTGAAATATAGAAAATACCAAATTCTACTTGCAGTTTTTATCACCTAAAATTCTCGCTTTATATATAATAAAGTATTGTATTGCACCCATGTGTGAAACCCTACAGGAAGAGGGAAATGCTGTAGCACAGGCCACACAAGTACAATGAGAAATGGCAAAAGTAATCCTGTTAAGGAGGCTTGCAGCAGTTTTTCTGGAGTTAGGGTGGAAGTTTTGAAATTACCATTTTGCATAGAAGATAAACTTTGATCTCCTTCATGCTACATCATCATTTCAAAGTTAATATTTCATTGGTTTCTAAGCAACTTCTATTACCTTAGTAATGCCGTAGCACATGCCCTCTTATTTTAAATGTTGTTGATTATCTTGAAATCTAGACAGACACCTAATGACAAAATTTTAGGGATTTAAACTACTCAATCTAGACAACTTGCAGGAAAAATTAGAAAGGTAAACAGACAGAAAGTTGTTGCAGTATCCTTTAAATGAACACAAAAAATTATGCAAAGTTTGGTTCCATAAACTTTTCATATCTCCCCTCAAATGCTCATTCGAAGCTGAGGGAAAGAGGTGTTTTAAAAGAGCCAAAGTTTCCAGGAAAGTATGAAGCTAAGTTGGAATTTCCCGAATGCTGCCGGGTCCAAATGGAAAAACCCTTTTTGTGAGATGGGTATGGAACTATACCAGAGGTTTTCCAGCTAATCAGAGATGGGAAATCCAAACCATCTGTTCAGGATGCATTGTGATTTATGAAACGTAACACTGAAGGTGCCTGAGATACAAGGAAAGTATGGAAAGCTAAAAGACTGTTGCCTAAGAAAAATTTCAAGGAGTCCGCAAGGCCAAACGCTAAGAAGTAAGGAGACCAACATGTGATGCTAGGTGCTGCTGCAAAAAATTTAGGCGTGAAGAGCATTTTCTTGGCGCCCCAGACTACCAGACTCCTGTTAGACACCACCTTGTAAGCTAGTACAACTGTAAAAGACGGTATGTTGTGGTCTTAGTTAATGCAAAGAAACACATTATTTTGCTCTATATCTTTTGTAGCTAATCAAATCTGATCTTGATGGAACCATTGGTGCAATTGAAAACAAACTTGATGAAAGAGCACTATTAAGAAAGAAAAAGGTATGGAGTTAAGGTGATTCCATCGAAAGAACGTTTGTAATGAGAATTTTTTGAAAATCTCTACAGATGTTAAGTACATATAGTATATCAGAAAAATAAAATAAAAAGAGGGGGTCACTGTGCTTGTTTTCACCCTAGAGGGCTGTAGTATCTCACAATTTTCTAGGCATGTGACCTCAATATTAAAAGAGCTAGTCTTCAGCAAGAAGTGCCCACTACTTCCAGAAAGTTAGTACTGACAATGAAATACTAGCATTTTTCTTATAACAGTACTGTAACTTTGTAGTAAAACGCCATAAAGTGGCTAAATAAATTAATCTCATAGCATAATAGGGGACATTCGAGCTGTTGTACGCTTCCCGCGAAACGTCCAAAATTGATCGTAGTAGTGATTCCACAATAATTTTTTCGAAATTGAATAATGAAAAATTATTGAAACTGGGATATAACTTAGAGAGTCGTATTTTCTTTAATTTCGTTGAATAAAAAATGGGGGTCACCGTGTTCGTTTACAAGAAAAGGACCATTTATTTTCCTGCAGAGCTTAAGCTCATGGAAATCCCGCAATGTTGTGCGTGCGCGCGCTCGTGCGCGCGCTAAATGACGCGAAAAATTATGCGCAGCAAGGATGCGCAATGCAATTCAGTGGAATCACCTTAAACATAATATTATCATGGCTACTTACTGTACAAGTTTAAGGAGGCTTGCAATAGTTTTTCTGGCATTGGGGTGGATCTTTCAAATCCATATTACACCACTTTTTCAACCTATGATAAAATTGTATGTTTTTGTTGGTTTCAAAGTAACAGCTGTTACCATAGTAACAGTGATGCAAAGCATTTCATTTTAAATAACATGGATTTCTAAATCTAGTCAGACACGTTACAGCAAAACTTTCAGGATTTAAATTCTTAACCTAAACAACTTGTGGGCAAAATTAGAAAAAAATGTCCCTACAGATTTAATATTTGCTTTTGAATTGTGAGGCATTAGAATAATAATTTGTTTTGACATCCCAGCAAGTTTAAGGATTGCAGAAGTTAGATAAGAAGGCTGAAACTTGGTCAAGTTTCAGTGGCTGTTCCCTTTCTCTGAATGCAAGTTTTATTCTGATTTCCCTGGTCTATTTCACTGCTACACTATTTACTCTAATGCTAGCAATGAATATTTATGTACACCAGGCTTGACTGTCCACTCATGGGTTTATCATTCACCCCTTACAATAAAACATCTTATGATATCAACAACAATAGCTACAGAAGTAAGAAAAGCATTCAACTTCTGAGCTTGACTGATTCTGAACAATCTATCCTATTGGTCTACTATTTACAACAGACAAGACTAATAGGATTTATTAAAAACTGGATCATTGTATATGATGCAATTCCAGAGATTTGATTCGTGTAGCAGCCATGGTATATATAAAAACAATAGCCTCCATTTGGCACGAAAACATGCTCAGCTAGATATTTGTCCAAGAACATTATCTGTTCCGAGAAGCGAACACTTTTCCGAGAGAGGGAAGCTCGAGGAAAGCTGTGAGCTTCGAGGAACAGATAATGTCTAAGGACAAATATCTGAGCATATTTTTAAAGTAAAATGGAGGCTACTGTGTTTATTATCCTTCAAATATTTTGCGCACCAGCGGCACGGGATCTGCCAGTCTGTCATATGTCAATCACATCAAAGATTGTCAATTGGCTTCTAAAATCCACATGTCTCCCAATTGATATTCAGATTTCGGTTCAGTCAAAAGCATGTGTTTGAGGAAAAAGTGCAACATTTGAAAGGAAAAGGAATTTTTTAATACTGTGAAAGATAAAAAGCAAGATACAAGTGGCGGACAAAGTTACAGGGAATCTAACCACCTTTCGAGAACAAGATCAAAGCGAAAAATCAGTTGTTTACTTTGCAGTCAGTAAAATGTTTAAGCCGCCATGTATGAAACAGCCAGCGCTTTGCTGGTCCTTTTATATTGTGTTCAATTGGATTTAGTACTTTAAATTGAAAATAAAATTGTGGAATTGACCAGCCTAAAACAATTGCCCACTGGGCATCAACAGAATGCTCCACATGACTGATGTACAATGCGCTGGGGACCTGGTTTTGTGTGTAACTCACAGCCTTCTATGACCAATAATTAAAGCATGAGGTACTAACCCAGTATCAGCATTTGTGTCATCTTTTATAATAAATTTATTTATACATATATTTACCCATGGCGTATCACTGAATGTTATCTTGTGACTTTTTTCTGTCAAAGATTATGAAAAGAGACTTAGAAAAAGCTGAGCTTTGAACACTGTTGAATTTATAAGGAAGACATAGATTTGATGGAACTGTAAGACTGGTATTTTACTGACCATTCATCCTAGATGTGTATGCAGCATTTGTTAAATATCACAAAGTCACTAGAGAAGATTGAAAGGCTATTGCAAGGATCAAGGGTGGCTCAAGATGTACCTTCTAAAGATTCCGATGGGTAAGTAAATGTAAGTCCTGTGAGGTACATGTATCACATGAAGCCTGGTTTCCACTAGCACATGAGCAAGTTAACTGCTGTTTATGTCTTTTGTGATTGGTCAATACTTTATTTAGTGGTTTAATGGTTTCATGAGCAAGGGAGACAACTGTCTGCGCATGCTCGAAATAACTCGAGTTATTTAACGTTTTTTTTAGTTTTTCGTGATTCGAGGTTTTCGCGTGGTTTTCGACGCGGTTAACTTTGACAACCTAAACTTTAAATGAAAAGCATTTAAAAATGGTTCGTCGGCAAGCTAATTGAGGCATGTTGCCACAAAAAGCAACTCAAGACGGAGACGGAAAACCTTGTTTGACATCACCTGTGGTAATTTTTTGGTGGACGAAAGTCCCTTTTGATTTGATGTGTCGACAGTAAAGATGGCGGTTTGTCTGCAACGAGTGTTTGGCGAGTCCAGTGTCAACGCATTTTTCGGTTTTCCGAGGTTCTGCTTCACATCTTATCCAACACCAAGCGAAAGAAATATATCTTTTCTGGTAAGTACGACGTATTTTTGGTTCCTCGTATTTGTATTTTTAGTTTTCATTCGCTTTCTTTCGCGGCAATAAAGAAACTGTGTTGTTGTCATTCGAAATTTCCTGGTGTCCTTCAACGAGAACAGCCTGCGTTCTCTGTTTTCATTATTTTTTCATAACAATCGACTACAGCATTGAGGTCAAGTTATTTTTCCATTTGAGGGTTGTAATTACCGTTTTAAACCAGTACTTTTTATTCTTCGTCGAAGTGAATGTTTTCATTGAAAAATTTAGTTTTTATTTTACCGCGTATTAAAATTTCTTATCATACCCCCGAGACTTTTGTCTCTCTTCGTGATATGGGAATTCCCATAAACAGGGTGTCAGTCTATTAATATACTACTTATTGCCAAAATTTGGTGTATTTCTGAGGTGTACCCCCAATACACTCTTGCCGAACAGAGCTGCGTTGATCGAATTCCAATTTGAAGATATTAGTTTTCTAGCATCATACTTTCTGGCCTTTCCAGATTTAGCAAATTATAATTTACCAGTAATATCAAGCTCTCACCAAGTCGTACTAAGTTTAAACTTACTTTGTACCAAATGTCAATTCTGTGGACGTTTTCGTTAACTTTTTTTGCCATTTGTTTTCAGAACGGTAGTTCGCAAGTGAAATTAAATTGTACGAAAATATCTGAACACCCCTACATTTCTGTTTATACCCAAAGAACGAATTCGTGATATGGGAATCGGCTTGGGTGAGATATTTTCAAGGAGCAGCTTAATAAATTGCCGACATCAAACAAAATTTTTAAGGTGTACCCCCAATACACTCTTTCCGGTCAAAGTTTTTCTTTGCGCGCGGACATATTTGCTTCTCTGTTGCTGGCGTGACACATTTTGCATCACATTATTTTGTCACACAAGCGTGGGTTTGTTTAACAGAAGTTGAATAGAAGCAGCATTCAGTTAAACATTTTCAGTTTATAGCATCCCTGCTTAATGAGGTATTTGTACAGATTCTATAACATCATTGCTTTGAAATCTTGATCTGAACTGTCAAGTAGTGGAACAATTTGCCCACAGGGGCCAATGCAACAACTCCGACAAGTCTATTAGGAGTGTTTTAAGATCTGCCCCTGCCTGGGTACAAAAGCCATGTACAGAGGGTGTAACCTTTTCTGGTAGATGTAGACCTTGTGTTTTAGCTGTAATTTAAAATAAATTTAAAATAAATATTGATGTAAGCTTTTTATTTACCGTCACAGATCATGACAGATGGGATGAAAATACAGTATGGCTAAAGAATCACTTTGTTAATGGAAGTTCTTGTTGAGGCAGTGAATAAACTTGTAAATTATGCATCCTTGTGTGAAACTTTCTGTGCACTACATGCACAAAGGATAGATCCAGTGGTGTATCTTACCTTTTGATAAATGTTTATGATGGCAGAAGTGAAGTGCTCCTTGACTCATCAGAGCATATCAATAATCTTCAGATCGAAATTGGAAGGCACTCGCTGAGCATGTAAATTTTTTCTTTAGCAGTAAAGATTTTGATTAGTTGGCCAGGTAGGGCTATTGCTCTCGCATGGTGTGTACAACAGAGATTGGCTACTGGATGCCTGGGCCTAGCTGTGAACATTGTGTTTATGAGCAACAGAGCACTGTCACTCAATCATTTTTATAACTATTCAATTTCAAGAGGCTACAAAAATAGGTTGAGCAAGGGGCAATCTCTTTATACTTTAAGATAAAACCTCACCTTACATTTAGTTATATATATACTTTTTTCGTAAAGCCTGAAATGTATCAGCTGTTTTGCGTCACTTACAAATCATCTGGAGAGTAGATGGCTAATATTCAGGCGAGGATTCCCATGTTTAATGCAACCAGACCCTACCTTCTGGTGATAACAGTGATTACAGATAAATGGTCAAACTTCTTATCAGCCATCTCTTTTACTTAAAAGAAAAATTCAAAACTTTGAAGTGAGTAATGAATTATGAAATATGTACACTACAGTTATTTATTTTTACAGTGCAATCTCATTTGTTTGAACCCTCAATTTTTCAACTCCCCCGATTCTTTGAATCAGTAGTTGTTCATTCTCTTGGATTTGCTTCAGTCAGATTTTTACCTCCTATTTTTTGAACAAAATTCAGTTTCCCTAGGAGGTTAAAAAAAATTGGTACTCCACTGTAGTGATTTATATAACATTATTATACAAATGTTATACACCAAGTCAATAATATTGTTTTTGTTTACTTACTTTTGATTATCAAACAATAACTGTTTATTTTTCATGGGTTTTGTGACATCAGTGACCAGTGTTACAGTACTTTTCTACACCTAATCACAAAGTCTGGTATAACTTTCAGTAATATAAGGAAAAACACTAATAAATATTTCCTTTTCCATTCTGTCCAGGGTTTATGTAAAATATTCTTTATTGATATAAGTGATAAAATGCTTTTAATTTGCAATATTTCAAAGTATTGTACATCATTTTATGAATTCAGAAGAGGACTATTATACACTCAACTCTCTTTAACACTCTTGTACCTTCTATTTTTTTCTCTGAAAAACAGGATGATGAAATGTAATGTAAGGAATATTTTACAGAATGCTTATTAAATGATACATGGTAGGTATTTTGTTGTGTAAAAATGAACGCATTGGGACTTCGCAGATGAGGTGCGATCCAAAATTTATTAAGCTGGAGTTATGAGGCTGCAGCAGTGTAGTGATTAGCACTACTGACTTCTTCAATTTGGTTTTTGCGTGTAAGAACAAAAGGTTAAAGTGGGTTGAAGGAAAGCACCTGTCCTAATTGAAAAATCAGAGGATTAAATCTGAAGTGTAGATTTTTGTGGTGGAAGGAAACCCTTTGCAGGGGCAGATGACATTATCACCAACTTGGCAAAGGAGAGTGATCTTAGGATCGAGGTCATCAAATGCACTCCCTAATCCAGTTTTGACTAGAAATATGTGACTCTCAAAACCTCAAAAAGGTAGGGCTGGGTGGACAAATGATTTAAAGTGAAGAAATCTGCTAAGGCAGCTAGAAAGTATGAATTGTCTCATTCTTTATGATAGCGATTGAGAGGATAGTGTGCCCTTTGAATAGCCTGACCCCTTGTGCAAGTTGTGTGATCACACCCACTCTGTGCGATGTAATCCACACAGACTGTGGGAGTGATAAGCTGTAATTAGCAGGACGTTGGGGATGCACCATGAGAAATGTGAAGGGGGGGGGGGGGGGGAGTCCATAAACAGCATTATTTGAAATTCTCAGGACTTATAATTTTAATACACTGTTGAGTCACTGTCAGGTCATAAGAATTAACCCAAAAATTAATAAGGGGATGGTGTTTTGCTCTGACATCAAACTCTCAGGAAAAGCCAACAAAGACATCAATATTAATTATTATTGCTTAGGAGAATTACAGTAGCTGTAGCTTTCAGATTTTGGTAGTGAAAGGGTTAGTAAAAGTGGACAATACTTTGCAAATGATATTTAACAGACTTGTCAGAAGATGGAACACATACATGTAGCTCATCTTTTTCCTTCCCCCCCCCCCCGTTCCTTCCATTCTGATCATTAATTGAAACTCAGGAAGTACAGCATTTGTTATGGTTGCAACTGCTTTATTTGCAGAAACAGAATATGTACTGATTACATGTGGGTGTGGTTGCTTTGAAGAAGAACATTTCAGTTGGCAGTATGGGAAGTGATTGTAGTTTTTAAGAGAGAATGTCCGTGAAGACCGTGTGATATCAGTAAAATGTGGCACATGCTTCAGAAATTCGAAATCTTCATATTTTGCTCAGAGATACCCTATGATAAGCCAACAAACGTGATATATTTTTTTTGTTCAAGGCTGGTTGTATTTTAAAGAAAATTCTCAAAAACTGTATCTGGCGCCGACCGTCACAAAATGGCGGAAATTAGTGCTTCGAGTAACAACACAAGAACTGCGCTCGCTCTAAAGCCACGATTGTTTACTTAAATGGGAATGCACGGCACGAGTTTGAAAATCACCAATATTTCATTGTTTAAAAATCTCATTTTGGAGCAGTTTTTCAATAAACATTTTTTCCCATGCGGTATAACTCAGAAGCGCTTGAGATTAAGGTTGTGATTAGTGGAAATGGTCTTCTTTTCAAGGATATAAAAATTAGTCTGGGGCTCTTAACTTCTGCACGGAAAAAACACGCTCTATGTCGAGAAAAATCACAAACTCCACTTGTCAACAAAAACAAATAATCGAATTAGAGTCTGTAATCGAAGCCAATTGTTGGCTTCACACTACAAGCTAAGTTAGTTTCAAGTAAGCACTTGATTCAAGTGCACTTGAAAATCTCAAGTCGCACTTTAGAAACCTTGGCTTCACACCTGGTGACAAAGTATACACTTGAAGCACAAGCTGTCAATCATCTTTCGCGGTAAAATCAGAAATGCGATTGCTCGACGGAAAATCATAGAGCCTTTGCAACGAAAAAACGTTTTATGTTGTTTACTCTTTATTTTGTCTTTAATTTTAACTCAGAGAGTTTTAACATTACAGGAAATGCATAGGTACTTCATTGTTTACGAGTACTTGGCGACAACACAAAAGAACAGGCGACATCTTCTGTGTACGTCGAGAATGGTTCAGTAACATGGTTTTCGGCAAAAAAATCTCCACAGGGTTTGGGCATGGCCTCGTCCACAAAATTGGTTTAGACTGCTTTTAGCTAACCGCGACATGGATCCGCTTTGGAAAATGCATTTCGGCGTGACTCGTCCAACGTTCAACCCTTTGTGCGATTTGGTACGCGGGGTCCTCAAACTGCGAGGCGTATCTCCAGCCATCCATTTTGATTTTTCGGATTGATTTTAGTTCACGGCAAAATGTTTATCTGTCCTGGCACCGCAGCACGTGGCTTTCAGTTGGTATTGGTCAAGTACGTTCTCAAGTGTGGTGTTGGCCATACTTGGCGGCGTACTTCGGCTTCTTTGAACTACGAACGTTTCCATGGTCACTAAGTAAAGTTCAAGTTGGTAGGTTTTACCAAGTAGGTTTCAAGTGCACTTAGATTATACTTACAAGGTCTAGTGTGAAGCCAACTAATATTCCAAGCAAATCTCAGTGCTTAGCACCGTATTTGATTTGAAAGTCTACATTACTAGTTTACCTTGCAAAACTTTTGGCTGTAGATTGCTTTTCATCGCCACTCTCCCTTCATAATTGTTATCTTCCCTTCGACCATGCTTACCAAAGCACAAGTAATCAACAACCATACGTATGACTCCTGCATGAAACATTACAATTCCTGACAGATTCCGGCAACCATATTTGAGTCTCTACACAGCTATGGCAAATAAGGTAACTTAATTGTACGATTAAGAACGATGATTCAATTATCTATAGTTGCAGAAGAAGAAATTTTGCAGCCCGAAGACGCACACAAGAGGAATCATCTGTAGAATGAGACGATCATGTTTGTCACGCAATGAGACCGAGCGCGCAGGACACCCAACAAAACTAACCGGCAACCAGATTATATTTTTTCCGCGCCTGTTTGTCTGCGTCTACCGACTTCAAGCTTAAAATCCCATAGTTGACATGGTACTAAATCTGTTACCAGCTTTCTGTCTTTTAGGATGAAAAAAAAAAAAAAAATGGGATTTTTTAGTGCAAGTATTTTACAAGCAGATGCTTTGTACTCGTGCTTGGGCAGTGGACAGAATGGTACCACTGGTGTCAAAGGGCACACCATGTCCAGCTTAATAGCCCGGCCTTTCCTGACTTTATCGACGAGACTAAAACAACTGAAAGGGAACCACATTTAAAGGCTGTGACAATTACTTCTTTACGATAAGAAAGTTCGCACGTTTTGTAAGCTACGCTCAAATAAATCAATCATTTATTAAAATCATCTTTTACATTATTCAGATGTACTACCTGCGTTTAGCGAAAGCTATTCAAGGCAGGTAGTGTAACACGGGCCGGTGGTGTAAGTGGTGTTAAGAAAGAAAGAAACCCTTTTCTGAGTTTTTCGGTTGCTACTCAAAACTTTCCTATCTTGGCCACTGCCTATTATTCGGCTTTATCCTGCAATATACCTGTCGCCTGAAACATGCCTCAAGGTTATAAATGCCACCAATGTTTTTAGCACTCAGCTTGTAAGGCCAATGAAGAACATACTTAAAGCAAAAAGCAGATAAGAGCTCGGAAAACGAATCTTACTGCTGGTAGATACAGCCTAGACAAAGTGACTGGATCTTTTTCATGTAAGGCTGTTTGCGATGAACTGATATGTCAGTGACAAATGTCCTTTAGAAGGACAACATTTTCAATGCCCTTTGTAACATGAGCTAGGCTTGAGCAACACAGTTCCATATGGCCGATGAATCCGGACTAATAGCAATTTACAGTCACGGCATATTCTACCCAAAGCAACGATACTTATTATAGGATAACTGTGCCCCTGATCATAAAATAACAAAAGGTTTCTTAATAACATTATGATAAGAATAATATTAAGCGCCGCAGGGTTTGAACCACGGCCGCACCGAAACTCAGGGTCAGAAATTTTCAGAGAAGAAGGTTAAACCCTCAAATGGTTCGGATGGCCACGTTGAAATCTTTATGGCGGTCCCGTCTCCAATTTGGAGGTGCAAAATAACCACTGTAATGAGCCCTGGATATGACCACTCTTAGTACCAGCGATTAGTCTGAAGGGCTTCTCAGGGAATATAATGAGACTACAAAATTGTGTAACTGTCAGAGTTCCGTTTATTTGAGAGAACTTAACGGAGTTCTTCACAGATTAGTAGCTACGGCTATAAATAGTATCCATAATAATAATGATAATAATGATGATGATGATTAAAAAGCATAAACGTTGCGTTTACAGTTGGGTTTCCAGGAAAATAAGCATGTTGGTTTCATTCACGGAAAAAAGTTAAGTTCGTGATAATGTGATGAGAGGATTTATAGATATTTAGTTTAATTTGCTTTGCTGACAAAAATATAAAAACCAACGTAGAAAATAATAAGTTCCTTAGTTTCAAGTTCAATAAACCGTAAACACAACCTATAGTACTCAATTAGGCGTAAACGGTTCTTATAAGATCATAACTGTAATTGAGCGTTGAAGTGTTATTGTAACCTGCGCTAGCCTTTTGTTAAACTGTTATCCACCTGTGTAGCCCTTGAAAGTAATTAATGTTTCAGGATAAGCTTAGATTTCGTCCAATAGACTTTCAGAAATGATTGTTGTATTCTGTAATCTGACTCGTTGCAAAATGATGTAATTCGAACGCTTTACTAGCTTAGGCTTAAATACAGGTGCTTTGTAAGATTTTCTTTGGTTACATCCTTGATAACATCCTTGGTTACATCCTTGATAACATCCTTGGTTACATCCTTGGTTACATCCTTGGTTGCATCCTTGGTTGAATCCTCGGTTATGTTTTGACTGTACGCGAGGTTATAGTTTTGGTATTAAACCCTACGTTGGAGCCAAGTTCTGTGTGGTTTTACTGTCTCAGAGAAATTCGCTTGCCGTAAGAGATCTCGGTCCTTCCCGCAGCCAGCGAGTGTTCCCCAGGAGAAAGGCCTTTACCGAAGTGTTTTTGAAGAGTTTCCCCGTCCGTCCGTATTTCCGTTTTGTGAAGGCAAAACCTGTTTTCACAATAAACATTTTAATTAAATTATCGCACATCAAAAACAGGCTGGTTATTAAAACTGCCAGCTTCTTGTTGCAAGTTTTTGTTAATTTTTTCCGACTTACGGCTTTTTGCTCAGTTTGGAAATAAGACACAACTTTTAAATTTCATATTGACCTTCCCCTTTCATGAATTAGCAAAACTACGTTGTCGTACGGGAAAATTTGTACCTGTTGGCTTTGGTACGTCTTTTAGTCTTCGAAAGCGCCTTGTTAATACCGCGGTCAGCCTTGCGCGATTTCCCTTTGGCGTGGCTCGATAAGGTATCGTTAGGGAAACCTCTCCACCACCCAATGCCCAAAGAGGAGGGATGAACTGGACAGATGGTCAAGGACAACGTGGGTGCACGATCATATTTTTGTTTAAAAATTTTGAATGACGCGATGGTCATTATATCATTAGGATTGGTTCACCTTATCAAATTTGGTTTTCTTTAGTGTTGAGCGCTCCCGCTTTTTCCTTTCCATTATTTTATTACTACTTTCCTTCTTCTAAATTTTTCATTTGTTTCTTTCCTTCATTTCTCCCATTGTTTGCTTGTTCGTTTTCTTTCTTTCTTTTTTCCTTTCTTTCGTTCGGGCTGCTTTTCTGTCGGTCGGTGGGTCTTTCTTCCTTAACCTCTCTCGTTCATTTTGGCGTTTCAGTCCATTTGTTTTAAGAATTTTATATCACAGAGTGTCTTTTTTAACAAACCAAAATTATTTCCTTATCCGCAAAACTTGTGCAACACCTGAAGGAATATTGGTAACCGAGCCTTCCTTGTAAGGCGTGTGATATGTCATTGCGTGACATACAAATGATATGCATGGATTGAAGAAGTCAAAACGACAGTGTCGCTCAGTAATCAAAACTCTCACTTAATGGCCATTTTTTTCAATGAAGCAAGCTCAGTTGTACCTTAGAGAAAGATAGCAACTATGGTGTGTTTGAAACTGCCAAGAATAGTGCCGATGTTATTACAAGAACCACCCGGGTATCGCTCAGATAGTTGTTGAATTCGTAAACTCGTTTTCAGAGGGAAGATGGTAATTTTGAAGAGAAAGTAGGAATGAAAACCAATCTACAGCCACTGTTTTATCCAGGTAAACTTGTAAAGTTGACTTTCTAATCAAATACGTGCGAAGCACTAAGATTTGCTTGGAATATTGGTTTCGATAACAGAGACTAATTCGATTATTTGTGTTTGTTGACAAATGGAGTTAGTGATTTTCTCGACATAGAGCATGTTTTTTTCTTGCAGAAGTTAAAAGCCCCAGACTAATTTTTATATCCTTGAAAAGAAGACCATTTCCACTAATCACAACCTCAATCTCAAGCGCTTCTGAGTTATACCGCATGGGGAAAATGTTTATTGAAAAACTACTCCAAAATGAGATTTTTAAACAATGAAATATTGGTGATTTTCAAACTCCTGCCGTGCATTCCCATTTGAGTAAACAATCGTGGCTTTAGACTTGAATCATTTGCCAGTGTTTCTTACACAAATATACCAATATTTAACAATTATTCCATGAGCGCGCGTTGGATATGAGATGGTAAATAGCCAACGAGGCGCGAAGCGCCGAGTTGGCTATAGCCAATCTCATATCCAACAAGCGCGAATGGAATAATTGTTTTATTAAATTTTCCGCGTTTGGGTATTGCTTTTGAAGTTTACTGAATTTTATTTTAAGTTAAAATTTCTTTCAAATTAAAACAACCGGATGTTGAGGCAACTTCCGACAAAAGCGCGCGAAAATTAATGATCACATGACACGCGCAGCTCTTTGCAAACGGAGGTGAATGAAAAATCGAAAGCGAAGAAGATCAAACACAGTCGGACATATCAAATTCAAGAAACGTTTAAATGTACGAGTTATCACCTTTCTGAGACAAGCATTCAAGTGCTTTTGAAGTTCCAGCTCATCGAGAAGCGTAATAGTTGTGCACATTTGAGCAAATGTTTTGCTGTGTGGTGCCGAGCGAAGGAAGGGATCAAGGACGGCCTTTTTTTTTTACGCTGAACTGAATTCCTCCAGACGTTTTACACTTAAGGCAAGTCCAAGTGTACGAGGTACAACCTCACTGAGACAAGCATTCAGTGTAAGTTTTTAAACTTCAAGCTTATCGAGAAGCGTAAGAACTGTGCACGTTTGTGCAAATGTTTTGCTGAGTGGTGCCGAGCGACGGAAACGAACATTATGGCCGCCGATGGTACGAATTTCATAGATGAATTTTTGTCACTGGAGTCCTCGTAAATGCGTAGAAACATAAAGGCAGGCATTAAGCTCTTCTTGAGAAATTTCGTCGATCGGTTTTAACCTCTTACCGCCAGGATTTGCAAGCCATCCTGAAATTTTTGAAGGTAACCGGTTTTTATTGTTGTTGTTAAGTTTATGTGATCTACATCGTAAAATCGTGCAATTTTTCTGATTTTAAAGGAAACTTCAGAGATACGTACCATTAAATAGTGTCATACCGAACTTTGTGGCTTTTATTGTTGTTATATTGTGATTGCATTGTTTGTTATTTCTTCCTTTTCTTTTTTTTTTTTTTTTCTACATTTTTCCGAAGAAACTTTCGCTTCCCGCCGAAAAAAATTTAGCTTAGCGACACCTAGGGCTTTCGTTTTCCATATAAGGTCAAACTACGGTATATGAGCTGATAACCGGGATTTAGTGAACCAATCAGAACGCTAGAAATGCAATATCCGAGGCTGAGAATTTAATAAATAAATATTATTTGAAAAAACCGTGCTTCCTTTTGCGCTTTGCACGAGCGAAGTTCTTGTGTTGTTACTCGGCGCACTAATTTCCGCCATTTTATGACGGTCGGCGCCCGTTACAGTTATTGGTAATTTTCTGGAAATTAAAAGCAGAGTTGAACATAAGAAATACACCACGTTTATTAACTCATCATAGAGTATGTCTGAGCAAAATATGAGGGTAGTCAATTTTTTGAACCCTGTGCCACCACTCACTCGGTCATGAAAAAAAGGCGCTCTTAAGTGATGTAATTTTCTGTTTGTCATCAGTGGTAAATGAATAGTTGCGAGGCAAGACTGGGGGTAATTGAAAGGGTAAGAAAATACAACTTTGCAATATCAAGAATAAGAGCCAGCCAATTACCGCTGTGGTTTCCCTGAACAAAATAGTATCAGTTTGCGCTCTCAAAACAAAAGAACAAGTGTGGTTAAGAGGAAGTTATGAAAGGTTCATGTTTTTCCTATCCCTTCCAAAACAAATGGAAAAATTATTATAATACTTTCTTGATTTAATTTAAGAGCAAGAAAGACATTTGACTCTCTTACTACTAATTCAATATCAGTTACATGGAACTGAGCACCTAGTTTGAGTTTATACAAAAACCAAAATAAACAACTTTAATGTGTACAAGAATAGCTGTCAACCTGGGAATAACAGAATGTTTTAAAAATGAGCTTTTTAATCCAATTTATTGAATTAATGAGCTACAAGTGCAGTATTAAATGACACAAAGCTAACTTGCAACTGACTTGAAATATTTCTCCTGTATTCAAGCATTTCCAATGTGCATCTCCCTCAAACAGAACCTAAACATCAACAAAAAAAAAACTCTTTAATTTGACTAGAAAACGATGAAATCTAAAATATTTTGTTAATTCCTATAATTACACTGTAAGGAATCGTTTTGGTCCGCGGTGTACAAGATTGGAACGATATCTTTATTGTGCATATTATGTTACCGACCACATGAAGTCACATAACAACACTGGCCTACTATCGTCCGTATTAGCTTGCAATTTGAATATTATCATGATTAAAGATTACTTTAAGAAAATTGCTCCCTCCTCAAAAAACAAAACACACTACCAACTGTTTAAAAGTATGCATGCATACATAAAGATTTGAATTCTCTTACCTCCTCGATTGACAGAGCCGTCGGAAATTTCGCCGTCCACCGACAGAGCAAAACCCTTTCTACTTTTAACATTTATCACAGTAAAAAATTTTCTTCAACCTAACAAATCTGCTATTAGAGCGGAACATTTTCACAATGAGTCGCGAAGGATCGAAAAAATAAGATGGTGCGTAAGAAAAATTCGATCGCTCCTAAACTTGAAAACTTCTGCAAAGTGTCCTAGCACTTAAAAAAATCATTGCTATTTCTATACGCCATTCTGATTCAGGAAGACGTATAAACACTGCTATTTTTATCCAAATCTCTAGAACAAAGCAAAGATAACTAAATTCGCCCCCTCCGGCCACCATATTTGTTTGTAAAATTTAAGTTCGCGCGTGTGTAAGAAGAATCTGGGTACTAGCACAAAGATCAACCAATCAGACAATTGTCTCCCTTGTTGGTTTCATGACATTTAAGTTTTATTTATTTAATAACCATTTGTCGCAACCCCTGGTAACTGTGCATAAATAGCCAGTCATGTGTGCACATGCTGTTTGTTGTAGTGATGATGACTCTCACCTGATTGAGAGAGTGGCCAGTGAGTTTAATCAGCTGCAGTTTTATGTCACTCAGAGCCAAGGCCATCCTTTAGTAGAGAGCATCAGAGGGGTATGTGATAGCCTTTCTATTGTTGTCCTTGTTCATGTAAAAATTAACTTGTAAAGATTGCACACAGGACATTATTGTCGTGAGTAATTTAATCAGTCCGATCAACCTTAATTCATATTTAAAGGCACAAATATTGTGTTGGAGCAAATTTCCAAATCGTTAGTCTGACTAAATTAATTTTTGTTGATATTAACTTTTAATTCTACAGTGTATATGGTATGGCAATATCATTGAGAATGATGTGTTACTCAGTAAGTGACACAGGCATACCCGGAAAAAAATCTGAGTGCTCCTATCAGGAGTCGAACCTAAGACCTTCTGATCACTAGTTCGGATGCTCTATCACTGAGCTACAGGAGACTCATGGCAGCTAAGGCCATTAAACTAGGTTCATGAGACAAACATCTTGCCTACTGCTTAAAGATGATGTCATGTGTGGCATATGCGCAATGGAATAAATGTGTTGGAATATTTTAAGCCTGGTAAATAAATAATAATAATATAATAAAAAAAAACATATTTATGCAGGATAACCATTTCAGTTATAAAAGCTGCTATCAACATGGTTCCTGCGTAAAAAAAACAAAAAAACAACAACAACAAAAAACAGATCTAAAAAGCTATATAAGAAATCGACAAACGAGAAATCATCCATATGAAAAGAGATAAAAGGACTAAAACTAGAGTTCACATACAATTATAAAAAATATCTGCCCCTTTATAAAAAACGCTCTTTTAGTCGATTCCAATTTATCCCTATCAATAACTAGTTTGTTCTTATTCCTAATATCATAATGATGAATATCATGTCGTTTAAGTTGAAAATAATTTGGGGCCGTTTCCTTGAGGCACTTTTCAACCAGTTTAACAATGTGGTTTTCTCCTCTTCTCGCAAGGGTGTCCCAACCAAGGCTTTTAACCATCTGTTCGGTGGACGAATGGGCAGTATTCAAGACTATTCTACCAGCTCGTCTTTGTAAACATTCCAGACCTTCTTCATTCCCTTTACCACATCCATGGAAAACAGCACCACAATAATCCAAAATTGGAAGAATTATCAACAATATTATTGTTGGGATGATGTAGTTCCATACACTCACAGACAGCTTTTTGAAGTTTTTGAGAGCAAAATAACCAAAAGTTGTTTTCTCTGATAATAAAGTTACACAATCATGTATTCTCATTCATTCACAATCATGTATTCTCATTCATTGATTACCCAGTCACAGACCCTTTAAAGATGCTTAACCCTGCATGTTTATTTGCTTTCTTTTTTCTTTTTGATGGTGTACATAGCGTATTGCAGCCATAACAAGCACCCTTCAAAAGAAGTTGGAAGCAGCATTTCAAGAAGGACTCCAGACGGGAGAGCTGAATCTTTTGTCCCGTGTCCTGCGAACCTACGCTATCATTGACAAGACAAGAGATGCTGAAATGCTGTTTAGAGAAGTAACTGTTAAGCCTTACATGAGTGAGGTAAGAAAAATAATCCTAAAATATTATGTGTCATTAGACTGTCTTAATTTTGTGTTCCCAAATTTTGCAGCTCCTTGGATTAATATATAAGCTTAAATGATACAAAATGCAATTTAAATTAATAAAAAAAAAAAAAACAGCCAATATTTGGCTAAAGGGATTGTTGTGGCCGAGCATGTGTAGGAAGTGCGGATCAAAATTGTAGCAACAGAAAATTGCAGAACTTGGTGAGATAAATTGCAATGTACGCAAGTTTCCAGATTTCTGGGCTGCAGTCTGAGAAAACATGTAGCTGGGTTGAGAAAAGTTGATTAAGTGTATATTACACTAAGAATCAGTATACATGTATATGAAAACAAACCAGTAATATAACGTTTAATTAAATAGGCTGTGTTAATTATCTCTAGGTTATTGTTGAGAAGGCGTTGACAGGTGACCCGTCTCAAGGCCTGTACACTGTGTACAGGCAAGTTCTTGAGTTTGTTCCTAGACACTGTACACAGATGATGAATATAACATCGGGCAGGTTTGTAGCCAGTGATGTGGAGATGTTTGGTGAACAAAGGGCAGGTATCAGAGGCTTTGACTTCCTAGTAAATGCTGTGTGGCCAGAAGTTATTAGTCTTGTAGAGACACGGTTTGGATCTATCTTTGCTCCAGGAAATCCAGATTCCTTCCAACAGGTTTGAAGTTTACTGTATGTTGTTGAACTTTGTTTTGATAATTTGCAACAAAGGTGGCACTTTGCTGTAATTATTACAATAATTACCTGCATTTTCTTGCAACTTCACTTTCCTTTTTCTGAGCTATGTTATCTGTACAAAAATAGCTCTCTTAATCAGTTTGGATTGGTATGGATTTCTGGGAAGAATGTTTTATTGTTTGTTGTTCTTTGGTTTATTTATGAATTTTATCATATTCATGCACCATTGATAAATTATTAAGTATTGGTTAACATTGAACCTTATCTGAAGCAATCCTGGGTCCCAGCTGTGTTACCAAGTGGTGATATATCTGGTCATTCATTCTTTGTGTGCCATTTCAGTGCCATCTTGAATTGCATCATGAGTGCATGCCCATCTCTTGTTTGACTTGAATTACGTCTTATGACAGAGTGTGTCAATGATATCACACACCTCTTGATGGTGACTCTGGTTTTCGAAACTTATTAGGAAAATGGTGTCAAACAGACATGCTCTTGTGCTTGATCAGACAAAACAGAAACTAAGCTTGATGGAGTTTGGGATGTTCTCAAAAGCTGGACTGGGCCATGGCTCACCCTAACTAGCCCACCCCAATTGTTTTTGCTGTGACAAGAATCAGTAGATGTGAACAGCTCAATAAATATCTATTTAGCAAAAGAATTCAAAGCAATTAATGAACAAGCCTTGGCAGTTAAACACATACTGAAGATAAGCCACTTACTACAGTACATTGTGAGCGAGGAGACTGGTAACAGTTTAAAGTTTTCACGGCAGGAGCACATAGTTCTCACTTTTGAACAAAACGAAAACGCCCTAAACTTGGACATAAAATCATTGTGCTCTCAGCACTTTAATCGATACAACTTGGAGGGCCAATGGTCTGGTGGCTTAACATGTTGAAGTGTTGAGGAGAGTAAAAGATCGAATACAATATTGTTTCTTTTCAATAGAAATTCCCCTTAGAACCACAGACAGTGTTAGAAAGACTGTGGTCTACTACTGATCATTTTCATGGTACATTATTACTGCTTTGGTGCTAGCCTGTGAACAACCTTCCCAAGACAAGCCCGGTGCCAAGAAGCCTGTTCACAGGCTACTTTGGCACAAGTTTGGTATATTGTGTTCCCTTGCTGGTGACTTTGAGAACTACATGCTTCTGTGCAGTGAAAACTTTTGACTTGTTACCAGTCTCCACGCTCATCATGTACAGTTTAAGTTGCATTTCAATCTTCAGTACATGCCTGACCACAAAGATTTGTTCTTTAATTTGCTTTTGTTTTACTATATTTATCAAAGTATAACACTCTTTTAGATTATTAAGGACAAAGTGCATATGTAATATCTATAATTTTTTTACTCCTGAATTAAGGGATAAAAACCTCCGGAAATAAATAGACCCCTGTTTTCTGAAGCTTTTCAGAGAGACCCTCATTACAATTTCCCCAACCTGTGCTGCAGTAATTGAAAGTAAAGCTGCACAAGAGCACAATAAATGGTGAGGAGGGCTTCACGACGAGTAAAGTTTCTAACATACTTAATTGCAGTAATGCCAGAAGCACCTGTTTTAGAAAGAATCTGGATATGGTCATTCCACTTTAGGCTCTGAACAATTTTAACACCAAGAGATTTTTAATTAGAAACCAAAACCTGTTTAACCGGAGGGTCATTGATGACAATACTTCATTTCTCCAATATGTTGGATAATCTTTGTCTAGGGCCGATGAGGAGAAACTCAGCTTTTTCATGTTAATTAAGAGAAAGCTTGCTAGGTGCAAGCTAAACATAGACCATTTATTTAGAATTTTTAATTTTTAATTTTTAGCTGCATGCTGTTTCCTGATAAATTATTGTTCAGTGTCAAACACCTGATGTGTATACCTTATTTTGATGTTAACAGGGTGAATGCAGGATGCAAATGTACACAATATTATAATTACAATTTCATCATCCACATTTTTTTGTGTGTAGCTCTGCATGGTGCAAGTTTGAAAAATTCCACAATCAAGATCATTAGTAATGTTATGCATCTTTCCGTAAAGTCACTGAGTCAATTGTTTTTATTTTTCATTCAGAAACACATGACAACGGTATGGTTCATTAATAAGTTTGAAGGTCTGTGTGGTTCAAAAGCTAGTGTGCAACGACTGAGGTCACATCCCAGCTTCCTCTCTTTCATGGCCAGATGGAGCTTACCCGTCTATTTTCAAATCAGGTTGAACAAAAACATCTTTTATTAGTGATGTTAAAGGGGCAGTATCATGGGAGATCAATGGGAGATATCATGATTTTTTGGCTAAAATTCACTAAATTTAAACTTTGATCACTGTGTTAATTAATTTCTCAATCGCTAATTTAAAGAAATATTAATAGGGATTCTAAGACGAAAGGTTGAACCAATTAAAATATAGTACAACCGGCGATTTTTAGTGCGTTACAACAGCAAAATTTGAAAACGTTTTCAAATTTGAACCCCTCTCTATCTTGGTCATCTGCCGGTGAAAATATATGTGGATAGTTTCTTTGCATTCTGATAGTCTTTTAATGAAATTTTGTCGTTATATCTTGGCTGCTATCAACCGAATAGCCTCTTTCCGATTTTCAATGTGTTACTAAAAATAGCATGATCCTGTCCCTTTAAGTCAATGATTGTATTTTTGTCATTTGTCAAACATGGTTGCATCCTTGCTTGCTAAAAGGAAAGCTGGAAATAAGTCTGCTTTTCCCAAGTATTTAATAATGTATCTCTGTTGTTTATTACGGAAGAGTTTTGAGCATTTATGACTTCAATTAAATAACTCATGACAAGCACTATAAATCAAACTTTGTAATTTATCTGAAATTTGTCTGGAAAGTAATGTCTTGGTGTGAACTGATTTTAGCATTGTTACAGATTTCAGGAAATGGCTAGTAAATTTGAAAATTCTCTCCAGTCACCTCAAGTCTGCAGTGATAAGCAAGGTATAGAGTGTAACTGTCAAACTGGAAGCTCTTTTGTGGGCCACTCTGAAAACTTTAGCTGAACCATTGGTCTTTTGATAGACAGTTTGCGTGGTGCAATTTCCAACCCCCACAAACAGCTTGCTAACTTAAGTTACAAATTTGGATTGTGTCAGTTGAAAATTGTTTTCAACTGCAGTTTGATTGTTGAGAAATAGAGCTTTTCTTGGGAAAATTAGGTGTATTGTGTTACAATATTCCATTAAGTTACAACACTACACCACACATACACAAGCAAATTAAGGTTCATATGACACATGTCCCTCAATTTACCAAGTGCTCACTATGTCATTTTTGTTGTCACTTTATTATTAAGGGCTCTGTATATGTTGTTATTTGAAATCATACTGAATGTAATTTGTAAAAAATAAATTATGAATGGTAACTACATGTACTCTGAAGAACATTTTGTGAACTTCACATATGATAATGATAATGATAACAATTATATCATATATTGATAATGGTTACAATAATAATAATAATAATAATAAGTAAGGGTGGGATCATGAATTCTTATTTTAGCATTTCAGGATATTTTTCATGTGCTACAAGGACTCTTTTACCAATTATTAGGTTTTGGTTGATTTTATCTATCAAGTAATTTTAAATTTTTCACTGGAGAAATTTCTAAACGGCCTTTAGGTTACACTATAGGGCCCTATAGTGCCTTTTTAACTCGTGAATGCGCGTAGCGCAATGAACGAGTTATAGCGATAGTTGACTGTGTACTTGGTTGGTTAGTTGGTCGGTCGGTCGGTCGGTCGGTTTTGTCGTTAACTTTCGGGCGTGCGCAGTGAATGAGTTTTAAATTCAATTAGTGGAAAAAAAACACGCGAACATTTGTTGTTCACGGCGCATCAGGAAATTCTTATTCAATATGTAGAGAATAATTTGACGATCATTTAGTGCAAGAATGGAGATTTTTCGTTCAATCTGAGCAAAGTTACAAGTTTTTTCAGTTTTTCAGAAAGTCCGGGGTCGTAAACTCAATTAGTGAAAAAAAAAAAACGTGGAAATTTTTTTCACGATGCGTCAGAATTCTCTCATTCATTCTGTAGAGAATAATTTGACAATCATTTTAGTGTAAGAATGGAGATTTTTCGTTGAATCTGAGCAAAGTTATAGGTTTTTTTCGTTTTTTCTACGGAGTGCGGTTTCTTTTAAGAATTAAAAATAATTTCATATAGAAATAATTTAATTAAAAAATAATTTAATTTGTCAGTTTTCACGCGAAAGCGGAACGTGCCATGTCACGCATCATTGACGTCGTAAACAAAATTATGCAAATTTCTGGTGAAATGAACACTTTAAGATCTTGTCAGCTTTCATGGAGGTTTCAAAGGGAAAAATATTTCATTTTCGAAATTTACAACTGGTAATTTATGGGGAAGCAAAAGGCCGCGGTCGATAAATAATTCTTATTTAGCAAGAGCTTGTCATAGTTCATTATTTTTACTTGAGGATTACGTGGACTGAACTCCAAAGGAAAAATTTCGCGCATTTATGTCGGGCATGAAATGTAATGCGATACTTTGTTGAACAGATTTCCCTTTGTGAGATCGGCTTGCCCTACAGTAATTTTGTAATTTTAATTCCCAAAAAAACTTCACTTGCCCATCGGGCAAGTGATGGCTAGAATCCACTAGCCCGATCGCAAAATCCAGTAGCCCCGGACTATCGGGGACACGAATTTGCATGACGTAGCTGCACATGGCGTGCTTCTATGAACTTTGAATAAAAAAAACACGTGATTTTTTTTTAATCGGCGCATCAGGATACAAGAGTACAAGAATGGTTATTTTTCGTTACATAATCGGGCAAAGATATAGTTTCTTTTAGCTTTCAAGGAAGTTTCCGTAGCCGTCTAAATTTCAATTGCTATGTGTCATCTGCATTCACGAGTTGGCTCACAGGAGCCTTTGATTAGCTTCATCAGCATATAGATGTTTACATGTTTACGCTGCTGCATACATGTACAGCTGTAAATAATTATAATAGTAACAGGCAAGAAACAGAAAAGTATTGACTGAGTAATATTCCAGCTCTTATTACAAGTGCCAAAAGTAACAGCTGAGGACAAACATTGCACTGAACTTATATGCAGCTGTTTCGACAAAGGTTGTCTAAAAAAGCATAAAAGCGTACGTGACAATGCCGAAAGGTGATTAACAATAAAAGCTCAGAATCCATAATGCCCCGACCATACAGCAAAGACTTGAGATGGTTGGCAATATGGATTCTAAGCTTTTATTGAAATTTATTGGGTATTTCCCAGACTACCTTTAGGCATTGTTGTGTACGCTTTTACGCTTTTTTCCTTCTTTTTTTTTTTTTGAACATACTTTGTCAAAACAGCTGTTTACGTTGTCTCATCATGAACTGCTCTAATTTGCGTACTCTTAAAAGACGTACATTTTCAGTTTTTGCAAACTGGACAAGTTATCCTATAAATGATATGAGACTTTAAACTAGTACTGTACATATATAGGGTTAGAATCTTACTTTGAACCAAACAATCACAGTGTCCTTATTTGATAGAAAATTCTAATCTGAACACGTCTTATTAAACAGCACCTTAATTTCCAAACTACCTGATTAACAACTAACTCTCCATGGCAACATATAGCTTGCCAAATTAATCTTGATGTCAGCAGTCAGCTGTCTGAGGCTGAATACTATATCAGATTTACAAAACCTATTCCTGGACAAGATCATAGATCTGAATCGATATGATTTCCTGAATTGTCCTCTGTTATGTATAAGGTGGCTTAAATTGTCACAAATATAATAATTATTAAAAGTAACATTAATTTTACTTCCTTACAGATTCTGAGCTGTTCTTTACATGCGTTATAAGTGTGTTATGGTGGTGTATTCAGAGATGTTGGCAAGATTCTGTGTATATTCAGGCCCTCTGCCACAGGTTCTGGAAGTTAACTTTGCAGGTTTGGAAAATTTGCACTGTCTTAAACAAACCTTAAATTACTAGTAGACATGTCCATGATATGGAAAAGTACCCTAAAGAAAGAAATTTTGGTTAATTGGAATTTGTTAAACCAGTTTTACTTTTCATTTTCTATATTTCTAAATAACAAGACATAGGAACTAGGAAAATACAATGAATGCTGTATTAAGCAGGGGTTTACCTAAAACATGGAATCCGGAATTTGGAACCAAAATTTAGCCATAATTGTATCACACGAAACCTCATACTACATTGTATTAATGCATGACTTATCAGAACCTGTGTTAATGGGACACCTTGTATTTGTATTTGTATTTGTATTGGCCATAGCCAAACAACGTAACCAAAATACATGTTTCATACAAGATCATGCTAATTGCAACACAACACAACTATATAAAAAAAGGAACATTTTGACACCAAAATTTTCATATCATTTTAACACCGATTTGTCAAGGGACATTGGCAACAAACAGAATTCAACCATTTGCAGAAACATTTGGTTTCAAATAAATTGTTACAGTTTTCTATCTAGTGCAGGGGTTTCACTAGAAGCCGGCAACTGGGGAATTCTGCCGCCTACTTTCTATATCAGGGCCACCTACTATTGCCATTCTATCTCCCAATTCCGACCTGTTTTTTCCTGAAATGGCAAGCAAAGTCAATTGCCAATATAACAGTTTGTCTCATTTTTATCTATTGCCGTGAGAACAACCTGATTGACATTTACAACCTGTATCGTTATTTGCTGTTTGACACTTTAAATGGAGATCATGATCAAGTGATTTGTAAGAAATCTGTCTTATCTATTGTACTCAATTTGGTTCCCAGAATGCTGGAAATAGCATTTCCTGCTTTCAGATCTCAAAATGATCTGCACCCCACTAGACTGGAGAGCCCTTGCAACCCCAAAATTTGTCACAGCCGGCTACTCTACAACAAACCATCCCCATACTTTAAATTTTATTGAAACCCCTGCTAGTGGACCAAGAAAAAATTAAAGGAAAAAAATTATGAAAAACTGGGATGAGAAGTCTTTTCTGATTTCCGGATTCGGTATTCCAGATCCTGTATTTATGTAAACCCTATTAAGCAGACACCTTCGGTGCTTCGCTTAATACAAGGTGTCCCATTCATACAGCTAGGTTCTGATAAATGGTGCATTAACAAACTGAGGTTTTCTTTGACACAATGGCTTTATTTGGGTATGTGCATCCGTTAATAGAGGGGTTCATTAAAACCAGGTTTTCTAAAGAGGAAAAAAAAACTTAAGACAAGTATAAACCCATATGATTGAGTGTCAAGAGTATTGTAACCCTTATACTGGCGTATTGAATCGGCATTAATAAAAGTTTTTAAGATCTTTTCTTTTTTTTTCAGAAAATTTTTTCCCTTGTATTTAAGTACCACACATTACTTACAACACTAACACTGCTTAAGGGCGATTTAGACGGTACGATTTGGCCTACGATTTGTCGCATGCGACACGCTTACGCCATGTCTACAACACCAATCACGTCGTGTAAATCAACATACAACATCCTTACGACAGACGCACACAACACGAGTTTGTGAAACTTGCCTTGTTTTCTACAGTTTGTCACTAAGGGAGAAAAACGAGACCACTCTACCGTTATAAAGTATCTAAAGCATACAGTCTATATTTTTTCCATTTAAGTTTGTGACTGGACTCATTCTTATTTGACTTCGTTATTTGCCATTCTAATCGATAAACATAGTTGATCTTATTGGTGAATATTCTGAAGGAAGGATGGGTACATTTTTGACGACAATCATAAAATAATATATTGCTTAGCTAAAATTACAAGATGATTAAATAAAAGAAAATCTTCCTTTCTTTGCCAGATTCTCAAAAGAATATCAGTATTAGAAAGTTCCTTTAAGTCTATATTTTTTTTACACCAACAAATAAAGTCCAGCCAGAAACTCGTAGTATAAGAGCATGTAATAAATAAATGTTTGAGGGATTCATTCTCTTTTTCTCAGAATGGTGAATGGTGAATGGTGCATAATGGTGAAGTTATTAGACCTATTTTACTGAGGAATGAATTAGCTACTAAGTATCTATTTAAAATTTTATATTGGAATTCCCACGATTTTGTATCCACGAGGACTTAAAATAACAATTTGTTTATTTCGTGCCCAGCCAATCTTAACGTATACTTGAATACAGATCCGGAAAATTTCTTTTTGCGCAGTTGGAGTGCTTTCATACTTTGCTCATATTTAATTTCCTTATAAACATTTTTCAAAACAGCTTTTTCAATTCCAATGCATATGTTCTTTAAACGTAGGTGGATATGATTTCTCACTTTTTGGCCCACATGACAACAAGGAGTTGCACCACACCATCAGAAGGGCATCAAGGGTCTGCATCAAGTAAAACACTTCCATGGGTGTGAAAATTGATTCATTTAGATTCTGTTTTAGATTCTGTTTAATAATTACATCATTCTTGTCACTTACAAGATCTTAGAGTGTAATTATTTCTTTAATTTTCTGCCAACTTGCTTTAAATAATGCAAAAGAATTATTTTCCAACTACTTTGTTGTGCCTCAGCAAATTTTTCACAGCACATGATTCATTGCGTCCTTATAATCGATTCTAGATGCGGTGCTCTCAAGCCGCCATTTTCCTCATCACTTATCAGGCCTTTCACTTTATCCTTTCCTTTCCAAGTAAAGTTAAATAAGATTTTGTTTACTTCTTTGATTATGTCCTTGTGTATACACACTAATCCAGCCCTATACATGATGACCAGGACCACAAATGTTTCTATGATTTGTATCCGTCCAAGAACCGTTAGGTTTCTCCAATTCCAAAAGTGCAACTTTTCTCTAATGGATTTTAAAATTTCTTCAAAATTAAGCTTTTTCCGAAGACCTGATTGACGTAAAATAAACGCCTAAGATTTTTATGGCCTTTTTAACACTAATACTTCTATTTGCAGGGGTTGTTAAAGTCACCGATATTGGATTCTAATGTTCCCAAAAACTGTCTTTTCATAGTTGATTTTAAGACCAGAGTACAAAGTGAAGCTGTTAACAGTGTCTAATAATATGTTGAGTGAGGTTTGATTTCCCAAAAAAACTGTCAAGTTGTCAACAAATATCTCTAACTTTATCTCTTCATTATCAACTTGTAAACCTTTACTTTCTTTGTTGACATGTATATTAAGGTTACCCTATACCTTCAGAGGTGTCTCACATTTAAGCGATGTAGCATGTCCATACCTAAACCCCTATATCAAATTAAAACTTATAGAGCTGGCTATCAAACTATACCAAGAAGTTTGAAATAAAATGGATTGTCGAATTTTTCACGCCCGCTAAATGTGAGCGTCCAAATCATTTTTTTAAAGCTACAAGTTGAAGCGAATTTTGTTTTTCGCTGATTTGATTTGCTCCTCAGTTTCCGGACCCAAAGCGCTAAAAAAACGTGTCTGCGTTTTGCCATATTCAAATATCGCAATGAAAAGTTATAGAGCATTTTCGAGATAGGATGAAAAAAATGTGGAGTGATCATACAAAGATCGCTCTTGGAGAAAAAATATTTCGAAAGAAACAATTTGCAGACACGTTTTTGTTGTTTATATGTTAAACTAGCTACTGTCCAAATTTGAATGCAAATGGACGAATTACTGTTGAGTTTTAGCTCTTTGAAGTGGCTCCTCCAAGTGAAAAAAATTGATTTGAGAAAACAGCGCTAAAAATTCGGCAATTCATTTAATTTAAAAATTCTTGGTTTAGTTTGATAGCCAGCTCTATTCTCAGTTTTCACTATCACGCCATTGAAAAAAAAATCGAAACCATTCCATGAATGAAGTCAAGAAATTGACATGGCATAGAGAATAAATAAATAAGGCATCTGTCCAAGTGTCAGGTCTGTGCGGCATTCCGTACTCGAGTTACTTGACAAAAATAATGTTCCACATAAATTTCTAGAGCTTAGTATGGAGACGCCATGTTTGTGTCCCTCTGAGGGGCACTAACATGGCGGCCAGAAATACGACATCTGGAGTTCACTTTTGCCAGAAAAGAGGTTTGTTTGCCCTTGTGAATTTTCGAATGTTTAGATTAATATTTCTCGTCAAACTTAAATTGTTTAGAATGCTGAAAATCACCCGAAGAGTCATTTTTAAGATACGGAAAAGCTCTGTCACTGCCTTCCTCCTTATGTCACGCACGATGGAAACTCAGAAATTGAAACTGTTCTAGTTTCAAAAGGAAGCACGACATCGAGCTAAGAAATTGTGAGCAGACATTTTTTTGGGCAATCTTTCCTTGAATGAAGGTAAAAATTTTGTAGGCCTCCCAGTTTTGAATTCTAGAATTTGGTGACGTCACGTGAAAACCAAGAATTAGCTTTCATTTGATATAAGGGTTCAGGTATCTACAGTTTAAACCGGACGCGCCACATCGCTTGGACGCGAGACACCTCTGAAGACACCTCTGAAGGTATAGGGCAACCTTAATAGCCAAAATTTCCCAACAAATAATAAATAAATATGGGGATAATGAATCACCTTGTCTAACACCCTTACCAACTTCAAAGCGGGCTGTTGTGTGACCATTGTTTATCACCGTACTGAAAATGTTTTTGTTAAAGGTTTGTATCCAGCGAATCAAAGACAGACCAAAGTTAAAGATGGAAAGCACCTTAAACATGAAGCCAGGATCAACCATGTCAAAGGCTTTCTGGAAGCCTATAGCTACTAACATTCCGTTGATTTTGTACCTTTCTGTATAATCTAGTATATCATCTATAGTTATGACGGCTTTGAGGATCGTTCTTCCTTTAACATAAGCATTTTGATTGATATGTATTATTTTAGGCAAAACCTTCTGCAGTCTTGTGGCAATTGCCTTGGAGCCAATCTTGGTATCAACGTAAATCAATGAGATTGGTCTTGAGTTACTAATGTGTCGCTTGTCTTTCCCTTTCTTCTCTATTAACTTAATGATTGCCTGCTTTTGAGTATTTGAGAGTTCACCAGAGTCATATGAGCAATTAAGACAATCAACCAGTAGGTTTCCTAAGGAGTTCCAAAACGTTTTGTAAAATTCAACAGTAAGACCATCATTACCAGGGGACTTATTATTTTCGAACGACTGAAGGCAATCAAAACATTCCTTAACTGATAAGTTCCCTTCACAGATATTCTTCACTTCGGAAGTAAGTTTAGGGATATCTGGTCTCAGCAAAAACAGATGACTCTCGTCCACTTCTTCGTGATAGATCTGAGTAAAATTTTACCATTTCCATCAAAATTTTCTTTGGATTTGTGGTAAGCATGCCATCTCTGGTAAACACCTTTCGAATACAACTTTTGGTTCCTCTGTTTGATTCAAGCCCTTACAAAAAATTGTTGCTTTTTTCACCTTGTTCATACCAATTTGCTCTTGAACGAATTATTGCACCTTTTGCCATATAATCAAAATGTGAATCATATTCCATTTTTAAGTTTTCTAGTTTTTCAAGGTTTGATGTAGAAGAGTTTGTCCTCAGAGCTTCCTCGGCTACTTCAATCAAAGTCTCGATTTCTACCAGCTTTAATTTGCTTTCTTGTTTTTGCTTTATCTTTACCACATTTTATAGTGAACTGCTTCACACGATATTTAATTAGATCCCACAGGACCCTTTTGTCAGTAACTTCATTAAATTCTGCTAGCCATTCCGGAATTTTTCATTTATTGTGGAAACGCAGACTTCATCCTCCATTAGACTGGAATTAATTTTCCAGTAAGAAGGGCCACGCATCTGCTCATCTAAACTATTGAACGAGATAACTGTTGCCGAATGATCAGTCCTAACAGCCGTCTTAATACCTGTCTCCTCTATCTCATCTTGACACAGATCACTGATAAGCCAAAAACCTAGTCTCCTCTGAACAAGGGGCTTTTTTTGTCTCCGGGTAAAAAGCTTACTATCCGGGTTCCAGATTCTCCATATATCAATTAAATCATAATTTAAGCAGATGTTATCTAGAATTTTAGCTGACCCTTTTCCTTTAGGCGAACCTCCAGAGCTATCAAGATCCAAATCCCTAACAGCATTAAAATCTCCACCAATTATAATTCTTTGATTTTGACCAGTTACAAGATTGTCTAATTTTTGCTGTGGCTTATCAAAGAGGGAGCATTGTTCTTGTATCTTATTAGGCATGTACATATTCCCCATAATGTAATTGGAACCTTGTATAGTGACATCTAGCAAAATGTAACGTCCATTTTCATCAGTTACTGTGGATTTCAATTCAAATTCTAAGCTGTTTCTAACCAGTACCAGAACACCACAGCTTCGATTAGAACCATGTACAAATGTCATTGGCCCTTTCCACTGAGATTTCCAAAATTTTATGTTTTCCACATCTTTTATGCTTTAAGGTTCTTGTAAAAAGATAATATCTGCGTTTTGTTTTCCAAGCCAGATCAATCAAAGGCTTTCTTTTCTCCAGAGCTCCAAAACCTCGAACATTTAAGGAAAGCATTTTGGAGTTTAGGTTAGCGTTCTCGAATTTTTAGAGTCATTACGATATAAGCCAAATTTTCTCCCACTGTTAAATGTCTAATAGAAAGAGTGTCGAGTTCGTAATATTTAAATATTGCAGCTAACACTAAGACACATAACAAAGACTCAAAAATTCTGACATTGCACATTGCTAACATACCTAAAAAAATAACAACGAAACACACATCAAATTTTAAACAACAGGTCCCTAGAAATATTCCTGAACGCGACCAACTTCACACAATATGACACTTACAACGACACTAATTGGTTCTAAAAACAGTCTTAAGATTGGAGTCTCAGTAACGACTCCTTGGGACTTTGGACTTGTACAACTGTTGAAAAAAGGATTTCTGGGAAAACAATGGCAAGTTACGCATTTATCAGGTTCAAAAGTTGTTAAGGAATATATTTAATTTTATAGCAGTTGTTGATCCTCTTATGCTAATTTTTTGAAGAAAAAAATAGAAAAGAAAATTTTTAACTAATAACACGAAAGCATAAGAAAGAAGAAAAACTCCTACTAATAAAGCGACTCAAAATAAGCTTATTTCATCAGTAAAATGTTCTTAGGAGGGCATGTATGGTTCCTAAACATCATGGTTCTTACTTGGTAAAAGGTACTCAGGCAAAGTGTTTGCTGTGTATCTATTGCCTTTAACTATTAGATTTTTACCTTTAATGAAAGCTCTTTCGATGTTAAGTTCCTTAGCTTTCTTGTAGGCAGCATGTTGCTTACCATGTTCTTTAGCTGACTCTGCGGATAAATCTTTGTCGATAAAAACTGTGCGAAAGCTTCAACTTTTCAAGAGTTTCTGTCTAATTGTCCACACCAAATCGGCGTCCATAGGGTAAACAAATCGCACAAGAATTGGTCGTTGACGAGTTGCAGAACGTGCCCCTTCTTCACATGATTGATTTGCAGCTGGTTTTGGTCTTCCTGCACGGTGTATCATGTGAAATTTTATATCTGGGGGCACACCGAGTTCAGATAGTATATCCTAATGACCTTCTTTACCCATTCGTTATTATCCTTTTCCGTGTCTTCAGGAACGTTGATAACTCTCAAGTTCTCTCTTCTCAAGTAATCTTCTTGTTTAAGGTGGCCGAACACAGTTTGCGCATGCTTGACAGGTTCATTATTTTAATGATGAAAGTTAGCACGCGCTAGGGTTGTGCTAAGCAAAATATGGCGTCGATAAAGCGATCCCTTAATTTTATATCAAATGGATCACAAAGTTAAGTTTTGCTCTTAAAATAATCCAGTGTCATTTGTGAACAAAGAAAGCTGTTTCACGAAGAGCTCAATCGATCACCCTTTTTGCAGGCTCTTCATCTTTGCTGTGAAAACCCAATAAAATGCCACGCATGCGCATTTGACCAAAAAATTGTGACTGGTTGGGTTAATGGAAATGACAACAATATACAATAATACTTAATTTCACCCCATTATTATTACAACATGAGCTGTTTTTCAAGGAACCGCTCGTTAGAATTTCATGAGATTTAACAAAACAGTAGTTCTGTAAAAGCGTAACTCGCCTGCAAACAAAAAATCCAAATCTGACAGAGGGTATCTTCACAAAACATTAAGGGCAAAACGGATATTTACAGAAGATCCCTCTGTGAAAGTTAGGTGAAAGCAGTGTCATTATGTCAGTATTTTGTGAATTTTTCTGCAGACAAAAAATGGAAAAAATGTAACGAGTGCATTCTCTAAAAATTAAGGAAAACTATTGTTTGTAGACGGTTAATAGTTTGCTGCGTTGCTATGGCAACGGGACCTGGCTCAACAACAAGTATTAAAATTCATTCCTTTTTAGTTGATCTTTCACCACGCTAATTTCGGGCACCCAGAAGAACGTAGTTTCCAAATAACGCTTACTTACACCTGCATACTAGAAAACTGTGTTTGGCCACCTTAACCGCCCGATCTTTAAGGATCTCAACCTCCTTCCTTAGTTGGCAATTTTCTTTAAGAGCACCTTCCACATGCTCTTGTTCTTCGCTTTTAGCGACTCAACCTCCCCCAAATGTGGCACTCAATGATTTTGTTGCTTCCTTTAATTCCTCTCTCATGGCCTCTATGTCCTCTCTCTTTTGACATCTGAGGGGCTTCCATTTCGCTGTTTATTTTTGTAAAGCCATTTTCTATCCTGTCTTGGATGCTCGTTAGCTTCTCGAGGATTTCTCGAATCATCTTCTCCAAGCGACGACCTGGAGCCACGAGGCCGTTTTTTATCGTTGCCTTTACTATTTGACATACTTTTTGTTAGAAATGACATCTATTGGACTCCACCTATACTTCAAAAACATTGAAACGTAACCAGACAACCGCTTAAAATTTTGCCATATTAGAGCTTCACCGAAGGCGTCTGATGGCCATCTTACCCAGCCCCAGTCAGTGTTTTTTTTTTTCAAAGAAAGTTAGAAAGAAATGAGACATAATTTACTTAAGGTAAGCAACTGAGTGGAAATGCAGTGATAGCTCACATCATGTCTTCATCCAAAAAATTAAAGCATAATAACATCAGCAGAAGCATTTTTTTAATCACAAATATTTCAAAGTTTATTTTCAATGTGGAAAGATGGTTATTTACTTTATTTATTTACTCTTAAATCGTAGTGGATATTTGTTTTATTTACAAGTAATCAATACTGAAAATCTTATTTAGTTTAGTTTCAAGAAAAATTTAGTATAGTTTAACAACAAGTTTAGTTTTACAATTTACTTGTTAAAACTGGTTGATTTTTTAAGTGTTGTTTATTTAATACATTTGTATGTGTTATTTATTTACGTAATTTATTACTGACTGCTGTTCCCCTTATCTCCGCACTCCTCGACTAGCACCTGCTTTTTGTGGGCGGAAATGTTTTTGCTATCTAAATAACTGTTGTTCATAATAACGATAAAATAAAGTTACCTTTGTTCTGAAAATACCTCTTCGGATGAATAAAGTGCATACACTTGATTGTAAAAACGTTAACACCTAAAAAGCATAAACTGTGAACGATGAGACTCAATGGCTTTATGGGTATAAGTGAACTTAATTTATTTGCATAATATTCATGCGACGGCTGACAACCAAAATTAGTTGCACATGGTGAATGATGAAAACTGTCCAAGCTTTCCTTAAAGTGTCCAAGTTGGCCAACAAGGGCCAATTTGAGTGATGTACAATTCGCGATTTGCCTAAGTTCAAAACAGGCAATGAACTTAAGCAGTATTTGGTAGAAAATTATTCGGAAGAATTAAAGTCAGCAATGTATTTTTTATTGCAAAGAACGAGAATAGTAAATTATTGATTATGGAAATGAAGTTATCGTTTAAACACTACCCACAAATCTGTTGGGTCTCATCATTCACGGTTTATGCTTTTTAGGTGTCAACGTTTCTGCAATCGAGCGTATGTATGTATGGATGGATGGATTTTTATGGTTATATTCTTGTTAGGGCCTTTGTCCCAATGTTTGTTTTTTGTCTGTCAAGAAAAATAAAAAAAAAATGACACTAGAATGAGGTTGAAGTCTCCTCGGACCTTAAATGCCTTTGTAGTATATACGCTGTATAATAATGATACATTAATATTAAAAACTCAACTGGCCGTCCCTGGCAATGCATTACGCATAAAAGAAACTTGAGGCTTTTGAGCTGCAGCTACATGACTGAGCAATTTTTTTCTTGTATAAGCAACACAATTTTTCATAAAAGGGGTGTCGCCAGCATCTGCTATCCTTACACATGTAACAAAAGTTAAGTTTTTATTTTTGGAGTTCCAAAAGTTGAAAAGCACAAGCATGTTTCTGGAGCCTCTGCCAGCTTGAGAGACATGCCAATTTATCATTATTTTGATCAGATATATGATTCTGATAATTATGCAGGGTGAATCATTCTTGAGAATCATTGACTGTCTTATGTACCAATAGCATAAATGACAGAAATTGGGCTGAGTAATTTGTTAGAAAAAGTATTGGATTTCAGCATGTCTAATTTATTTTTCAGCTATTGTCAAGATTGTCTGTGTGGATAAAAGATGATGTATCTTCCTCAAGGCCAACTATTGTAAGTGTGTGCTTTGTTAAAAGTCATATTTAGCTATTTATTATTCTAAGGCAACTTCATAAAATAACCAAACAACGAGCGGTTGATGCCAAATTACTTGTGCTTTCTTTATGTCATATTGAGTGTTGTCACATAAGCATGATTAAAGATGCTACATATATTAAACAGTTCAAGTGGTAAACTAGCAATTAAAAAGGACTTTGTAGTTTTTTTGTTCAAAGAAAAAACTCAAGCGTGGCTCCACAACTAACCTAAGTTAGCATTTCGTTTAGTTTCATCTCGCATCTCATTCATAATTGACATGTAGACATTTTTGCATCCTCTTTGTATATATTGCCGTTTGCATGCCACATTTTTCATTTGTTAAAGGCTACAAACTGATAGCCGACTGATAGCCCTAACAGTGATCAGCATCAAATTTATCCTTGTAATATCAGTGCTTTATAGTTAGTCAACTCCTGAGGTGAATTTTCTTGACAAACAACTTCTCCCGAGTACTTTTATAAGAACAGTATGGGTCAAGATGGGAGAATTTGTTCATTGATATAAGGGGTTGAAGGGTTAATGAAAGTGTAAAGAAGCATCGGATTGGGACTGTCACCTTCATTTGAGAACAATGTATTATTCAGTAAATGACACAGGCATACTCAGATAAATGAAATCCGAGTGCACCTATCAAGAGTGAAACCTAAGACCCAGAATAGGCCTAAGACATATTCCGATGTTACAGTGATGATTCTGTTTTGAGATTGACAAAGATCTGTGGATCAACAGATAAACCCACACGAAAGCTTAGGGTCAGTTATTAAAAGACAGTTTAGACAGTGTTAAAGAAAACCACGTTCTACGCCATTTTCAATTTTGCCAACAGTCATATCTGAATATTGTCTGCTGCTGACAGTAGCAAGAAGGGTTGCATCCCAGACTAGCAAACTATTTATCTTCTTAAAATAAACAACTTATAAACAGATTTGGAGGCTCATTGATTGTCTTAAGCTAGACTCTGTTTAAATAACTGGCTCCAAGTGTTCCCAAGTGATTGCAATAAGCCCATGGTTTCTTTGACAAGGATCAATGAGATAAAAATGAAATTTCACTAGATGTAAATGACTATAAGGTTTTATTCACTGGTAATATCTGTTGTTTACCTTTCTGTCGCTCCAGGCCAGTGAAGCAGAAAACAATACAAACCAAGGAACTGAAGAAGCACAAACATCTTACTTGGTTTATTTACTCACAGACTTGAATGTCCTCCTGGCAAAAGTGAGTTGTGCAATCTAAGAGCTGATCATGTTGCCTAAAAATCCAGAGGAATGTTAATTATAGTCTCTTAACATCTTTTGAGCTCTGCATTCTCTAACTTAGTAGGCGAAAAAATTATCTTGTATTTTGTAGAAGTGAGCCTACAGTTTAGGATGATTCCTTTATCAGGAAAATGGACTGGGCTTAAGTGGATTTAAGTCTTCAATGTATAAAGTGTACTTTCCATACACATATATGTGTGCATTGAAATGTTATTGCTTGTTTGGATTGATTAACTGATTCACTCATTCAATTCATTCTGATCACTTATGATCATACCACTTGCCCTTTACTAAGACAAGGCCTGTAACATTACAGTGTAGTCATGTTTTTTGGTGTTTTATTTTAGATCCCCGAGTTCTTCAGACAAGATATCCTTCCAAAGCTTCGTCAAACAAACATTCTGGATACAGAGCTACTTTCTGGTAAGTTACTTGATTGGTTTGGAATTTTTTTATGTTGTTTTGCTGGTTGTCTGTTATGTGAGAGCAGTTTCTTGCCTTTTTAACTCGTGAATGCGTGCATGCGCAATGAACGAGTTATAGCGTTGGTGGACTTTTTCACTTGGTTGGTTCTGTCGTTAACTTTCGGGCATGCACAGTGAATGGGTTTTAAATTCAATAAGTGGAAAAAAGCACGCGAAAATTTTCTGTTCACGGCACATCAGGATAGTCTCATTCAATCTGTAGAGAATAATTTGACAATCATTTTAGTCTAAGAATGGAGATTTTTCGTTGAATCTGAGCAAAGTTATAGGTTTTTCGTTTTTTTCCAGAAAGTGCGGTGTCATTTAAATGTTTAAAAATAATTTAATTGAAAAATTCAATTAGTGGAAAAAACACGAGAAAACTTTCTGTTCACGGCGCATCAGGATATTCTTATTCAATCTGTAGAGAATAATTTGACAATCATTTTGGTGTAAGAATGGAGATTTTCCGTTTAATCTGAGCAAAGTTATAGGTTTTTTCGTTTTTTCCACAAAGTGCGATGTCTTTTAAGAATTAAAAATAATTTAATTTAACAATAATTGAATTAAAACATAATTAAATTTAAAAATTCAATTAGTGAAGTGTCGGCAAGATCTTTGAATAAATAAGACGCTTTTTTATAGAGCATTTACGTAGCATGAGTTGATGTAAGTTCAGCACTAGTGGCCTTATTTATTGTAGACCTCAACGATTTCTTAACCTATCCTCCCTTCGCGATTGAACTAACGGAATAGTTTTACTCAGAAATATTGCATGATATTGCATTGCGCTACTTGAAAGTTTGCAGCCAAAAAAAATTCCCGCCAGAAAATGTCTTTGGCTGAAAGAAGCACTCTTAACTGATAAGTTCACTGCTTATCATAACTTTTTGCATACATGAAAACTCGACATCTTTCATCAATTTTTGCTTGTCATACAAAAGTATTACATCAAGTGTAGATTAGTTTGCTAAAATACATTAGTTTGGCTATCAGTTTTTATGCGAAAGCAGAAAGTGCCATGTCACGCATCAGTGACGTCGTTAACAAAATTATGCAAGTTTCTGGTGAAATGAACAATTTTAGATCTCTTCAGCTTTAATAGAGGTTTCAAAGGAAAAAATGTTTAATTTTCGCAATTTACATCTGGTAATTTACGGGAAAGCAAAAGGACGCGGTCGATGAATTTTCATCAACTATTTAATACATACCGTGCAGAATTTATTGAAATGCATGTGTACAGGATCAAAACCTTTTTGGTACGTTCATTGAATATGAAGCAAAATACAGACAACTAGCTTTCATTAAAACACTTCTTATTTAGTAAGAGTTAGTCATATTTTAAATTATTTTTACGTGAAGATTGCATGGACTGAACTCCAAAGGAAAAATTTCACGCATTTATGCCAGGCATGAAATGTAATGCGACACTTTGTTCAACAGATTTTCCTTCGTGAGATCAGCTCGAGCAAACTAGCCTACGTAGCTGGCGGTTTCTATGGGTGGGCTCACTCGTTACATAATCGGGGAAAGATATAATTTCTTTTAGCTTCAAGGAAGTGTCCGTAGCCGTCTTAATTTCAATTACTGATGTGTCATCTGCATTCACGAGTTGGCTCACAGGAACCTTTGATTTTAGTTTACTATCTGTTTTAGAGGCCATCTTGGAGTCTTGCGGGGTCCTGCAGCAGCTGGTACCAGGATTGGAAGGCCAAATTGTGAGCCAAGTTGTAAGCAGGGTATCTCAGGGTCTTGAAGCTGCCAAAAACATCCCTAGATTATACCGCAGGACTAACAAAGAGGTACGAGAAATAGCGCTACAAAGATGATACTTTTAGTTAAGTTGTCACTTACTCCTTTGCACTTCCTGAAGAAAATACTTGATTTCAAATGAACATAAAGAAAGTGTCGGAATAAACAGACCTTGAGCAAAAAATGTTTTATAGTCATTTTTTCATGGTTTCTAACCTTCACTCTTCATTGACTGTGAAATAGGGAGAGTACTGTACAACTATTTATCTCAAAGAGCCTTTGATTATTTTGTGCTTTGATCTGTCATCTGAATTGCTGCACCACAATCTACCATACTTTTTGAACCGGTTATCAAGTATTCTTTTCTCATTGATCTCCAATCGAGGTGAACACCACTTATTGGTCTTGGATTGACGTTTGTCATGATCAATACAACTGTATTTTGGCAAGTCCAATTATTGCCATTGCAACATTGTCAATAAAGCAAAAACTTCTGCACTATCCAGATTTGAATTAGAAAAGCTATTACCAACAATTCTTAGACTGTGGTATTATAGCAAGTAAAATATACAAGAATGAAAACAAGTTTTGTACGTTTGATTTGAAATAATGAAAACTATCAGCCAGTTCTTACATCCACTTCATCGGCAGAACACTTTAAAAAAAACACCAATATTAATACAACTTTGGAATGAACGTGCTCACATCATCAAGCATACATGGTGAAGATCTTAAGGTGACTCCCCCTACAAAAATAAAGTTGTTGTGAAAATTCTCTCAAACTGTCTATGATTTTTGAGAAATGTAATAAAAAAAATAGGTCACCATGTCTGCCAAGGGGCTTTGATCCACTCAATTTACCCCATAATCACTTGCAATATTCTCTTTAAAAAATTAGTTTATTTGATCAGTTATTACTATCTCTGGTGATAACAAAAGTTACATAGATAAAAGCATACATAGAATGTATTGAGCACAATCGGCAATTAAAGGGTTTTTTTTAATCAAAGTATGAAGCATTATCGACCCAAAATGTTCCTTGCGTGCCAGTTCCCAGCCCATGACTGGTGGGCAAGCTCGTATTTCTGGCAGTGACTCATTTTTTTATCGTTGTTTTTTTCTAAACGTTTTTAATCATAAGAGGATAATAGCTCACTAAAAATAACGAGATAAAATAGTTAGGTCAACCATGCTCGTTTAGGAGATAACAGTCATTTAGTTATTGGGTAGGCTTAGAATCAAGGAATACAGGCCATGTTAAAGTAAACCTTTACATGTATGATCAAGTTACTGCTGCGACATTTGTTTATAATTTTTACATTCTGCATACCCAATAAAAGAATAACCTGGTAATATACAATGAAAGATATCAGTCCCGGTGGAATGTCATACACACTGATTTAAAGACATTAGCATAACTTCCAAATTGAGAGTTGTACCAGAAAACCAATTTCAATGAACTTATGGAGATTATAAAGTTGTTCACATCATACATACATACATAATTCTTGACAGAAGTTCAGGCTTCAGGAGCCTAAAGCCTGAACTTCTGTCAAGAATTATACATTGCTCTTCAATCAAACAAATTGAGCGCTCTACGAAACACATTCTACCCAGAATACAAGTATTTACATACATACATACATACATACATACATACATACATACATACATACATACATACATACATACATACATACATACATACATACATACATACATACATACATACATACATACATACATACATACATAGTTAAGTAATCAGTCCATGTTCAGGAGAAACTGAGGCACGACAGGCCTGTTTCGAAAAAGCGTTGCCTTCTCTCTTCAGGTGCGAGTTGAATGGCCAAGATCTGGTCTTTTATAGCGAGGGCCGGCATGTGCTTGTTAACTCGTTTCTTTTGTTTAGGGAACTGCGATGCAGCTCGCACAGGATGAAGTACTTCTCAGTGGTGCAAAGATTGCATTTTGTGTTAGAGTTTGAGTACGGCTTGGCCCGTGCCACTATTTCCCACGTGATGGTAAATTCTATGTTGTTTTCTTTTAGGCGCCAGATATGCGTACGAGTTAACAAGCTCATGCCGGCACACCAATGCATACCTGTTAAAACACGCATGAAACCCTCGCTATAAAAGACCAGATCTTGGCCATTCAACTCGCACCTGAAGAGAGAAGGCAACGCTTTTTCGAAACAGGCCTGTCGTGCCTCAGTTTCTCCTGAACATGGACTGATTACTTAACTATAAAGCTCCTTACTGTTGAGCACTTTACGAATCTAAGGAAAAGCAACTTTATATATATTACATACATACATACATACATACATACTTTATTGATGCTCCCTAAGTGGGTTTTTCAGCTCAATACAATAATTATTACATTATCAAGAATGCGGAGTGAAGCTCTTTAAAACATGTTGAGCAGTTTCTGTGATATATTTGTTCTCAGCTCCTCATATTTGCATTGAAAAATTGGGAAACCAGAAACTAACAGAAAGTGTCTGGACTGATATTTCAGGCTCCAAACAAAGCCTCTCCTTTTGTGAGTGTTGTCCTGAAGCCCATCCGAGAATTTCTGGAACAAAATCAACCTTACATCAGTCAACAGCAACGCGTGGCTTGGGCAGCAGCTATTTTACAGACACTGCTTTTGAAGTAAGTTATTCTGCTAATCATTCTTTATGGGGAAGTACGTGACCAGTGACTTACTCCTTTGCTGTTGTAGGGAAATGACATGGGGCCTCTACAATCCTCTGTCATTTCTGCCTGTCTCAGGCTGTCCTCACTATTTCATCGAGAGAAGTTGATTTAACCGATGATTAAAAATATGATTGTTCCATTCAGTTTTTGCTGCACAAACTTGTGGGGAAAACAATAGACAAAAAGGGGAAACTGTTCCTTATCTTGTGTGCATGTAGCACCTATCCATTTATTCCCACAGTCTAAGTCCCTGGAAAAGCAAGCATGCCAATGGGTCATTATTATTATTATTATTATTATTATTATTATTATTATTATTATTATTATTATTATTATTATTATTATTATTATTATTATTATTATTATTATTATTATTATTAAGGTGGTCTTATACTCAAAAAGTTAATTTCTTTAGAAAAGAACTTTACCGGAAACTTTTACCATCACTTCATAGGGACTCACGCCCTGGCTTCAAAATGAGTCTTTTCAGGTCACATGTCATAAAAGTTAATGATTAACCGGCCTTCTAAGTAAAAAATAGAGGTGTTCATTGTAAGCACGATATCTAACTAACGCACGGTTGGATAAGCATGAAATCAACTTAGATCTGTCCACTGATGAATTCTTTAAGGGATAAACCTCGAAAATTAAACAGCTTGGCCTCTTTAGAATTTATTTTTATTCCTTTTTTCCAGAAAGTAAGGTAGAAGGAAATAAAAAAGAGGGCAAGGATTCACTTACTGGGAAGCAGTTCAAGATCGTGAGCATTTTTTAGCTTTACAACCTAGGAAATTAAGTCCTTAAATCTTGCTGAAAATATCAGAACACTAGGTTACAAAGCGCCCAAGATATCGTTCTGAAAAGTTCATTCAGTTCGAGAAATTCTGTTATTGGAGAAAAACAGTCTTAACGATAAGGGAACGGATTCTAGACAGCTCATCCGTCGATCATTATCCTAAAACGTTTGTCAAATTCAAGCTGCCAAACTAAAATACAAGCTGAATGGTAAGTTGATGCAAAAACCATCGTTTCTGTAAGAATTGGGTCATGTTTTTGTCGGTTAAAACTCTGACCTCAGGACTCTCTCCTCAGTCAGGTTTTTCTCCACAGTAGTACCAGATGTCATTTTACAGAGAGGCGGGCAGGGGGGGGGGGGGGATGTTCTTATTGACGCTTGTTTGTGAGCATTTAATAAATGTGAACAATTGTTACTATAGTTGTTGCTATGGAAAAAGTTGCATACTGCTGGTTACATTTCTTAAATCTCGCTGCTTTAATGCTGGAAATCGAGTAAGATTATTTCAAGACAGCATTCCCAAGGTTACAATTTTGTTATTTTTAAATCAAAGGCTCCTGTGAGCCAACTCGTGAATGCAGATGACACATAGTAATAATTATTGAAATTTAGACGGCTACGGAAACTTCCTTGAAAGCTAAAAGAAATTATATCTTTGCCCGATTATGTAACGAAAAATAACCATTCTTGTACTATAAAAATGATTGTCAAACTATTCTCTACAGATTGAATAAGATTATTCTGACGCGCCGATCAAAAAAAAATCACGTGTTTTTTTATTCAAAGTTCATAGAAGCACGCCATGTCCAGCTACGTCATGCAAATTCGTGTCCGATAGTCCGGGGCTACTGGATTTTGCGATCGGGCTAGTGGATTCTAACCATCACTTGCCCGATTCGGGAATTAAAATTACAAAATTACTGTAGGGCAAGCTGATCTCACAAAGGGAAATATGTTCAACAAAGTATCGCATTACATTTCATGCCCGACATAAATGCGTGAAATTTTTCCTTTGGAGTTCAGTCCACGCAATCCTCAAGTAAAAATAATGAACTATGACAAGCTCTTGCTAAATAAGAATTATTTATCGACCGCGTCGAAAATGAAACATTTTTTCCCTTTGAAACCTCTGTGAAAGCTGACAAGATCTTAAAGTGTTCATTACACCAGAAATTTGCATAATTTTGTTTACGACGTCAATGATGCGTGACATGGCACGTTCCACTTTCGCTTGAAAACTGACAAATTAAATTATTTTTAATTAAATTATTTCGAAATTAAATTATTTTTAATTCTTAAAAGAAACCACACTTTGTAGAAAAAAAACGAAAAAACCTTACTGCTCAGATTCAACGAAAAATCTCCATTCTTACACTAAAATGATTGTCAAGTTATTCTCTACAGAATGAATGAGAGAATTCTGACGCGTCGTGAAAAAAATTTTCACGTTTTTTTTTTTTCACTAATTGTGTTTACGACCCTGGACTTTCTGAAAAAACTGAAAAAACTTGTAACTTTGCTCAGATTGAACGAAAAATATCCATTCTTGCTCTAAGTGATCGTCAAATTATTCTCTACATACTGAATAAGAATTTCCTGATGCGCCGTGAACAATAAATGTTTGCGTGTTTTTTCCACTAATTGAATTTAAAACTCATTCACTGCGCACGCCCGAAAGTTAACGACAAAACCGACCAACCAACCAAGTCAACAGTCAGCTATCGCTATAACTCGTTCATTGCGTTACGCGCATTCACGAGTTAAAAAGTGACTTTTCCAACCTAACTTCACTTTTTTGAGTAGAAGACCACCTTAAGCAATGTTAAACATGCCAATGCTTAATAAAATAGCTACATGGGGTGCACTGAATAACCTGTGTTGCCAAAAGGAATGTCATCCTTTCCCAATAAAACTATATCCATCAAAACTACTAAAACTATATATCATGTGACAGAGTGTGTGTTAATATTCCTGTCATGAAACTATTTTGAAAATCCTTCTTGCCCCGAATAGCTCTGTCATGGTGGCATCGACATCACGGGACCATCCTCCTTAGGCATAAATGATGATGATCAATTCAAGCTATGCTAAGGCTTCGTTTCTGCCTATGACAATCCAAGGTGACCGTTCAATCAATAAGCAGGTAATCCATGGTTCCGCCGCATCCTCCCTTTGCACGCCTTTTGCTGCATCTCCATCAGCTGGTATTTACTCAAAATTTACACGAGAGGAGACATGACGTGAACCACTTGTACATGTTTTTCAGACAGCTGATGGGGTGTTGGTTTTCATTGGAGAAATCTCCACTCCAGGCTTGGGGATGAGTCTTGTCTTGCCCTCAGTAAACCAACTGAACTCGGGTAGTCTTCCCTGCATTTAGTGATGGACCTGAAAGCTCATGCAGTAAGCATGCGCCTTTCCACCAAAAGTTGGTCAAACTGTCAGGTCCTTGTACACTCCAGTTTCTCTTTTAAGGTTTAGCTTTGACTGCTTCGGCCGTTTGTGATTTCCACGCCTCCTGTGTTGGGGGAGGCACACACCAATAAAAAGCTCTTTAACTTCATCGAGCCAATCCAGGTCTTCGTTCCCAGACACCTCCTCCTTCCATAACGCTCTCCAGAAACTACTAGCTTCCTCGATGTGTGCAAATGTCTCACTGTCACCGCCTTTCCAGATGGTGCTTTTGTACTTGGGAGGGTTCAGGGACCTGGCCTCCTCTTGCTTCCTTTTTAACTCGTGAATGCGCGCATGCGCAATGAACGAGTTATAGCGATAGCTGACTCTCGACTTGGTCGGTCGATCAGTCGGTTTTGTCGTTAACTTTCGGGCGTGCGCAGTGAATGAGTTTTAAATTCAATTAGTGGAAAAAAACACGCGAACATTTATTGTTCACGGCGCATCAGGAAATTCTTATTCAATATGTAGAGAATAATTTGACGATCATTCAGTGCAAGAATGGAGATTTTTCGTTCAATCTGAGCAAAGTTACAAGTTTTTTTTAGTTTTTCAGAAAGTCCGGGGTCGTAAACTCAATTAGTGAAAAAAAAACGTAAAAATTTTTTTTCACGACGCGTCAAAATTCACTCATTCATTCTGTAGAGAATAATTTGGCAATCATTTTAGTGTAAGAATTGAGATTTTTCGTTGAATCTGAGCAAAGTTATAGGTTTTTTCGTTTTTTTCTACAAAGTGCGGTTGCTTTTAAGAATTAAAAATAATTTAATTTAGAAATAATTTAATTAAAAAATAATTTAATTTGTCAGTTTTCACACGAAAGCGGAACGTGCCATGTCACGCATCATTGACGTCGTAAACAAAATTATGCAAATGAACACTTTAAGATCTTGTCAGCTTTCATAGAGGTTTCAAAGGGAAAAAATGTTTCATTTTCGAAATTTACAACTGGTAATTTATGGGAAAGCAAAAGGACGCGGTCGATAAATAATTCTTATTTAGCAAGAGCTTGTCATACTTCATTATTTTTACTTGACGATTGCGTGGACCGAACTCCAAAGGAAAAATTTCACGCATTTATGTCGGGCATGAAATGTAATGCGATACTTTGTTGAACATATTTCCCTTTGTGAGATCGGCTTGCCCTACAGTAATTTTGTAATTTTAATTCCCAAAAAAACTTCACTTGCCGGGCAAGTGATGGTCAGAATCCACTAGCCCGATCGCAAAATCCAGTAGCCCCGGACTACCGGGGACACGAATTTGCATGACGTAGCTGCACATGGCGTGCTTCTATGAACTTTGAAAAAAAAAAAAGACATGTGTTTTTTTTTTAATCGGCGCATCAAAATAATCTTATTAAATCTGTAGAGAACAGTTTGACAATCATTTTTATAGTACAAGAATGGTTATTTTTCGTTACATAATCGGGCACAGATATAATTTCTTTTAGCTTTCAAGGAAGTTTCCGTTGCCGTCTAAATTTCAATTACTATGTGTCATCTGCATTCACGAGTTGGCTCACAGGAGCCTTTGATTCTAACATATTTTGCCTTCAGCCTTTTGTTTTTCCATGTAGCTAACAAGGGATGTTGCCAAGATTGATTTGCATTCCTTTTGTAACATAGGTCTGTTCCTTTTACGCGTTTTTGTCGACGTCCGGTTGTCCTTGATCCGCTCTAACTCTGTTCTGGCGATCAAAAGTTTCTGATGAATTTTGCAAGGTTTCTTGTATTTTGTTTCTGCCATCTTGCTACACTCACTCACCAAATGTGTTATCGTCTCATATCTGTTCTAGTACATCCTGCATAGGGGTGATACTGGCTGTTTCTCAACTTTCGCTTTTCTGTAATTAGTGCGAAGTGCTACTCTTCTGTCTGTCTTACATGTTGTCTATGCACGACCTTCCCTCTCCATCCATCCAACCCGTTTGTTCCCTGTTCAACCTTCAGCTCCTTTTCTAACACATCCCTTGCCTCTTTCGTGCATGGTTTCATTGTTCTCATGATAACATCCTCCTTTCCCTCTACATACATTGTAAAGGCTTTGTTCCTCGTACCTTACAGTCTCCTCTACTGCCATCCGACCTCGACCCCCTTTGTCTCCAGGCACATAGAGTCTATCTTCATCTGACCTGGGATAAAATCGCCATACACCGTCAGTAGTTTCCTTGTCTTTCTGTCCATCCTCAGCTCCTCTTGGTTTCACTCTATTATGCCAGTGACATACTTCACAAGGGATACTGACCATATATTTGTAGCCTTCTTGGTGTTAACAGCATTAAGTTTGGACTTGAGCACCTTCCGTACTCTGCTGGAATACTTTGCATAATTTTCCCTTCATCCCTTCGGGTTTGATCTGGTCAGTGTCGAGTAATCCTAGGTACTTGTAGCTACTGTCTTTCTCTAATGATCTAAACTCTTCCCCATCTGGTATTCTGGTGTTTCTGCTGCTGATTGTTTTTCCTCTCTTCAAAGCAATGACCGCACACTTACTCAAACCGAACTGCATCCCGACTGTGTTGACAAGAGATTCAACATCATCTTCTGTTTTTGCAAACAACTTTAGATCATCCATATGCAGCAAATGATTGATCTTCCGCTTGTTCTTGAACTCATAACCAGGTCTTGAGTTCCTTAGTAATTGTGTCATTGATATCATTGCCATCACTGATTGCATCGTTTGACGCTGACCTAACACTTCACCGTTACTCTCAAACGTTGTTCGCCATATGCTCATGCTTTGGGTGATGAGCCCCCTGATGTTTTCCGCTACCTGTAACATGTCCAATACTTCCAAAACTATTATTATTATTATTATTATTATTATTATTATTATTATTATTATTATTATTATTATTATTATTATTTATTTATTTATTATTATTATTACTCTATGTACACAATACATCGACCCTACGACCATAGAGCCCCTGGTGGCTAGCCGCCTGATTCCACTGGTTAAAGGCGAAGGCGCTGTCAGACCTATAAGAGTCGGAGAGGTAATTAGGAGAATCTGTGGAAAGTGCGTAATGATGGTCACCAAAAAGGATGTTGTCGAGGCTAGCGGCTCACTTCAGCTGTGTGCCAGAGAATAATCTGGAAGCGAAGCTGCAATACACGCTATGCATGCTGTATTTGAAGCAGATGACACGGATGCCGTACTTGTCATTGATGCTTCTAATGCATTCAACGCCCTTAACAGAGTAGCCGCACTGCATAACATCCGAATTCTATGCCCTGTAATCGCAGCCTACGCCATTAATACCTACAGACAGCTGGCTCGGCTATTTATCACTGGCGGTAAAGAGATCGTGTCAGCAGAAGGAACAACACAAGGTGATCCCCTTGCTATGGGTCTATATGCCTTGGGCATTCAGCCCCTAATTACAAGCCTACAAGTAGCGTCCAGTATGAAGCAATGCTGGTTTGCAGATAATGCCAGTGGAGCGGGCTCTACAGCAGAAATTAAGAAGTGGTGGGATGTCCTTAGCACCCTTGGTCCAGATTTCGGGTACTTTCCAGACGACAAGAAATGCTGGATTATCGCAAAACCAGCCAAGGAAGAAAGTGTCAGAGAAACCTTCAAGGAAACGTCTTTTAATGTCACAGTGCAAGGGCAGAAACATCTCGGGGCGGTGATAGGTTCCCGAGGGTATTTAGAGGAATATGTCAGCGAAAAGGTGTCTAATTGGGTCAATGAAGTAGCGATGTTAGCAGAATTTGCTCTATCTCAACCACAAGCGTGCTACGCAGCCTACACCTTTGGCTTGAAACATCGGTGGACCTTTTTTTTAAGAACTCTCCCCGACATTCAGGATCTACTAGAGCCACTAGAAAATGCAATATCTCAGGTGCTCATTCCTGCGAACCATTCTAGCGCTGCCAGTCCGCCTAGGTGGTCTTGGTTTTGGAAACCCATGCCTTGAAGCAAGCCGCGAGTATGCTTCCTCAATCAAAGTAACAACACCCCTCGTTGAACAAATCGTATCTCAGTCACATGAGCTACCAGAAGATTCCCTCGTAAAATCAGCACAACGGGCAGTAACAAGGGAAAGATCAAAGGAACTCGTAGACAGAACAGAGCATATTAAGGAGATGGCTCCATGTAAGACTAAGCGAGCACTGAATCTGGCGGCGGAAAAAGGATCATCGGCGTGGCTTTAAGTCCTCCCTCTTAAAGATCTGGGTTTTAACCTCAATAAAACGCCGTTCCGCGACGCTGTTAAACTACGCTATGACTGGCCAATAGATGACATCCCTTCCACATGTGCCTGTGGGGACATTTTTACAGTTGACCACTCCATGATCTGTAAACTAGGAGGTTTCGTCATTCAGCGTCACAATGGGCTCAGAGATCTGGAGGCTGAACTCCTGAGTACAGTTTGCAGTGACGTTGAGACTGAGCCAGTTCTCTTAGACATCTCCGGAGAACAGTTAAGTAGAGGATCCAACATAGCACAAGATGCGAGATTGGATATCCATCCACTTGGATTCTGGGAGCAACGACAATCGGCATTCTTTGATGTAAGGGTTTGCCACCCCAATGCTGAGTCGTATAAGGACCTGGAGCCGCAACAGATCTATCGTACGCATGAGAATGAGAAAAAGCGCCTGTACTCAAGGAGAGTTCTCAACATTGAGCATGGAACATTTACACCTTTGGTCTTCACTACAACCGGTAGAATGGGCAATGAATGTTTGAGATACCATAGTCGATTAGCGGAGCTGATTGCTATCAAGAAAGGGGAGCAATATGCCAAAACCATGTCATGGATCAGATGCCGAATTTCATTCGCACTGTTAAGATCTGCACTCGTCTGTCTTAGAGGTTCTATGACATTAAGAAGAATTCAACGTGACATCAAGAACGCGGACATTGACATTGAAACTGCAGAAGGGGCCGTTAGAGAGATGCTTATTTTGTTTATTTTTTTTTCTTTTTTTTTTTTCTTTTCTTTTTATCAAGTGGAACTGATTTTAAAATGGCGAATTTAATTTTTTTTTAAACTTCATGACATTTGGTTTTTTTTTTCTTTTTCTTTACAAAAACATTATTGCTTGAAAATATTATCTTTCTTTTTAAACGAAATGAATTGTGAATAGGTTTTTTAATAGCTCTTTTTTATATACTTTTAACTTGTAAATAGCAATTTGTGTGGAATATTTTAATAAAGAATTATTATATTATATTTAAAAAAATTATTATTATTATTATTATTATTATTATTATTATTATTATTATTATTATCCCTTTATTAAAATATTCCAAGTAAAATGTTATTTACAGGTTAAAAGTAGAGAAAAGAGCTATTAAAACCTATTTACAATTCTTTTCGATTAAAAAATTTTTAATCGAAACTAATCAATCGACTAATTAATCGACTATTTTTGAGCACAATTTTTTTTTTTTTGAAGAAAAAGGAAAAAAATAACAAATCTCATCAAGTTACAATGGTATCATTCGTTCGTTGATTTTTACCCAATAAAAAACCCCATCAAACTATATTATGTAAAAAGAAACAAGAAAATTATGTATAAAAATTATAGCACCTAGATTTTGGCGAGGCATCTATCTAATTCAAAGTCCGCTTCTCGAACATTGCTTCTAATTGCTCTTCTAACTGTTTTTGACCTTCTAAGATGGAATAAAGCCGACCTAAGGATGGCAAAGGAGACTTTAGAACGTATCCAAGAGACAGTGGTGGCATAGTTCTATTCTTTCTTTGATGCGACTAGCTCTGCCAGCCTGTCATGGTATCTCTTGCACTCTTCTCCCACGCCGCCTGTTGTTGTAAAGACTAATGGTGTAAATGTTCCCTGTTCTACGTCCATCACTCTTTGCGTATACAATCTCTTCTTGTCGTTC
>NW_028145430.1:4665000-4667500 GCF_977016875.1 Pavona decussata | reverse complement strand
ATAATTCTTATTTAGCAAGAGCTTGTCATAGTTCATTATTTTTACTTAAGGATTGCGTGGACTGAACTCCAAAGGAAAAATTTCACGCATTTATGTCGGGCATGAAATGTAATGCGATACTTTGTTGAACATATTTCCCTTTGTGAGATCGGCTTGCCCTACAGTAATTTTGTAATTTTAATTCCCAAAAAAACTTCACTTGCCCATCGGGCAAGTGATGGTTAGAATCCACTAGCCCGATCGCGAAATCCAGTAGCCCCGGACTATCGGGGACACGAATTTGCATGACGTAGCTGCACATGGCGTGCTCCTATGAACTTTGAATAAAAAAACACGTGATTTTTTTTTAATCGGCGCATCAGAATAATCGGCTTATTCAATCTGTACAGAATAATTTGACAATCATTTTAATAGTACAAGAATGGTCATTTTTCGTTACATAATCGGGCAAAGATATAATTTCTTTTAGCTTTTGAGGAAGTTTCCGTAGCCGTCTAAATTTCAATTACTATGTGTCATCTGCATTCACGAGTTGGCTCACAGGAGCCTTTGATTTCTTGAAGGATTTACAAGTGAGAATGCGCTTGAAACCATTTGCTTCGACGCCTGAGGGACCGCTCGATCCTTTGGTTCGTAGTGCCGCCTCGCGTATCATTTCGCCGTCAATCTGCTGGTATAGCGAACCGTGTACTTCCTCTATTGGTCCAAAGAGTATCGAGCCAAGCTTTGTGTCTTGTGCCTCAGGGTGTTTCTCAAAGAGCTGTCTCATGACATCGTCGGTCAGCGTTAGCACCCCACCGTAGACGTCATCGCTTAGGAATCTCAGAGCAGAGTTTATCTGCCCTCGCATGACTAGCCTGGCAAATATCTTCGCTTTATCTGGTGGATTTGCCCTCTTGGTCTTACGGATACACTTTTGGATCGATCGTCCTTCGCGCAATAGACTTTCGATTTCCCCTTCTTTCCATAGCGCAGAGCGTTTTGTCAGGCACTCTTGATAGTCTTTTGGTTTATATTTCATGCTTGGCTTTTGTAGTGCTGTTGCTAATAAAACAATAGCGGCTTTAAGGGCTATGTGTTGCGCATGTGATGCATTGTTCCACTCAGTAATGTGTTGTGTTAATTTGTCATTAAACTCTCGCCCGACTTTACCATATGGGACAAGGAAGGTGTTTTTACGCCATTGTGTGAAGTCAACTTACCCTGTTTCGTCTTGTATTCTTTGTCATTTACCAGATTTTCAAGCCGATTTGGAGCGATTTCGGTGAGTTAGCGTCATTCGGGTTTCCACTGTTAAGTGTAACGAAAGGCCGAACTCTATTTCAGCCATGCCCGAAGCGTGAAACGGAATAAATCCGTTGAAATCATCTCTGGTGTCCCAATTCCTTCATAGAATCAAAGTAGAGATGAATACCTATCCTTCCAGCGCATTTCCGACTCGACTGAAGCCGTATCACGTTTGCTAGGAAGATTTTCTTTCAAGTCGGCTCGCTTCTGAAATTTCGAAAGATGCGCGGCCAGAACGCCATGGACACATTGAACGTTCGAACAGCACGCTGGGTAATTAAACGTTTCTGGCACAGGGGGAACAGCAGCCAGTTGTCCACAGGCAAACAGATTTGTTCGCGGAGTCTCCTGGTGTCCTTTTTGGGAACACCGTCAAGAGACCATTGTTTCCATCGACAAATCAAAATTACTACCGGACGTGTTTCCCAAATTTAAAGGGCGCGATCTATTCAACCTAAATTTTCGGTACAGAATCAAATATATCGCCAACCTGTTGTCCTTTTTCCCGGAAATTTGGAAATTCAGAGAATTTTCGGTTCCATTGGTCATACCATTTCGCCAGATGCTCAGCCCACGGTTTCTTACGGAATTTAAAAATTACACTCGCGTTTTCTGAATGAATTTGCGATAATTTCTACTTATTTAGTTTGTTAATGTGGCCGAACTATCCAGGAGCTAACGTCGTAGGAGCGGCATTTGTATTCTTCGTAGTCCGCCGTTTCTGTAGTCGTTGAACGAGTAGAAATAATCGTGAGGCAGCATAAATGAAATAAAATTATATTTTCAAGTGTCTTTTTCGTTATCGCTGGGACCTGCGGAAACGACGACGACCACAACAAGAACGTCAGAAAACAATAGTGTTAATTAGCAAAACACTGGCTCTGCACGTGCGTTATAAACTTTGTTACATCTCTTTGTCGTCCTCTACAAAACAACGATGTGTAATCACCATTCAAGGTTTTATGAAGAACGTGGACGCTTGATGATTTATTTTCCTTTCCCTTTCTGAACTTTAAAGTCGCTCCTACGACGTTAGCTCCTCGATAGTTCAACCACATTACACAAAATAAATGAGTAAAAATTATCGCAAATTTATTCAGAAAACGCGAGTGTAATTTTTAAATCCCGTAAGAAACTTGGGTTGAGCATCTGGCGAAATGGTATGACCAATGGAACCGAAAATTCTCTGAATTTCCAAATTTCCGGGAAAAAG
>NW_028145430.1:4530000-4660000 GCF_977016875.1 Pavona decussata | reverse complement strand
TTCCAGCAGATTCGGAGGCCATTTTTAGTTTCTTCGAAGTCCGAGGCGAAGTTTCTTTTCTAATGTTAGGGAGCTTAAGCGACGGCAACGACAACGCCGCAAAACAATTGGTTTACTGAGTAAAAACAATCGCTCTACACGTGTGTTTTACATTTTGGTACATTTCAATGCTGCTGCAGTTTATTGGTATGATGCTAAACACATTTCAAATCTGTTTGCCTGTGGACAACTGGCCGCTGTTCCCCCCGTGCCAGGGAACTTTTGTTATCCAGCGTGCAGTTCGAACGTTCAATGTGTCCATGGCGTCCTGGCCGCGCATCTTTCGAAATTTCATAAGCGAGCCGACTTGAAAGAAAATCTTCCTAGCAAACGTAAAACGGCTTCAATCGAGTTGGAAATGCGCTGGAAGGATAGGTATTCATCTCTACTTTGATTCTCTGAAGGAATTGCGACACCAGAGATGATTTCAACGGATTTATTCCGTTTCACGCTTCGGGCATGGCTAAAATAGAGTTCGGCCTTTCGTAACATTTAAAGTGCTACTACGATCAAATTGTCGAATACCTTTTATTTGCGGTTGACTGGTAGTTTATGTCCTAAAGTACATGATTTCCAAGTTATGTCTTCATAAGATGAAGGCAAGTGCGATTTTTTTGCGCTCAAACTCCACGAATTTTCATCAGCCATTGAACCGCCATGTTCCTGCGGCCTGGTTACCAAAGGCAGATGGTGTCCAATGACAACAGAGGCCGGGTCACCCGGGAAAAACAAGTGACGTCAAACTCTCAACTCGAAGCCCAGGCGAGCCCTACGAGGCTATATTCTCATACGGTTTCGAACACGTTTTCGAAAAAATGTTTCGTTCTTTCAATGATGGGAAGTCGCTGTGTTGTTCAGTGGTATAGCAACTGCTCTAATCGAGCGGCAGGAATTGCGCTGCATGCGAGTCCGGCCGACAGAACGAGAGATGCCATTTTCTCGGTTTAGTTCGAGGGACACTCGGGAATTCCACCCAAGTCAGTGAACACAAATTAAACCTGGATCTTTTGAAAAGGGTAAGCGATCAGGAGATCGTGAACCTGAAAAAAATCTCTGAAGGAGAAGGAGCGGCAAAAGGTAAGCTTATGTCATGAGTGGGCGAAATGTGTGAATATTGTTTTTATCTTTGGTGATTCCTCGATACCTTGTTCAGCACCCATACAAATAGCAGTCACAAATTTTTATACACATTTTATATTGCGTTTCTAAAGTACTAAACTTTGATTGAACGAGTAAATAATGTAAGTGCAACTAGCTCCCGGAACTAGCTTTTCCTTCCGAAGCATTTCCAAAACATCTCAGTGCGATGAGTGTAAGCTTGTGTTTACTTTGCTTGTGCAAATTAAGCTTGTGGCAAAAGCTGTGCAAACAAACGCGAAGAAAACCACTTTAATTATCCATTTTCACTTAGCTTTGGATAAGGTGGTCTTTGGCGTTTACAAAAGGGTTCCTTCTTTCTTTTAAGTAGTTTTCTTGAAGAAATTGTTTGAATTTTTGGTTTAAGGAAGGTTTTAAGAAAACCTCACATTCAGTTGTTTCTTATCAATTAATTTTTCAGACGCTGAGTTGCAACAACTTCAAAACCCAGCTCTTACTATTAAATACAGGCCAAAACAAGCCTTGCAGAGCACAACATGTGAAAAATATGGACAGCCAAGAAAAGGCCAGTGCTCCCCCTTAACTAGCAGTTGAAGAGCGCTGACCTTCCTCAAGGGCTTTTCTTGATCTTTTATCCTCAACCACCAGTTGACAAATAGAATCAATAAAAAAACTCTTTTCTCTCCATTCATCATGCCTCCTCTTTGTAACCCTTTCCACTATCGATAGGCTTCTGTTTTAGGGACTGGTCAGAAATTAGTGGGGAGGACGGGAGTGGGGTGGAGATTTTAAATTGAGCAATGAAAATGATGTGACCCTCCATAGCGGTGCAAATGAAATTTCATGACCCTCCCCCTGAACAGGTAGTACAATGTAGCTCAAATACCAGAAAAAGAAAACAAGAATGGAGGCAAACTGTAAGTTACTTACTGGAACCATTTTGCCCCAACATAATTCAAATCATCTATAGAGCCCATTGACATCATGCAACTCCATTATGCTAGACATTTCCTTTACATTAATACTTTAATCCTTGATACTTGTCTTGCTTTTGTTAAATAATGACTTAAATTATCAAATTTTATTTTGTCTTTTATATATGACTTGCTCTTCCTGTCATACTATAAATTATGATCACAAGAGCATAAATTTATGTGACCCTCTGTTTTTCACTGCTTATTTTTTCATGACCCTCCACCTTCATTTCCATTGCCTATATCATGCGAAGACGATCCAGGAGAGCTTTCTGTGGTCAAAACAGCTCTGAAATTCGTAGCCAGAAGGAGAACTACAGTACTCGCTCGATCAGCGAGTTGAGAGTATTACGTCACGACAAAAACACAATAGGTTTGAATAAAAATACTGCAACTCCAGTCACTTTCATACCGCGGGCTCACTGGAACATAAATTCATAATGGCGGACTCAAAAACACTACTTTTCAAGGCTCAATATTTTCAATTTGCGGGGCCCAAACTTCATTTCAGTGACCAAGACAGGTACACCCACATCGGATAAGCTGTAAAGAACGTATGTTTGTTTCATACGTGACATGAAGTTTTGATCGTAGTAGCACTTTAACCATTTTGCCCCAACATAATTCAAATCATCTATAGAGCCCATTGACATCATGTAACTCCATTATGCTAGACATTTCCTTTACATTAATAATGACTTAAATTAACAAATTTTATTTTGTCTTTTATAGATGACTCGCTCTTCCTGTCATACTATAAATTATGATCACAAGAGCATAAATTTATGTGACCCTCTGTTTTTCACTGCTTATTTTTTCATGACCCTCCACCTTCATTTCCATTGCCTATATCATCTTTTCATGACCCTCCACCTCCCCCCCCCCCCCCCTGCTCCCTGCTAATAGGGAGCTGAAGCACAGACATTCCTGAGCCATGTATAGGAACCAGAATTCAAATGTTTTCTCTTTTGGTGTGGTTTTAAAGAAATACTAATTTGAATATAAACAAAAGAATATTAATATGGTAGCCATTTTGGAATAAGGTTTATGGTTCATTGTCTGCAGTACATTAATAATTTTATTTTTATGTTCGTTTGAAAAAGAGTGCCCGAATCTTGTTTCACCAATAAATTTGTTGTTGTACAAATAAAATTGAATCTACATTTGACAAAAAAAATCAAAGGTGGCTCACAACAGTCTCAACTTTACTACATTTTTGGTAGCATGCATTTGCCCAACTCTCACCGCACTAAAAGTGAAAGTATCAAGAACTGTTACCACAGCAACAGTGTATGAAACTCATCAAGACTTGCTTGGGGGTTTGCCCTTAGACATGTACGACAAAGGATGTTTGTTGTTAGGTTGATTTGACCCTTCATTAGAATAAGCAAACAAATTTCAATTAATACCTGAATCACAAACTTTAACTCCCAAGAATATTGTTTTCAGTGTATATTTGCAAAATTCCTACTTTTCCTCCCCTCATTTGCCTAGGTGGATGCTTGTTACCAGAGAGCATGTTAATAAATTTTCATTTATAAAGCTATTTATCTCTTCAGTAGTTTGGAGCATCTAGTGCAGTGGTGTTTCACCTGATGTAGGGCACCTTACAAAAATATATGTACATAGAAAAGACTGTTACCATTCAGTGTTCAGGATGCTGCAAGGGAAGAAAACAAATCATTGCAAATTGTTGTTGCCTTGCACATTTATTTGTTTATTGATTACTGTACTTGTTCAAATCTGGATACAATGATGTCCATGCAGCACCAGCACTCTCCAGGCTTGGTAAGTCGCTCAAGGGAGCAATTTGAACATTTGCACCTGAGAAAATATTGAACCAAGAGGAAACTTAGCATCAATTACATTGTACATTGCCATTGTACAGGGCTTTTCACTACAATTTATATTCTTTGTCCAGTGTAAAAAAGCGCAAAAACAGTAAGCTTGCTCGGAACCGAAACTTCACTGTGCACTCTAATTTAACACCAAGGCAAACTTTCGAAAGCAAAGCTAAAAACCTAAACTTGACTTCGATTTCAATTCAACTGAGTCTCCGGTAGCCTCCCTCAGGGGAATTAACTGACTAGTAGTCAACTGAAATTGTTGCGGATTCTCAGGCACTACACTTTTAAAGCTTGCCTGTTTTGTTAATACAGCAAATAACGCATCTAAATATTAATCTCTATCTCCAATATCTTACCCGAGAGATGACCGTCTCAGCAAAGTCTGCTCTTCCTCATCTTGTAGCAAAAGAGCTAGCTGCTGAACTTATTCGGCTGCCTCTTCTTCAGACGGAACTAGCTCTACAGAGTCATGACTTCTTCATTTCCATTTCCTATATCATGCGAAGACGATCCAGGAGAACTTTCTGTGGTCAAAACAGCTCTGAACTTCGTTGCCAGAATGAGAACTACAGTACTCGCTCGATCAGCGAGTTGAGAGTATTACGTCACGGCAAAAACACAATAGGTTTGAATAAAAATACCGCAACTCCAATCACTTGCATACCTGCCACTGGAACATAAATTCATAAGGCCGGACTCGAAAACACTACTTTTCAAGGCTCAATATTTTCAATTTGCGGGGCCCAAACTTCATTTCAGTGACCAAGACAGGTACACCCACATCGGATAAGCTGTAAAGAACGTATGTTTGTTTCATACGTGACATGAAGTTTTGATCGTAGTAGCACTTTAAAGTGCTACTACGATCAAATTGTCGAATACCTTTTATTTGCGGTTGATTGGTAGTTTATGTCCTAAAGTACATGATTTCCAAGTTATATCTTCATAAGATGAAGGAAAGCGCGATTTTTTTGCGCTCAAACTCCACGAATTTTCATCAGCCATTGAACCGCCATGTTCCTGCGGCCTGGTTACCAAAGGCAGATGGTGTCCAATGACAACAGAGGCCGGGTCACCCGGGAAAAACAAGTGACGTCAAACTCTCAACTGAGCCCTACGAGGCTATATTCTCATACGGTTTTTTCGAAAAAATGTTTCGTTCTTTCAATGATGGGAAGTCGCTGTGTTGTTCAGTGGTATAGCAACTGCTCTAATCGAGCGGCAAGAATTGCGCTGCATGCGAGTCCGGCCGACAGAACGCGAGATGTGTGGGTCCAGTTTGTTGTCTTGCACGTTTTGCTATTTTCTCGGTTTAGTTCGAGGGACACTCGGGCATTCCACCCAAGTCAGTGAACACAAATTAAACCTGGATCTTTTGAAAAGAGTAAGCGATCAGGAGATCATTCGCTTAACTTAAATTGTACGAGTACCGCTTTGTGAAAATACATTCCTTTTTCCTTTTCATTCAAGCTAAGCGTTTTACCTCCTAACAGGAAGTGAAGGCAGATTTGAAGTCCTGGGAAAAAGTCCTGGCTGGCATAAACAAAACTCACAAAATTTCTAGGAAAAGGGGGGAGCAAAAAAATTTCTGGCTGGGAGTGAGGTTCTATGACGCAGATCCTGGCTGGCCAATGTATTTTGTAATATACATCTACCTGGCTCTCCTTAAAAAAGTGATTTGAATCAAATCTTCTCAAAAGATACAACTCGCTCTTTAAAATTGTCTTTTATTCCATTTTGGGTTGAAAACAGCATTTTGCCAAATTCGTCCGAATTCTCTGTGAAAATACGTTTCGCATCAAATCCACTTATGGAATACAACTCTTTCCTAAAAACTGTTTTTCTCGATTTTTCTGTTAAAAACAGCGTTTTGCCAAATTTTTACCATTTCTCGCTGAAAAATAGCTTTTGTATCAAATCCACTGATGGAATAGAACTATTTCATAAAAACTGCGTTTTGCTTCATTTTGGTTTAAAGACAGCCTTTTTCCAAATTTTTAAAATTTTTCGCTGAAAAAAAAGGCTTTTGTATCAAATCCACTGATGGAATACAACTCTTTCTTAAAAACTGTCTTTTGCTCCATTTTGTGTTGGAAACGGCGTTTTGCCAAGTTTCTACCATTTCTTTCTAAAAAATGTGTTTTGCATTAAATGCACTCCTTCTTAAACTCCTTCTTGAAAACTATGTTTTGCTCCATTTTGGCTTGAAAACAGCATTTTCCCAAATTCTTACGAATTCTCCGTAAAAAAAAACGTTTCGCATCAAATCCACTTATGGAATACAGCTCTTTCCTTAAAACTATGTTTTCATTTATTTTGAGATGAAAACAGCGTTTTGCCAAATTTTTTACAATTTTGACACGAAATGGAGCAACACACAGTTTTTTAGAGTTGTACTCCATCAGTGGATTTGATACAGAAGCCATTTTTCAGCGAGTAATGGTAAAAAGTTAGCAAAACGCTGTTTTCCGGACAATAAAGAAAAACGAAGTTTTCAAGTGTAAGTGGTCTTTGTTAATGGGTTTGATACAAAACTCATTTTTCAGCGAGAAATAATACCATGTTGGCAAAACGCTGTTTTCAATGTAAAATGGAGCAAGACAGTTTTTAAGAGAGATGTCTTTTCCTTGAGTGGTAAAAATCACAAAAAACGCTGTTTTCAACACAAATCGAGTTGTATTTCATGATTGGATTGGATGCAAATTCACTTTTCAGCAAGAAATCATAAAATTTTGGCAAAAGCAAAATGCAGCTTTCAATTAAAAGTTTTATTAGAGCAGTGGCTTTAATACAAAAGCCTTTTTTTCATCCAGAAATAATAAAAGCTTGAGAAACGCTGTTTTAAACTCAAAATGGAGCAAAACACAGTTTTTAAGAAATAGTTGTATTCTATAGGTGGATTTCATGCAAAACGCTTTTTTCTGCAAGAAATAGTAAAAATTTAGCCAAATGTTGTTTTCAACCCAAAGTGGAGCAAAACACACTTTTTAAGGAAGGGTTGTATTCTATGTGTGGATTCAATGCAAAACGCATTTTTTTGGCGAGAAGTTGTGACAATTTGGCAAAACGCTTTTTTAACTTAAAATCGACAAAAACATAGTTTCAAAGTAAAAGTTGTATTCTATAACTGGATTTGATGCAAAAATCGTTTTTTTACCAAGAAATGATAAAAAATTTTAGCAAAACGCAGTTTTAAATCTAAAATGGACCAAAACACAGTTTTTTAAAAAGAGTTGTATTCCATAAATGGATTTGATGCAAAACGTATTTTTCACCGAGCATTCATAAGAATTTGCAAAATGCTGTTTTCAACCCGAAATGGAGCAAAACACAGTTTTCAAAAAAGTGTTGTATTCCATAAGTGGATTTGATGCAAAACGCATTTTTCAGAGAAAAATGTTTAAAAAAAAATGGAGAAAAAAGCAGTTTTTAAGAGTCGTATAAGTATATTTGATTCAAAATGCATTTTTTAGAAACAAATATTGTAAATTGGGCATATTTCATTTTTTAACCCAGTAAGGCGCAAAACGCAGTTTTCAAGAAAAAGTTGTACTCTTTTACTGTATTTGATTCAAACGCAGTTTTTAGCAAGAGATAGTAAAAATTTAGCAAAATGCTGTTTTCAACTCAAAATGGAGCAAAACACGGTTTTTGTTAAAAAAGTTCTATTTTACAAGTGGATTTACTGCAAAACGCACTTTTCGGCGAGAAATGGTAAAAATTTGGCATAATGTTGTTGTTAACCCAAAATAAAGCAAAACACAGTTTTCAAGAAATAATTGTATTTCATAAGTGGATTTGATGCATAAAACGCATATTTCGGCAAGAAATGATAAAAGCTTAGCAAACGCTAATAAAAACTCAAAATGGGGAAAAACACAGTTTTCAAGTAAAAGTTGAAATATTAAAAATTTAGCAAAATACTCTTTTTTAACCCAAAATAGAGAAGAACACCTTTTATAAATCAGAGTCGTATTTCGTGAGTGGATTTGTTGCAAAACTCATTTTTCAGCGAGAAATGATAACATTTTAGAAAAACACAGTTTTTAAGAAATACATGTATTTCATGAGTGGATTTCATGCAAAGCGCACTTTTCAGCAACAAAAAAGTAAAAATTTAGAAAAATGCTGTTTTTAACCCAAAAAAAGCAAAACACAGCTTTCAAAAAATAGTGTTATTTTATGATTAAAATTGATGTAAAACTCATTTTCCAAGGAGAAATTTAAAAATTATTGCAAAACGCTGTTTTTAACCCAAAATTGAGCAAAAAGCAGGTTTATAGAAAAGGTTGTATTTTAGGAGTGGATTTGACACAAAAGGCAATTTTTCAACGAGAAATGGAAAAAACATTAAACAAAACGTTGTTTTCAACACTCAAAAATGCAAAACAGAGTTTTTAAGTAATAGTTGTATTCATAAGAAGATTTGACACAGAACTCAGTTTTTAGCGAGAAATGAAATAATTTTGGCAAAACGCAGTTTTTAAATCGAAAAGCAAAACAGTTTTCTAGAAAAAGCTGTTTTTTACCACTGTATTTGATACAAAACGCAGTTTTGAACGAAAAAATAGAGTAAAACACAGTTTTAAAATAAGATTTGTATTTCGTGAATGGATTTGTTGCAAAAGTCAATTTTAAGCGAGAAATTATAAAATTATGCCAAAACGCTGTTTTAAACCCAAAATAAAGAAAAACACAGCTTTAAAAAAAAAGTTTTTTTTTATGATTAAATATGATGTAACAGTCATTTTTCAGCGAGAAATTTCCAATATTTTGCAAAACGCTGTTTTTAATTCAAAACAGAGCAGAAAAACAGCTTTAAAGAAAAGGTTATTTTTTTGAAGTGGATTTGACACAATAGGCATTTTTCAGCGAGCAATGGTAAAAATTAAACATAACGTTGTTTTCAACATTCAATAATGCAAAACAGAGTTTTTAAGTAATAGTTGTATTCATAAGTGGATTTGACACAAAACTCATTTTTTTAGCGAGAAATGACACAATTTTGGCAAAACGCTGTTTTTAAACCGAAAAGCAAAATATAGTTTTCTAGAAAGAGCTGTATTTTACCACTGTATTTAATGCAAAACGCAGTTTTCAGGGAAAAATGGTAAAAATTTAACAAAATGCTGTTTTTCATTCAAAATGGACTAAAACACAGTTTCCAAGTAATAGTTGTATTTTGTGACAGGATTTGATGCAAAAGTCATTGTTCCGCGAGAAATGATAAAATTTTAGGAAAGCGCTGTTTTTAAAACAAAAAGTAAATTACAGTTTTCTAGAAAGAGCTGTATTTTACTACTGTATTTCATGCAAAACGCAGTTTTCAGCGAGAAATGGTAGAAAATTTAGCAAAATGCTGTTTTTCATTCAAAACAGAGCAAAACAAAGTTTCCAAGTAACAGTTGTATTTCGTGACAGGATTTGATGCAAAAGTCATTGTTCAGCGAAAAATGATAAAATTTAAGCAAAATGCTGCTTGAAACCCAAAATAGACCAAAACACATTTTTCAAGTAAGAGTTGTATTCCATGGGTGGATTTAATGCAAAACGCATAATTTTGGTAAAAATTTAGCCAAATGTTTTAACCTAAAGTAAAGCAAAACACACTTTTAAAGAAAGAGTTGTATTCTAAGAATGGATTTAATGCAAAACGCATTTTTAGCGAGAAATGGTGCCAATTTGGCAAAATGCTGTTTTTAACCCAAAATGGAACAAAACACACTTTTTAAGAAATAGTTGTATTTCATATGTGGATTTTATGCAAATGTCATTTTTTAGCAAGAAATGATAAAAGCTTGAAAAACGCTGTTTTTTACTCAAAATGGAGCAATACACAGTTTTTAAGTAAGAGATTTATTCCATGGGTGGATTTCATGCAAAACGCATTTTTCTGCGAGTAATGGTAAAAATTTAGCCAAATGTATTGACCCAAAGTGAAGCAAAACACACTTTTAAGAAAAAGTTGTATTCTATGAATGGATTTAATGCAAAACGCGTTTTTAGCGAAAAATGGTGCCAATTTGGCCAACTGCTGTTTTTAACCCAAAATATGGCAAAACACAGTTTTCAAAAAATAGTTGTATTTCATAAGTGGATTTTATGCAAATGTCATTTTTTAGCAAGAAATGATAAAAGCTTGAAAAACGCTGTTTTTAACTCAAAATGGAGCAATACACAGTTTTTAAGTAAGAGATTTATTCCATGGGTGGATTTAATGCAAAACGCATTTTTCTGCGAGTAATGGTAAAAATTTAGCCAAATGTATTGACCCAAAGTGAAGCAAAACACACTTTTAAGAAAGAGTTGTATTCTATGAGTGGATTTAATGCAAAACGCATTTTTGGCGAGAAATGGTGCCAATTTGGCCAACTGCTGTTTTTAACCCAAAATATGGCAAAACACAGTTTTCAAAAAATTGTTGTATTTCATAAGTGGATTTTATGAAAAAGTTATTTTTTAGCAAGAAATGATAAAAGCTTGGCAAACGCTGTTTTGAACTTTAAATGGAGCAAAACGCACATTAAAGAAATATATCTTATTCGATGGTTTTACATATAATACGCGCGGATATTTTGCGAGTTGCTTAGTATTTTTCCGAGCCCCGAAGGGGCGAGGAAAAATACGAGCAATGAGCAAAATGTCCGTGAGTATTATATGTAAAACCATCGAATAAGAGATTTATTATTCCACTACAAAAAAATTTTGTTATTTTGGCTTCTCTGATTTGGTAACAGTTTTAAAATACACCCGGTATATGGCGCGTACGAATGACGTAAACAACACAGAAAGCAAGTTAAATGTCTTTAATTTGATTGGATAAAATGAATAGATAAATGACAAGTGATTGGCATGCTAAAAACTTGTTTTCGAGCTTGCATCGTTTAAAAAACTATTCTTCGTCCAGTCCGGCCATTGTAGCTCCTTTTTTCTTTCTTTTCCGTCCGTATTCGCTCTGTTGTAAACTGGTCAAACCGGGATACTACAGTGTATTACGGTCTCATATTTTGCGCGTTCTCTTGACCTTATTTGGTGAAATAACATAATAGTGGAGTAATAAAGAGATGTATTCCATGAGTAGATTTAATGCAAAACGTTTTTTTCTAAGAGAAATAGTGGAAATTTAGCCAAATGTATTTTTCAACCCGAAGTGGAGCAAAACACACTTTTTATGAAAGGGTAGTAATCTATGCGTGGATTTAAAACAAAACGCATTTTTTGGGGGACTAGTTGTGACAATTTGGAAAACGCTTTTTTAACTTAAAATCGCAGGAACATAGTCTTTAAGTAAAAGTTCTTTTCTATCAGTGGATTTGATGCAAAAATTGTTTTTTACCGAGAAATAATAAAATTTTTGCAAAACGCAGTTTTTAATCCAAAATGGACCAAAACACAGTTTTCAAAAAAAGGGTTCTATGCCATAAGTGGATTTGATGCAAAATGCATTTTCCAGCGAGAAAAAATGACAATTTGGCAAAACGCTGTTTCAACCCAAAATAAAGAAAAACAGTTTTCAGGAAAGATTTGTATTTCATAAGTGGATTTGATGCAAAAGGTATTTTTCACCAACAATTTGTAAGAATTTGCAAAATGCTGTTTTTAACCCGAAATAGAGCAAAACACAGTTTTCAAAAAAAAATTGTATTCCATAAGTGGTTTGAGCCAAAACGCATTTTTCAGACAAAAATGGTAAAAATTGGGCAAAACGCTGTGTTTGAACCAAAATGGAGAAAAACGCAGTTTTAAAAAAAAAGGGTTGTTTTCCATAAGTGGATTTGATGCAAAACGCACTTTTTTAAAAGCACATATCTAAAATTAGGAAAAAATGCATTTTTTTAACCCAATATGGCGTTAAACACAGTTTTAAATAAAGAATTGTATTCTTGTTTTGTATTTAATTTAAACGCAGTTTTTAGCAAGAGATAGCAAAAATTTAACAAAATGCTTTTTTTAAGTCAAAATAGTGCAAAACATAGTTTAAAAAAAGAGTTGTATTTAATGAGTGGATTTAATGCAAAACGCATTTTTTTGCAAAGAATGATAAAAATTTAGCATAATGTTGTTTTCAACCCAAAATAACGCAAAACACAGTTTTCAAGAAATATTTTTATTTTATAAGTAGATTTGTTGCATTAAACTTATTTTAGCGAGAAATGATAAAAGTTTGGCAAAGGCTAATTTAAACCCAAAATGGAAAAAAGCACAGTTTTCAAGAAATAATTGAAAAAGTAAAAATGCTGTTTTTAACCCAAAATGGAAAAAAACACATTTTATAAAGAGTCCTATTTCGTTAGTGGATTTGTTGCAAAAGTCATTTTTCAGCGAGAAAGAGTGAAATTTTAGCAAAATGCTGTTTTTAACTCAAAATAAATTAAACAGAGATTTTAAAACAAAGTTGTATTTTATAAGTGAATTTAATACAAAACTCATTTTTTGGCGAAAAATATAAAAAAATTTTGCATAATGCTGTTTCAAACCCAAAATAAAGCAAAATACAGTTTTTAAGTAAGAAATGTATCCTATGAGTGGATTTAATACAAAACGCATTTTATTGGCGAAAAATGTAAATATTTTACAAAATGCTTCTTTCAACTTAAAATGAAGCAAAACACAGTTTTTAAGAAATAGTTGTATTTCATGAGTGGATTTAATGCAAAAGATTTTTTATAACTAGAAATAACGAAAACTTAGCCAAACGCTGTTTAAAACTCAAAAATAGAAAAAAAAACACATTTTTACAAAAATAGTTGTATTTCATGAGTGGATTTCATACAAAACGCATTTTTATGCAAGAAAAGTATAAAATTTGGGACAATGCTGTTTTAAACCCAAAAAAAAGCAAAACACAGGTTTTAAAAAAGAGTTGTATTATATAAGTGGTTTTAATGCAAAACGCATTTTCCGCAAAAAATAATTAAAATTTTCCATGTGCTCTTTTAATCTTGAAATAGAGCAAAAAACAGTTTTTAAGAGTTGTATTTCATAAGTGGATTTAATGAAAACTCATTTTTTAGCATGCAATTAAACTATTATGGTAAAATCCTGTTTTTAACCTAAAATGAAGCAAAATACAGCTTTCAAGAAATAGTGTTATTTTATGATTAAATTTATATTGGTAATTGAACTGAGTAGAGTGCAATTTGGTCTGAAATCATACGTGTGATTTCAAAATGAAACGAGCGCGCAGCGCGAGTTTGATTTGAAATCACAAGTATCATTTCAGACCAAAATTGCACTCCACTCAGTTCAATTACCACTTAATTACATCCATTTTGAAATCACAGAGTATCATTGTTAATATTAATATTCTATTTGTGTTACTTCATTTCCATTTTGATGGGCTAAAGAAACGATGCAATTTAGAGCAAGAAATGGTGCAATTTGGGAATAAATTGCATCATTTTGGACCAATCAGATTCCAAGGATCACCAGTGATTTCAAAATGGATGTAATTAGATGTAAAAGTCATTTTTTAGCGAGAAATTTCGAAGTTTTAGCGAAATGCTGTTTTTAACCCAAAACGGAGTTGAAAAAGAGCTTTCAAGAAAAGGTTGTATTTTAGGAGTGCATTTGACACAAAGGGCATTTTTCAGAAAGAAATGATAAAAATTTAACAAAACGCTGTTTTCAACACGCAATAAGGCGAAACAGAGTTTTTAAGTAAGAATTGTATTCATAGGTGGATTTGACACAAAACTCAGTTTTTAGCGGAAAATGATCTAATTTTGATAAAACGCTGTTTTTAAACCGAAAAGCAAAACACAGTTTTTTAGAAAAAGCTCTATTTGATGCAAAACGCAGTTTTCAGCAACAAATGGTGAAAACTTAGCAAAATGCTGTTTTTCACTCAAAATTGAACAAAACACAGTTTCCAAGTAACAGTTGTATTTCGTGACAGGATTTGATGCAAAAGTCATTGTTCAGCGAGAAATTATGAAATTTTGGGAAAACGCTGATTTTAATCCAAAATGGAGGAAAACACAGTTTTCAAGATAGAGTTGTATTCCTTGAGTGGATTTCCTGCAAAATGCAATTTTTGGCGGGGAATGGTATTAATTTGGCAAAATAATGTTTTCAACCCCAAATTCTTTGTCTGCATTTAATGCAAAAAAACATTTTTTTTGCAAGAAATGGTGTAAATTTGGAAAAACGCAACACACAATAAAGCAAAACATAGTTTTTAAGTAAGAGTTGTATTCATCAGTAAACTTCATGCAAAACGCATTTTTAAAAAAAGCAATTAAAAAAAATTGGGCAAAACGCTGTTTTCAACCCAATATGGCGCAAAACATAGTTTCAAGAAAAACTTGTATTTTTTTTTCTCTATTCGAGAAAAAAAGCAGTTTTCAGCGATAAATGGTACACTTAAAGCAAAATACTGTTTTTTGCCCAAAATGTAGCAAAACACAGTTCTAAAATAAGAGTTGTATTTCGTGAGTGGATTTATATTGGTAATTGAACTGAGTAGAGTGCAATTTGGTCTGAAATCATACGTGTTATTTCAAAATGAAACGAGCGCGCAGCGCGAGTTTGATTTGAAATCACAAGTATCATTTCAGACCAAAATTGCACTCCACTCAGTTCAATTACCACTTAATTACATCCATTTTGAAATCACAGAGTATCATTGTTAATATTAATATTCTATTTGTGTTACTTCATTTCCATTTTGATGGGCTAAAGAAACGATGCAATTTAGAGCAAGAAATGGTGCAATTTGGGAATAAATTGCATCATTTTGGACCAATCAGATTCCAAGGATCACCAGTGATTTCAAAATGGATGTAATTAATATTAGTATTGAACTGGGTGGAATGCATTTTGGTCTGAAATCATACGCATGTTTTGAAAATAAACCAAGCGCTGTAGCACGAGTTTGATTTGAAATCATAAGTATGGTTTCAGACTAAAATTGCACGACACGAAGTTTAATTACCACCTTATTACATCTATTTTAAAATTTCCTAATATTGCCTTAAAAAGTGTTCAAATAACAGATTTTAGCCTCCCCTCCAGAAATCTATTAAAATTTTAAAATCCAAAAAAAAAAATCATTTCAAAAATTCTACGAAATTTAAGCTCTAAAAACAAAGCGAAAACAGTACAAACTTGAAGTTTATAATTGCCAGTTGTCGTTATTCAACAAATGTAAGTAACTCAATTCATCCATTTTTAAGCCTAGTTTTGTTACATAAATGTAACAAGTTTCAAAATTGCCCTACAAATGCTTTCCTTTTCTAAGATTTTCTTTTGTAATTTGCATGGTCAATTTGAATAAGCCCGCTTTCTTATTGGCTGGTTAAAAGGATCCGATTTAGAGTCTAAAATTATGCGATTTAGAGTCCAAAATGGTGCAGTTTGGAAATAAATCGCACCATTTTGGACGAATTAGTTTTCAAGGGTTACCAGTGATTTCAAAATGGATGTTATTAAATTTAAAAAGTCATTTTTTAGCGAGAAATAATACAGTTTTTGCAAAACGCTGTTTTAAACGTCAGCGTTTTGCCAAGTTTCTACCATTTTTTTCTAAAAAATGTGTTTTGCATTAAATGCACTCCTTCTTAAACTCCTTCTTGAAAACTATGTTTTGCTCCATTTTGGCTTGAAAACAGCATTTTCCCAAATTCTTACGGATTCTCCGTAAAAAAAAACGTTTCGCATCAAATCCACTTATGGAATACAGCTCTTTCCTTAAAACTATGTTTTCATTTATTTTGAGATGAAAACAGCGTTTTGCCAAATTTTTTACAATTTCTTGCTGAAAAATAGCATTTTGCGTCAAATCCACCCATGAAATACAACTCTTTCTTGAAAACTTTGTTTTGCTTTACTTTGATTTAAAAACAGCGTTTTGCCAAATTGTTTTTTATTTTCTTTCTAAAAAGTGACTTTTGCATCAAATCCACTCATTAAATACAACTCTTTGTTCAAAAATATTTCACGAGTCAGCGGAGCGAACGACTGAAATATTTTTCAACACCAATGAATTACCAAACCATTTCATTTTCGCTGCAAAAGGTTTGATTTGTTATGTAACCATAGTAACGGTGTTATTTTAGGTGTGGAAAAAATTTGTTATCTTTACGTGTGAAGATATCACGTTTTCGCGCGAAAGCTGGCTTAGTATTTCACTGGTGTTTATATTTTATTCCATCAGCGGATTTGATACAAAATGTGTTTTCAACCCAAAATGCAGCAACAAACAATTTTCAGGAAAAAGGTTTGTTATATAAACACCAGTAAAATACTAAGTGAGCTTTTGCGCGAAAACGTGATATCTTCACACGTTAAGATAAAAGAATATTTTTAAACGTAAAAATACCATCGTTGCCGTGGTTACATAACAAATCAAGCCTTTCGCAGCAAAAATAAAATGATATTCTATTTCAGTGGTGTTAATATAATAAATAGAATATAACATGTCCAGTTAGAGATACAAATTTTCTCTTCTCGTGTTGAGATATATTTTAATCGTTCGCTGCGCACACTCGCTAAATATTTTTCAACACTTAAAATGAAATTTCATACCTTCGCGCGGCCGGGTAATATCGTCTATGTTTTCCATAAGTGGATTTAATGCAAAACGTATTTTTAACCGTTAATTAAAAAGAATTGAGCAAAATATGTTTTAAACCCAAAATATATCAACACAAAGTTTTTTAAGAAAGAGTTGTATTCCATGGATGGATTTGATGCAAAACGCATTTTAAAGAAAGAAATAGTAAAACTTAGGCAAAACGCTGTTTTTAACCCAAAAACAAAGTTTTGAGAAAGAGTTGTATTTCATGAGTGGATTTGATGCAAAAGTCGTTTTACAGCAAGAAATAATGAAATGTTGGAAAAATGCTGTTTTTAATTTAAAAGGAAGCAAAACACAGTTTTTAAGAAAGAGTTATATCCCATAAGTGGACATGATGCAAAACGTATTTTCCAGCAAGAAATGATGACAGTTTTACAAAACGCTGTTTTTAATTCAAAATAGAGCAAAACACAGTTTTAAAGAAAGAGTTGTATGCTTTAAGACGATTTAATAAAAAACGCATTTTTTAGCGAGAAATGATAACAATTTAGAAAAATGTGTTTTTGACACGAAATGGAGCAACACACAGTTTTTTAGAGTTGTACTCCATCAGTGGATTTGATACAAAAGCCATTTTTCAGCGAGTAATGGTAAAAAGTTAGCAAAACGCTGTTTTCCGGAAACAATAAAGAAAAAAGGAAGTTTTCAAGTGTAAGTGGTCTTTGTTAATGGGTTTGATACAAAACTTATTTTTTAGCGAGAAATAATACCATGTTGGCAAAACGCAGTTTTCAATGTAAAATGGAGCAAGACACAGTTTTTAAGAAAGATGTCTTTTCCTTGAGTGGTAAAAATCACAAAAAACGCTGTTTTCAACACAAAACGAGTTGTATTTCATGATTGGATTGGATGCAAATTCACTTTTCAGCAAAAAATCATAAAATTTTGGCAAAACGCCGTCTTTTAACCAAAATAGAGAAAAATGCAGCTTTCAATTAAAAGTTTTATTAGAGCAGTGGCTTTAATACAAAAGCCTTTTTTTCATCCAGAAATAATAAAAGCTTGAGAAACGCTGTTTTAAACTCAAAATGGAGCAAAACACAGTTTTTAAGTAATAGTTGTATTCTATAGGTGGATTTAATGCAAAACGCTTTTTTCCGCAAGAAATAGTAAAAATCTAGCCAAATGTTGTTTTTAACCCAAACTGGAGCAAAACACACTTTTTAAGGAAGGGTTGTATTCTATGTGTGGATTCAATGCAAAACGCATTTTTTTGGCGAGAAGTTGTGACAATTTGGGAAAACGCTTTTTTAACTTAAAATCGACAAAAACATAGTTTCAAAGTAAAAGTTGTATTCTATAACTGGATTTGATGCAAAAATCGTTTTTTTACCAAGAAATGATAAAAAATTTTAACAAAACGCAGTTTTAAATCTAAAATGGACCAAAACACAGTTTGTTAAAAAGAGTTGTATTCCATAAATGGATTTGATGCAAAACGTATTTTTCACCGAGCATTCATAAGAATTTGCAAAATGCTGTTTTCAACCCGAAATGGAGCAAAACACAGTTTTCAAAAAAGTGTTGTATTCCATAAGTGGATTTGATGCAAAACGCATTTTTCAGAAAAAAATGTTTAAAACAAAATGGAGAAAAAAGCAGTTTTTAAGAGTCGTATAAGTATATTTGATTCGAAATGCATTTTTTAGAACCAAATATTGTAAAATTAACCCAGTAAGGCGCAAAACGCAGTTTTCAAGAAAAAGTTGTACTCTTTTACTGTATTTGATTCAAACGCAGTTTTTAGCAAGAGATAGTAAAAATTTAGCAAAATGCTGTTTTTAACTCAAAATGGAGCAAAACACGGTTTTTGTTAAAATAGTTCTATTCTAGAAGTGGATTTACTGCAAAACGCATTTTTGGCGAGAAATGGTAAAAATTTGGCATAATGTTGTTGTTAACCCAAAATAAAGCAAAACACAGTTTTCAAGAAATAATTTTATTTCATAAGTGGATTTGATGCATAAAACGCATTTTTCAGGAAGAAATGATAAAAGCTTGGCAAACGCTAATAAAAACTCAAAATGGGGAAAAACACAGTTTTCAAGTAAAAGTTGAAATATTAAAAATTTAGCAAAATACTCTTTTTTAACCCAAAATAGAGAAGAACACCTTTTATAAATCAGAGTCGTATTTCGTGAGTGGATTTGTTGCAAAACTCATTTTTCAGCGAGAAATGATAACATTTTAGAAAAACACAGTTTTTAAGGACGGTGCCTACTAATACCGAAGTATTTTTGTGCGGCTTATGACTATGCGGGAAAAACAGATCTTAGCAAGGCCTCTTGGAATCCAAAAAGAAAATTGGGGGTAACCACGCATTTTTCAGAGATAATTAAGCAATAATATCTCTAAAAAGTGCCAAAATATAAAGCAATGTATGGGATTTTTTCCTAAATTCAAGCTTAATTATCTCTGAAAAATGCATGGTTACCCCTAATTTTCTTTTGAGATACCAAAAGCATTTGCTAAGTTCTGCTTTCTCTGTATAGTTTTAAACCGCGCAAAATTATGCCTGTATTAGTAGGCAGCACCCATAGGAAACCCGAGTATCTCGAGATGCGCAGAACGTATGCGCAGTAACAATAGTAGGCACCGTCCTTAAGAAATACATGTATTTCATGAGTGGATTTCATGCAAAGCGCACTTTTCAGCAACAAAAAAGTAAAAATTTAGAAAAATGCTGTTTTTAACCCATAAAAAGCAAAACACAGCTTTCAAAAAATAGTGTTATTTTATGATTAAAATTGATGTAAAACTCATTTTCCAGGAAGAAATTTAAAAATTATTGCAAAACGCTGTTTTTAACGCAAAATTGAGCAAAAAGCAGGTTTAAAGAAAAGGTTGTATTTTAGGAGTGGATTTGACACAAAAGGCAATTTTTGCAACGAGAAATGGAAAAAAAATTAAACGAAACGTTGTTTTCAACACTCAAAAATGCAAAACAGAGTTTTTAAGTAATAGTTGTATTCATAAGAAGATTTGACACAGAACTCAGTTTTTAGCGAGAAATGAAATAATTTATGCAAAACGCAGTTTTTAAACCGAAAAGCAAAACACAATTTTCTAGAAAAAGCTGTTTTTTACCACTGTATTTGATACAAAACACAGTTTTTAAATAAGATTTCTATTTCGTGAGTGGATTTGTTGCAAAAGTCAATTTTCAGCGAGAAATGATAAAGTTTTGGCAAAACACAGTTTTAAAGAAAGAGTTGTATTTCATGAGTGAATTTAATGCAAAAGTCATTTTTAAGCGAAAAATTATAGAATTATGCCAAAACGCTGTTTTAAACCCAAAATAAAGAAAAACACAGCTTTCAAAAAAAAGTTTTTTTTTATGATTAAATATGATGTAACAGTCATTTTTCAGCGAGAAATTTCCAATATTTTGCAAAACGCTGTTTTTAATTCAAAAAAGAGCAGAAAAACAGCTTTAAAGAAAAGGTTATTTTTTAGAAGTGGATTTGACACAATAGGCATTTTTCAGCGAGCAATGGTAAAAATTAAACATAACGTTGTTTTCAACATTCAATAATGCAAAACAGAGTTTTTAAGTAATAGCTGTATTCATAGGTGGATTTGACACAAAACTCATTTTTTTAGCGAGAAATGACACAATTTTGGCAAAACGCTGTTTTTAAACCGAAAAGCAAAATATAGTTTTCTAGAAAGAGCTGTATTTTACCACTGTATTTAATGCAAAACGCAGTTTTCAGCGAAAAATGGTAAACATTTAGCAAAATGCTGTTTTTCATTCAAAATGGACTAAAACACAGTTTCCAAGTAATAGTTGTATTTTGTGACAGGATTTGATGCAAAAGTCATTGTTCCGCGAGAAATGATAAAGTTTGGCAATGCGCTGTTTTTAGAAAAAAAGTAAATTACAGTTTTCTAGAAAGAGCTGTATTTTACTACTGTATTTCATGCAAAACGCAGTTTTCAGCGAGAAATGGTAGAAAATTTAGCAAAATGCTGTTTTTCATTCAAAACAGAGCAAAACAAAGTTTCCAAGTAAAAGTTGTATTTCGTGACAGGATTTGATGCAAAAGTAATTGTTCAGCGAAAAATGATGAAATTTAAGCAAAATGCTGCTTGAAACCCAAAATAGACCAAAACACATTTTTCAAGTAAGAGTTGTATTCCATGGGTGGATTTAATGCAAAACGCATAATTTTGGTAAAAATTTAGCCAAATGTTTTAACCCAAAGTGAAGCAAAAAACACTTTTAAAGAAAAAGTTGTATTCTAAGAATGGATTTAATGCAAAACGCATTTTTAGCGAGAAATGGTGCCAATTTGGCAAAATGCTGTTTTTAACCCAAAATGGAACAAAACACACTTTTTAAGAAATAGTTGTATTTCATATGTGGATTTTATGCAAATGTCATTTTTTAGCAAGAAATGATAAAAGCTTGAAAAACGCTGTTTTTCACTCAAAATGGAGCAATACACAGTTTTTAAGTGAGAGATTTATTCCATGGGTGGATTTCATGCAAAACGCATTTTTCTGCGAGTAATGGTAAAAATTTAGCCAAATGTATTGACCCAAAGTGAAGCAAAACACACTTTTAAGAAAAAGTTGTATTCTATGAATGGATTTAATGCAAAACGCGTTTTTAGCGAAAAATGGTGCCAATTTGGCCAACTGCTGTTTTTAACCCAAAATATGGCAAAACACAGTTTTCAAAAAATAGTTGTATTTCATAAGTGGATTTTATGCAAATGTCATTTTTTAGCAAGAAATGATAAAAGCTTGAAAAACGCTGTTTTTAACTCAAAATGGAGCAATACACAGTTTTTAAGTAAGAGATTTATTCCATGGGTGGATTTAATGCAAAACGCATTTTTCTGCGAGTAATGGTAAAAATTTAGCCAAATGTATTGACCCAAAGTGAAGCAAAACACACTTTTAAGAAAGAGTTGTATTCTATGAGTGGATTTAATGCAAAACGCATTTTTGGCGAGAAATGGTGCCAATTTGGCCAACTGCTGTTTTTAACCCAAAATATGGCAAAACACAGTTTTCAAAAAATTGTTGTATTTCATAAGTGGATTTTATGAAAAAGTTATTTTTTAGCAAGAAATGATAAAAGCTTGGCAAACGCTGTTTTGAACTTTAAATGGAGCAAAACGCACATTAAAGAAATATATCTTATTCGATGGTTTTACATATAATACGCGCGGATATTTTGCGAGTTGCTTAGTATTTTTCCGAGCCCCGAAGGGGCGAGGAAAAATACGAGCAATGAGCAAAATGTCCGTGAGTATTATATGTAAAACCATCGAATAAGAGATTTATTATTCCACTACAAAAAAATTTTGTTATTTTGGCTTCTCTGATTTGGTAACAGTTTTAAAATACACCCGGTATATGGCGCGTACGAATGACGTAAACAACACAGAAAGCAAGTTAAATGTCTTTAATTTGATTGGATAAAATGAATAGATAAATGACAAGTGATTGGCATGCTAAAAACTTGTTTTCGAGCTTGCATCGTTTAAAAAACTATTCTTCGTCCAGTCCGGCCATTGTAGCTCCTTTTTTCTTTCTTTTCCGTCCGTATTCGCTCTGTTGTAAACTGGTCAAACCGGGATACTACAGTGTATTACGGTCTCATATTTTGCGCGTTCTCTTGACCTTATTTGGTGAAATAACATAATAGTGGAGTAATAAAGAGATGTATTCCATGAGTAGATTTAATGCAAAACGTTTTTTTCTAAGAGAAATAGTGGAAATTTAGCCAAATGTATTTTTCAACCCGAAGTGGAGCAAAACACACTTTTTATGAAAGGGTAGTAATCTATGCGTGGATTTAAAACAAAACGCATTTTTTGGGGGACTAGTTGTGACAATTTGGAAAACGCTTTTTTAACTTAAAATCGCAGGAACATAGTCTTTAAGTAAAAGTTCTTTTCTATCAGTGGATTTGATGCAAAAATTGTTTTTTACCGAGAAATAATAAAATTTTTGCAAAACGCAGTTTTTAATCCAAAATGGACCAAAACACAGTTTTCAAAAAAAGGGTTCTATGCCATAAGTGGATTTGATGCAAAATGCATTTTCCAGCGAGAAAAAATGACAATTTGGCAAAACGCTGTTTCAACCCAAAATAAAGAAAAACAGTTTTCAGGAAAGATTTGTATTTCATAAGTGGATTTGATGCAAAAGGTATTTTTCACCAACAATTTGTAAGAATTTGCAAAATGCTGTTTTTAACCCGAAATAGAGCAAAACACAGTTTTCAAAAAAAAATTGTATTCCATAAGTGGTTTGAGCCAAAACGCATTTTTCAGACAAAAATGGTAAAAATTGGGCAAAACGCTGTGTTTGAACCAAAATGGAGAAAAACGCAGTTTTAAAAAAAAAGGGTTGTTTTCCATAAGTGGATTTGATGCAAAACGCACTTTTTTAAAAGCACATATCTAAAATTAGGAAAAAATGCATTTTTTTAACCCAATATGGCGTTAAACACAGTTTTAAATAAAGAATTGTATTCTTGTTTTGTATTTAATTTAAACGCAGTTTTTAGCAAGAGATAGCAAAAATTTAACAAAATGCTTTTTTTAAGTCAAAATAGTGCAAAACATAGTTTAAAAAAAGAGTTGTATTTAATGAGTGGATTTAATGCAAAACGCATTTTTTTGCAAAGAATGATAAAAATTTAGCATAATGTTGTTTTCAACCCAAAATAACGCAAAACACAGTTTTCAAGAAATATTTTTATTTTATAAGTAGATTTGTTGCATTAAACTTATTTTAGCGAGAAATGATAAAAGTTTGGCAAAGGCTAATTTAAACCCAAAATGGAAAAAAGCACAGTTTTCAAGAAATAATTGAAAAAGTAAAAATGCTGTTTTTAACCCAAAATGGAAAAAAACACATTTTATAAAGAGTCCTATTTCGTTAGTGGATTTGTTGCAAAAGTCATTTTTCAGCGAGAAAGAGTGAAATTTTAGCAAAATGCTGTTTTTAACTCAAAATAAATTAAACAGAGATTTTAAAACAAAGTTGTATTTTATAAGTGAATTTAATACAAAACTCATTTTTTGGCGAAAAATATAAAAAAATTTTGCATAATGCTGTTTCAAACCCAAAATAAAGCAAAATACAGTTTTTAAGTAAGAAATGTATCCTATGAGTGGATTTAATACAAAACGCATTTTATTGGCGAAAAATGTAAATATTTTACAAAATGCTTCTTTCAACTTAAAATGAAGCAAAACACAGTTTTTAAGAAATAGTTGTATTTCATGAGTGGATTTAATGCAAAAGATTTTTTATAACTAGAAATAACGAAAACTTAGCCAAACGCTGTTTAAAACTCAAAAATAGAAAAAAAAACACATTTTTACAAAAATAGTTGTATTTCATGAGTGGATTTCATACAAAACGCATTTTTATGCAAGAAAAGTATAAAATTTGGGACAATGCTGTTTTAAACCCAAAAAAAAGCAAAACACAGGTTTTAAAAAAGAGTTGTATTATATAAGTGGTTTTAATGCAAAACGCATTTTCCGCAAAAAATAATTAAAATTTTCCATGTGCTCTTTTAATCTTGAAATAGAGCAAAAAACAGTTTTTAAGAGTTGTATTTCATAAGTGGATTTAATGAAAACTCATTTTTTAGCATGCAATTAAACTATTATGGTAAAATCCTGTTTTTAACCTAAAATGAAGCAAAATACAGCTTTCAAGAAATAGTGTTATTTTATGATTAAATTTATATTGGTAATTGAACTGAGTAGAGTGCAATTTGGTCTGAAATCATACGTGTGATTTCAAAATGAAACGAGCGCGCAGCGCGAGTTTGATTTGAAATCACAAGTATCATTTCAGACCAAAATTGCACTCCACTCAGTTCAATTACCACTTAATTACATCCATTTTGAAATCACAGAGTATCATTGTTAATATTAATATTCTATTTGTGTTACTTCATTTCCATTTTGATGGGCTAAAGAAACGATGCAATTTAGAGCAAGAAATGGTGCAATTTGGGAATAAATTGCATCATTTTGGACCAATCAGATTCCAAGGATCACCAGTGATTTCAAAATGGATGTAATTAGATGTAAAAGTCATTTTTTAGCGAGAAATTTCGAAGTTTTAGCGAAATGCTGTTTTTAACCCAAAACGGAGTTGAAAAAGAGCTTTCAAGAAAAGGTTGTATTTTAGGAGTGCATTTGACACAAAGGGCATTTTTCAGAAAGAAATGATAAAAATTTAACAAAACGCTGTTTTCAACACGCAATAAGGCGAAACAGAGTTTTTAAGTAAGAATTGTATTCATAGGTGGATTTGACACAAAACTCAGTTTTTAGCGGAAAATGATCTAATTTTGATAAAACGCTGTTTTTAAACCGAAAAGCAAAACACAGTTTTTTAGAAAAAGCTCTATTTGATGCAAAACGCAGTTTTCAGCAACAAATGGTGAAAACTTAGCAAAATGCTGTTTTTCACTCAAAATTGAACAAAACACAGTTTCCAAGTAACAGTTGTATTTCGTGACAGGATTTGATGCAAAAGTCATTGTTCAGCGAGAAATTATGAAATTTTGGGAAAACGCTGATTTTAATCCAAAATGGAGGAAAACACAGTTTTCAAGATAGAGTTGTATTCCTTGAGTGGATTTCCTGCAAAATGCAATTTTTGGCGGGGAATGGTATTAATTTGGCAAAATAATGTTTTCAACCCCAAATTCTTTGTCTGCATTTAATGCAAAAAAACATTTTTTTTGCAAGAAATGGTGTAAATTTGGAAAAACGCAACACACAATAAAGCAAAACATAGTTTTTAAGTAAGAGTTGTATTCATCAGTAAACTTCATGCAAAACGCATTTTTAAAAAAAGCAATTAAAAAAAATTGGGCAAAACGCTGTTTTCAACCCAATATGGCGCAAAACATAGTTTCAAGAAAAACTTGTATTTTTTTTTCTCTATTCGAGAAAAAAAGCAGTTTTCAGCGATAAATGGTACACTTAAAGCAAAATACTGTTTTTTGCCCAAAATGTAGCAAAACACAGTTCTAAAATAAGAGTTGTATTTCGTGAGTGGATTTATATTGGTAATTGAACTGAGTAGAGTGCAATTTGGTCTGAAATCATACGTGTTATTTCAAAATGAAACGAGCGCGCAGCGCGAGTTTGATTTGAAATCACAAGTATCATTTCAGACCAAAATTGCACTCCACTCAGTTCAATTACCACTTAATTACATCCATTTTGAAATCACAGAGTATCATTGTTAATATTAATATTCTATTTGTGTTACTTCATTTCCATTTTGATGGGCTAAAGAAACGATGCAATTTAGAGCAAGAAATGGTGCAATTTGGGAATAAATTGCATCATTTTGGACCAATCAGATTCCAAGGATCACCAGTGATTTCAAAATGGATGTAATTAATATTAGTATTGAACTGGGTGGAATGCATTTTGGTCTGAAATCATACGCATGTTTTGAAAATAAACCAAGCGCTGTAGCACGAGTTTGATTTGAAATCATAAGTATGGTTTCAGACTAAAATTGCACGACACGAAGTTTAATTACCACCTTATTACATCTATTTTAAAATTTCCTAATATTGCCTTAAAAAGTGTTCAAATAACAGATTTTAGCCTCCCCTCCAGAAATCTATTAAAATTTTAAAATCCAAAAAAAAAAATCATTTCAAAAATTCTACGAAATTTAAGCTCTAAAAACAAAGCGAAAACAGTACAAACTTGAAGTTTATAATTGCCAGTTGTCGTTATTCAACAAATGTAAGTAACTCAATTCATCCATTTTTAAGCCTAGTTTTGTTACATAAATGTAACAAGTTTCAAAATTGCCCTACAAATGCTTTCCTTTTCTAAGATTTTCTTTTGTAATTTGCATGGTCAATTTGAATAAGCCCGCTTTCTTATTGGCTGGTTAAAAGGATCCGATTTAGAGTCTAAAATTATGCGATTTAGAGTCCAAAATGGTGCAGTTTGGAAATAAATCGCACCATTTTGGACGAATTAGTTTTCAAGGGTTACCAGTGATTTCAAAATGGATGTTATTAAATTTAAAAAGTCATTTTTTAGCGAGAAATAATACAGTTTTTGCAAAACGCTGTTTTAAACGTCAGCGTTTTGCCAAGTTTCTACCATTTTTTTCTAAAAAATGTGTTTTGCATTAAATGCACTCCTTCTTAAACTCCTTCTTGAAAACTATGTTTTGCTCCATTTTGGCTTGAAAACAGCATTTTCCCAAATTCTTACGGATTCTCCGTAAAAAAAAACGTTTCGCATCAAATCCACTTATGGAATACAGCTCTTTCCTTAAAACTATGTTTTCATTTATTTTGAGATGAAAACAGCGTTTTGCCAAATTTTTTACAATTTCTTGCTGAAAAATAGCATTTTGCGTCAAATCCACCCATGAAATACAACTCTTTCTTGAAAACTTTGTTTTGCTTTACTTTGATTTAAAAACAGCGTTTTGCCAAATTGTTTTTTATTTTCTTTCTAAAAAGTGACTTTTGCATCAAATCCACTCATTAAATACAACTCTTTGTTCAAAAATATTTCACGAGTCAGCGGAGCGAACGACTGAAATATTTTTCAACACCAATGAATTACCAAACCATTTCATTTTCGCTGCAAAAGGTTTGATTTGTTATGTAACCATAGTAACGGTGTTATTTTAGGTGTGGAAAAAATTTGTTATCTTTACGTGTGAAGATATCACGTTTTCGCGCGAAAGCTGGCTTAGTATTTCACTGGTGTTTATATTTTATTCCATCAGCGGATTTGATACAAAATGTGTTTTCAACCCAAAATGCAGCAACAAACAATTTTCAGGAAAAAGGTTTGTTATATAAACACCAGTAAAATACTAAGTGAGCTTTTGCGCGAAAACGTGATATCTTCACACGTTAAGATAAAAGAATATTTTTAAACGTAAAAATACCATCGTTGCCGTGGTTACATAACAAATCAAGCCTTTCGCAGCAAAAATAAAATGATATTCTATTTCAGTGGTGTTAATATAATAAATAGAATATAACATGTCCAGTTAGAGATACAAATTTTCTCTTCTCGTGTTGAGATATATTTTAATCGTTCGCTGCGCACACTCGCTAAATATTTTTCAACACTTAAAATGAAATTTCATACCTTCGCGCGGCCGGGTAATATCGTCTATGTTTTCCATAAGTGGATTTAATGCAAAACGTATTTTTAACCGTTAATTAAAAAGAATTGAGCAAAATATGTTTTAAACCCAAAATATATCAACACAAAGTTTTTTAAGAAAGAGTTGTATTCCATGGATGGATTTGATGCAAAACGCATTTTAAAGAAAGAAATAGTAAAACTTAGGCAAAACGCTGTTTTTAACCCAAAAACAAAGTTTTGAGAAAGAGTTGTATTTCATGAGTGGATTTGATGCAAAAGTCGTTTTACAGCAAGAAATAATGAAATGTTGGAAAAATGCTGTTTTTAATTTAAAAGGAAGCAAAACACAGTTTTTAAGAAAGAGTTATATCCCATAAGTGGACATGATGCAAAACGTATTTTCCAGCAAGAAATGATGACAGTTTTACAAAACGCTGTTTTTAATTCAAAATAGAGCAAAACACAGTTTTAAAGAAAGAGTTGTATGCTTTAAGACGATTTAATAAAAAACGCATTTTTTAGCGAGAAATGATAACAATTTAGAAAAATGTGTTTTTGACACGAAATGGAGCAACACACAGTTTTTTAGAGTTGTACTCCATCAGTGGATTTGATACAAAAGCCATTTTTCAGCGAGTAATGGTAAAAAGTTAGCAAAACGCTGTTTTCCGGAAACAATAAAGAAAAAAGGAAGTTTTCAAGTGTAAGTGGTCTTTGTTAATGGGTTTGATACAAAACTTATTTTTTAGCGAGAAATAATACCATGTTGGCAAAACGCAGTTTTCAATGTAAAATGGAGCAAGACACAGTTTTTAAGAAAGATGTCTTTTCCTTGAGTGGTAAAAATCACAAAAAACGCTGTTTTCAACACAAAACGAGTTGTATTTCATGATTGGATTGGATGCAAATTCACTTTTCAGCAAAAAATCATAAAATTTTGGCAAAACGCCGTCTTTTAACCAAAATAGAGAAAAATGCAGCTTTCAATTAAAAGTTTTATTAGAGCAGTGGCTTTAATACAAAAGCCTTTTTTTCATCCAGAAATAATAAAAGCTTGAGAAACGCTGTTTTAAACTCAAAATGGAGCAAAACACAGTTTTTAAGTAATAGTTGTATTCTATAGGTGGATTTAATGCAAAACGCTTTTTTCCGCAAGAAATAGTAAAAATCTAGCCAAATGTTGTTTTTAACCCAAACTGGAGCAAAACACACTTTTTAAGGAAGGGTTGTATTCTATGTGTGGATTCAATGCAAAACGCATTTTTTTGGCGAGAAGTTGTGACAATTTGGGAAAACGCTTTTTTAACTTAAAATCGACAAAAACATAGTTTCAAAGTAAAAGTTGTATTCTATAACTGGATTTGATGCAAAAATCGTTTTTTTACCAAGAAATGATAAAAAATTTTAACAAAACGCAGTTTTAAATCTAAAATGGACCAAAACACAGTTTGTTAAAAAGAGTTGTATTCCATAAATGGATTTGATGCAAAACGTATTTTTCACCGAGCATTCATAAGAATTTGCAAAATGCTGTTTTCAACCCGAAATGGAGCAAAACACAGTTTTCAAAAAAGTGTTGTATTCCATAAGTGGATTTGATGCAAAACGCATTTTTCAGAAAAAAATGTTTAAAACAAAATGGAGAAAAAAGCAGTTTTTAAGAGTCGTATAAGTATATTTGATTCGAAATGCATTTTTTAGAACCAAATATTGTAAAATTAACCCAGTAAGGCGCAAAACGCAGTTTTCAAGAAAAAGTTGTACTCTTTTACTGTATTTGATTCAAACGCAGTTTTTAGCAAGAGATAGTAAAAATTTAGCAAAATGCTGTTTTTAACTCAAAATGGAGCAAAACACGGTTTTTGTTAAAATAGTTCTATTCTAGAAGTGGATTTACTGCAAAACGCATTTTTGGCGAGAAATGGTAAAAATTTGGCATAATGTTGTTGTTAACCCAAAATAAAGCAAAACACAGTTTTCAAGAAATAATTTTATTTCATAAGTGGATTTGATGCATAAAACGCATTTTTCAGGAAGAAATGATAAAAGCTTGGCAAACGCTAATAAAAACTCAAAATGGGGAAAAACACAGTTTTCAAGTAAAAGTTGAAATATTAAAAATTTAGCAAAATACTCTTTTTTAACCCAAAATAGAGAAGAACACCTTTTATAAATCAGAGTCGTATTTCGTGAGTGGATTTGTTGCAAAACTCATTTTTCAGCGAGAAATGATAACATTTTAGAAAAACACAGTTTTTAAGGACGGTGCCTACTAATACCGAAGTATTTTTGTGCGGCTTATGACTATGCGGGAAAAACAGATCTTAGCAAGGCCTCTTGGAATCCAAAAAGAAAATTGGGGGTAACCACGCATTTTTCAGAGATAATTAAGCAATAATATCTCTAAAAAGTGCCAAAATATAAAGCAATGTATGGGATTTTTTCCTAAATTCAAGCTTAATTATCTCTGAAAAATGCATGGTTACCCCTAATTTTCTTTTGAGATACCAAAAGCATTTGCTAAGTTCTGCTTTCTCTGTATAGTTTTAAACCGCGCAAAATTATGCCTGTATTAGTAGGCAGCACCCATAGGAAACCCGAGTATCTCGAGATGCGCAGAACGTATGCGCAGTAACAATAGTAGGCACCGTCCTTAAGAAATACATGTATTTCATGAGTGGATTTCATGCAAAGCGCACTTTTCAGCAACAAAAAAGTAAAAATTTAGAAAAATGCTGTTTTTAACCCATAAAAAGCAAAACACAGCTTTCAAAAAATAGTGTTATTTTATGATTAAAATTGATGTAAAACTCATTTTCCAGGAAGAAATTTAAAAATTATTGCAAAACGCTGTTTTTAACGCAAAATTGAGCAAAAAGCAGGTTTAAAGAAAAGGTTGTATTTTAGGAGTGGATTTGACACAAAAGGCAATTTTTGCAACGAGAAATGGAAAAAAAATTAAACGAAACGTTGTTTTCAACACTCAAAAATGCAAAACAGAGTTTTTAAGTAATAGTTGTATTCATAAGAAGATTTGACACAGAACTCAGTTTTTAGCGAGAAATGAAATAATTTATGCAAAACGCAGTTTTTAAACCGAAAAGCAAAACACAATTTTCTAGAAAAAGCTGTTTTTTACCACTGTATTTGATACAAAACACAGTTTTTAAATAAGATTTGTATTTCGTGAGTGGATTTGTTGCAAAAGTCAATTTTCAGCGAGAAATGATAAAGTTTTGGCAAAACACAGTTTTAAAGAAAGAGTTGTATTTCATGAGTGAATTTAATGCAAAAGTCATTTTTAAGCGAAAAATTATAGAATTATGCCAAAACGCTGTTTTAAACCCAAAATAAAGAAAAACACAGCTTTCAAAAAAAAGTTTTTTTTTATGATTAAATATGATGTAACAGTCATTTTTCAGCGAGAAATTTCCAATATTTTGCAAAACGCTGTTTTTAATTCAAAACAGAGCAGAAAAACAGCTTTAAAGAAAAGGTTATTTTTTAGAAGTGGATTTGACACAATAGGCATTTTTCAGCGAGCAATGGTAAAAATTAAACATAACGTTGTTTTCAACATTCAATAATGCAAAACAGAGTTTTTAAGTAATAGCTGTATTCATAGGTGGATTTGACACAAAACTCATTTTTTTAGCGAGAAATGACACAATTTTGGCAAAACGCTGTTTTTAAACCGAAAAGCAAAATATAGTTTTCTAGAAAGAGCTGTATTTTACCACTGTATTTAATGCAAAACGCAGTTTTCAGCGAAAAATGGTAAACATTTAGCAAAATGCTGTTTTTCATTTAAAATGGACTAAAACACAGTTTCCAAGTAATAGTTGTATTTTGTGACAGGATTTGATGCAAAAGTCATTGTTCCGCGAGAAATGATAAAGTTTGGCAATGCGCTGTTTTTAGAAAAAAAGTAAATTACAGTTTTCTAGAAAGAGCTGTATTTTACTACTGTATTTCATGCAAAACGCAGTTTTCAGCGAGAAATGGTAGAAAATTTAGCAAAATGCTGTTTTTCATTCAAAACAGAGCAAAACAAAGTTTCCAAGTAAAAGTTGTATTTCGTGACAGGATTTGATGCAAAAGTAATTGTTCAGCGAAAAATGATGAAATTTAAGCAAAATGCTGCTTGAAACCCAAAATAGACCAAAACACATTTTTCAAGTAAGAGTTGTATTCCATGGGTGGATTTAATGCAAAACGCATAATTTTGGTAAAAATTTAGCCAAATGTTTTAACCCAAAGTGAAGCAAAAAACACTTTTAAAGAAAAAGTTGTATTCTAAGAATGGATTTAATGCAAAACGCATTTTTAGCGAGAAATGGTGCCAATTTGGCAAAATGCTGTTTTTAACCCAAAATGGAACAAAACACACTTTTTAAGAAATAGTTGTATTTCATATGTGGATTTTATGCAAATGTCATTTTTTAGCAAGAAATGATAAAAGCTTGAAAAACGCTGTTTTTCACTCAAAATGGAGCAATACACAGTTTTTAAGTGAGAGATTTATTCCATGGGTGGATTTCATGCAAAACGCATTTTTCTGCGAGTAATGGTAAAAATTTAGCCAAATGTATTGACCCAAAGTGAAGCAAAACACACTTTTAAAAAAAAGTTGTATTCTATGAATAGATTTAATGCAAAACGCATTTTTGGCGAGAAATGGTGCCAATTTGGCCAACTGCTGTTTTTAACCCAAAAAATGGCAAAACACAGTTTTCAAAAAATAGTTGTATTTCCTAAGTGGATTTTATGCAAAAGTCATTTTTTAGCAAGAAATGATAAAAGCTTGGCAAACGCTGTTTTAAACTTTAAATGGAACAAACCGCACATTAAAGAAAGAGTTGTATTCCATGAGTAGATTTAATGCAAAACGTTTTTTTCTACGAGAAATAGAGGAAATTTAGCCAAATGTATTTTTCAACCCGAAGTGGAGCAAAACACACTTTTTAAGAAAGGGTTGTAATCTATGCGTGGATTTAAAACAAAACGCATTTTTTGGGGGAGTAGTTGTGACAATTTGTAAAAACGCTTTTTTAACTTAAAATCGCAGGAACATAGTCTTAAAGTAAAAGTTCTTTTCTATAAGTGGGTTTGATGCAAAAATTGTTTTTTACCAAGAAATAATAAAATTTTGGCAAAAGGCAGTTTTTAATCCAAAATGGACCAAAACACAGTTTTCAAAAAAAGAGTTCTATTCCATAAGTGGATTTGATGCAAAATGCATTTTCCAGCGAGAAAAAATGACAATTTGGCAAAACGCTGTTTCAACCCAAAATAAAGAAAAACACAGTTTTCAGGAAAGATTTGTATTTCATAAGTGGATTTGAGCCAAAACGCATTTTTGAGACAAAAATGGTAAAAATTGGGCAACACGCTGTGTGTGAACCAAAATGGAGAAAAACGCAGTTTTAAAAAAAAGGGTTGTATTCCATAAGTGGATTTGATGCAAAACGCATTCTTTTAAAAGCACATATTTAAAATTGGGAAAAAATGCATTTTTTTAACCCAATATGGCGCAAAACACAGTTTTTAATAAATATTTTTATTTTATAAGTAGATTTGTTGCATTAAACTTATTTTTTAGCGAGAAATGATAAAAGTTTGGCAAAGGCTAATTTAAACCCAAAATGGAGAAACACACAGTTTTCAAGAAATAATTGAAAAAGTAAAAATGCTGTTTTTAACCCAAAATAGAACAAAACACATTTTATAAAGAGTCCTATTTCGTTAGTGGATTTGTTGCAAAAGTCATTTTTCAGCGAGAAAGAATGAAATTTTGGCAAAACGCTGTTTTTAACTCAAAATGAATTAAACAGAGATTTTAAAACAAAGTTGTATTTTATAAGTGAATTTAATACAAAACTCATTTTTTGGCAAAAAATATAAAAAAATTTTGCATAATGCTGTTTCAAACCCAAAATAAAGCAAAACTGTACGCATTTTATTGGCGAAAAATTTAAATATTTTACAAAATGCTTCTTTCAACTTAAAATGAAGCAAAACAGTTTTTAAGAAATAGTTGTATTTCGTGAGTGGATTTAATGGAAAAGATTTTTTATAACTAGAAATAACAAAAACTTAGCCAAACGCTGTTTTAAACTCAAAAATAGAGAAAAAACACAGTTTTCAAAAAATAGTTGTATTTCATGAGTTGATTTCATACAAAACGCATTTTTATGCAAGAAAAAGGTAAAATTTGGGACAATCCTGTTTTAAACCCAAAATAAAGCAAAACACAGGTTTTAAAAAAGAGTTGTATTCTATAAGTGGTTTTAATGCAAAACGCATTTTTCCGCGAAAAATAATTAAAATTTTCCAAATGCTCTTTTCATCTTGAAATAGAGCAAAAACCAGTTTTTAAGAGTTGTATTTCATAAGTGGATTTAATGCAAAAGTCATTTTTTAGCATGCAATTAAACCATTATGGTAAAATCGTGTTTTTAACCCAAAATGAAGAAAATACAGCTTTCAAGAAATAGTGTTATTTTATGATTAAATTTGATGTAAAAGTCATTTTTCAGCGAGAAATTTCGAAGTTCTAGCGAAATGCTGTTTTTAACCCAAAACAGAGTTGAAAAAGAGCTTTCAAGAAAAGGTTGTATTTTAGGAGTGCATTTGACACAAAGGGCATTTTTCAGAAAGAAATGATAAAAATTTAACAAAACGCTGTTTTCAACACGCAATAAGGCGAAACAGAGTTTTTAAGTAAGAATTGTATTCATAGGTGGATTTGACACAAAACTCAGTTTTTAGCGAAAAATGATCTAATTTTGATAAAACGCTGTTTTTAAACCGAAAAGCAAAACAGTTTTTTAGAAAAAGCTCTATTTGATGCAAAACGCAGTTTTCAGCAACAAATGGTGTAAACTTAGCAAAATGCTGTTTTTCACTCAAAATTGAACAAAACACAGTTTCGAAGTAACAGTTGTATTTCGTGACAGGATTTGATGCTAAAGTCATTGTTGAGCGAGAAATTATGAAATTTTGGGAAAACGCTGATTTTAATCCAAAATGGAGGAAAACACAGTTTTCAAGATAGAGTTGTATTCCTTGAGTGGATTTCCTGCAAAATGCAATTTTTGGCGGGAAATGGTATTAATTTGGCAAAATAATGTTTTCAACCCCAAATGAGGCTAAACATAGTTTTTAAGAAAGATTTGTATTCTTTGTCTGCATTTAATGCAAAAAAGCATTTTTTTTGCAAGAAATGGTGTAAATTTGGAAAAACGCAACACACAATAAAGCAAAACATAGTTTTTAAGTAAGAGTTTTATTCATCAGTAGACTTGATGCAAAACGCATTTTTAAAAAAAGCAATTAAAAAAAATTGGGCAAAACGCTGTTTTCAACCCAATATGGCGCAAATCACAGTTTCAAGAAAAACTTGTATTTTTTTTTTCTCTATTCGAGAAAAAAAGCAGTTTACAGCGATAAATGGTAAACTTTAAGCAAAATACTGTTTTGCCCAAAATGTAGCAAAACACAGTTCTAAAATAAGAGTTGTATTTCGTGAGTGGATTTATATTAGTATTGAACTGGGTGGAATGCGTTTTGGTCTGAAATCATACGCATGTTTTGAAAATAAAACAAGCGCTGTAGCACGAGTTTGATTTGAAATCATAAGTATGGTTTCAGACTAAAATTGCACGACACGAAGTTTAATTACCACCTTATTACATCTATTTTAAAATTTCTTAATATTGCCTTAAAAAGTGTCCAAATAAAAGATTTCAGCCTCCCCTCCAGAAATCTATTAAAATTTTAAAATCCAAAAAAAAAATCATTTCAAAAGTTCTACGAAATTTAAGCTCTAAAAACAAAGCGAAAACAGTGCAAACGTGAAGTTTATAATTGCCAGTTGTCGTTATTCAACAAATGTAAGTACTAAATTCATCCATTTTTAAGCCTAGTTTTGTTACATAAATGTGACAAGTTTCAAAATTGTCCTACAAATGCTTTCCTTTTCTAAGATTTTCTTTTGTAATTTGCATGGTCAATTTAAATAAGCCCGCTTTCTTATTGCCTGGTTAAAAGGATCCGATTTAGAGTCTAAAATTATGCGATTTAGAGTCCAAAATGGTGCAGTTTGGAAAGAAATCGCACCATTTTGGACGAATTAGTTTTCAAGGGTTACAAGTGATTTCAAAATGGATGTTATTAAATTTAAAAAGTCATTTTTTAGCGAGAAATAATACAGTTTTGGCAAAATGCTGTTTTAAACTCAAAATAGAGCAAAACCCAGTTTTTAAGAAAGAGTTGTATTCCATGGGGGGATTTAATGGAAAACGCTTTTGTCAGAAAGAAATGGTAAAAAATTGGGCAACACGCTGTTTTCAACCCAAGAAAAAACAAAACACAGTTTTAAAGAAAGATGTGTATTTTATGAGTGGCTTTAATGCAAAACTCATTTTTTAGCAAGAAACGATAAGAGCTCGGCAAAACGTTGTTTTTAACCCAAAATAGGAAAAAAAAAAAGTTTTTAAGAAATTGTTGTATTTAATAAGTGGATAGATAAACACAGTGGATTTAATGCAAAACACATTTTTCTGCGGGTGTAATTGACATTTAGCAAAATGCTGTTTTCAAACTAAAATGGGGCAAAACAGTTTTTTAAAAAGAATTATATTTTATAAGTGGATTTGATGGAAAATTCATTTCTAATTTTTCTATTTGAAACCTAAAATGAAAAAAAAAACAGTTTTCGAGAAAAGGTTGTATTTCATGACTGGATTTGACAAAGGCAGCTTTTTTCAGCGAGAAATGTTCAAAAATTAAGCAAAACGCTGTTTTTTAACACACAACGAAGAAAAACAGAGTTTTTAAGTAATAGTTATATTCATGAGTGGATTTGATCAAAAACTAATTTTTCAGCGACAAATTATGAAATTTTATCAAAACCCTTCTTCTTAACCCAAACTGAAGATAAAAACAGTTTACAAGTAAGCGTTGTATTTCATGAGTGGATTTAATGCAAAAGTCATTTTTCAGCAACAAATGATGAAATTTTCGCAAAATACTGTTTTCTAACTAAAATAAAGCAAAACACAGTTTTCAAGAAAGAGTTGTATTTCATAAGTGGATTAATTGCAAAATTTTTTTTCCGCGAAAATTAATGAAATTGTGGCAAAACACTGTTTATCTCGAAATGAAGCAAAACACAGTTTAAAGAAAGTATTGCATTTAATGAATAGTTTTAATGAAAAATTCATTTTTTTGCGCAAAATATTAAAAGTTCTTTCAAAACGCCGCCTTTAACTTAAAATGGAGCAAAACACAGTTTTCAAAAAACAGTTGTATTTTATGGGTGGATTTACTGCAAAACGCATTTTCGGCAAAAAATAATCAAAATTTGGCAAAATACTGTTTTCAAGCTAAAATGGATCAAACCACAGTTCAAAAGAAATAGAGGATATTACATGACCGCGCGGAGATACGAAATGTTTTTTCGAGTGTTAAAAAATATTTTACTCGTTTGCTGTGCTATTTTTTTAAATATTTTTCAACACTCAAAGAAAAAATTTCGTATCTCCGCGCGGCTATATAAAATTCTCTATGTATTTCATAAGTAGGTTTAATGCAAAATTTATTTATCAGCGAGAAAAGATGAAATTTTGGCAAAAGGCTGGCTTCAAACCAACATGGAAGAAAATGCAGTTTTTAACAAATAGAGGATATTATAGGGCCGCACAGAGACACAAAATTTCTCTTCGAGGGTATAAAAATACTTCATGACGGAGCGCAGCAAATGAATGGAATATTTTTTAACACGGGAAGAAAAATTTCGTATCTTCAAGGACCAATGAAGTACCAAACCACCTCATTTTTCCTCCGAAGGGCTCAATTTGTTATGTAACCATAATAACGGTGTTATTTTAACGTGTAAAAATAAGGTGTTCGCTTCACGTGTAAAGATATCACGTTTTCAAGCAAAAGCTCACTTAGTATTTTACTAGGGTTTATATAATAATGATTTGATACAAAATGTGTTTTTAACCCCAAAATAGAGCAACACTTAGATTTCAGGAAAAAGTTTAATTCCATCACCGGATTTAAAGCAAAACGTATTTTTTTACCGAGAATTCGTAAGGATTTCGCAAAATGTGTTTTCAACATCAAATGAAGCAACACAGTTTTCAAACAAATGTTGTATTTTATCAGTGGATTTAATGCAAACCCCCTTTCTTTTTAAAAGAAATGATAAAATTTTGGGAAAACATTTTCTTTTTATCCCAAAAAGAAGCAAACCTCAATTTTAAAGTAAGAGTTGTATTCTATGAGTGGATTTAATGCAAAAGTCGTTTTTTAGCAGGAAATAATGAAATTTTGGAAAAACGCTGTTTTTAATCCAAAAAAAAAAACGCAACTTGCAAAAAAGAGTTTTTATTCCATCAGTCGATTAGACACCAAAGCCATTTTTCAGCGAGAAATGGCAAAAATTTGGCAAAACGCTTTTTTCGAAACACAATAAGGCAAAACAGTATCGTGAACCATTTTGCGCACCGTGGACTCAGTCAAAGAAGGCAAAGATCATTAAAACGGATCAGGAGGAAAGGCAATTTATTTCAAGGAGAGTTTAGGAAGAGGACACTTGTTTTTAACAAATACTTGAAACGACGCGCGTCTTGTGGGATTACAACATGATTACAATGATCATAGTTTTGAAACATGGCGGCACAATGGTGACTGCTTGGTGACTACAGATCAGTAGTTCAATGTCAGGGGTATAGAATTGTAAAATCTGATGCTCACTAAGACGCTGAGTCCCTCAACTAAAATTTGAAGGCGTTTTTCGTTGTTCATAAATGTTGTGTCTGGGGAAAATGAAAAATTCTATTTGTCCTGAATTTCAGTCAAGAAAGTTGATATTTAAGAGCCGCTTTTCACAAATATCGACCAAGTGGTGGCACAAGTCAAAAAATCGATTTCGTTCATATTTTGCTTATGGTAAGACCCAAGTACTTCACAATGGCAGACTATAAGTATTACTACCCTGTCCGAACCTCTTCCATCTTAAACACAGTACCACCCCAACAACATAGGAAAAACAAGGCGCAACACCCCTTATTGACAGCCCGTTCGATGACGCCTTGGGTCGCAAAGTATTCGTTCGTACGCATAACGATAACAGGCTAGGAACCTCCACTGAGGATAGAAGATTTCTGAATATTATGGAAATTGGTATGGTGTAAGATAAAAATGGTAGCTGGGAGGCACCCCTGCCTCTACGCCGTGATCTCAAGGATCTTCCCAACAGCCGCGAGAACGCTATGAAACGCCTCAAGTCCACAACTCGTACCTTAAATAGGAAACCGGTCATGAAAGAACAATACTTGGCCTTCATGCAGAAGATCTTTGACAACGACCACACTGAAAAGGTTCCAGAAGAAGACATCAAACCAGGAAAACTGTGTTGGTACCTACCGCACTTTGGTGTTTATTACCCAAGAAAGCCCGACAAAATCCGCGTTGTGTTCGACTCGGCCGCTGAATGCGATGGTTTATCCCTAAACAAGCTGCTACTTTCCGGTCCCGACATTACAAACAACCTATTTGGGGTGCTTTTACGTTTTCGTGAAAACCCAGTCGCGATGGTAGCAGACATCGAACAAATGTTCCACTGCTTTCAGGTCAAAGAGGAGCACAGAGACCCTCTACGTTTTCTGTGGTACAAGGACAACGATAACGGCGAGATAACCGAGTACAGAATTAAGGTCCATATAATTAGGAACACTTCGTCGCCAGCAGTCGCAAACCACGGCCTGCGAAAGACTGCTGAGGTCGGAGAAGCTGACTAGCTGACGTAGACGATGGCCTCCATTCTGCCCCCGATCCTGAAAGTGCAATATACTTGCTTCACCGCACCCAAGCTATGCTGGCCTCCGCAAACCTCTGCCTACACAAAATTGCCTCAAGTTACGCTAAAGTCATGGAAGTCTTCCCACCTGATGATCATGCCAGCGGACTCCACAACCTAGATTTCAACAAAGGCCCAATCCCAATACAGCGATCGCTAGGGGTGTACTGGGACTTGAAGTCTGACGCCTTTACCTTCCAAGTCGCACTAAAAAAGAAACCGTTCACACGGCAAGGAGTCCTCTCAGTAACCAATAGCCTCTATGATCCTCTGGGTCTCACAGCACCGGTTATCATTAAAGGAAAACAGTTGCTCAGATCACTGACTACAGAACTAAGTGCCTCACAGCCGAACACCTGGGTATCCCGCTCCCCGCAGAAAGCCAACATGTATGGGAAAACTGGTGTGATTTCCTTCGAGCACTTAAAGGTATCAAGGTTCCCCGCTCTTACAGTGACAAGGCACTGAAGACCACTGCTCGCACAGAGCTACAAACCTTTTGCGATGCGTCAGAAATGGTAATTGGAGCAGTTTTGTATCTTTGAATGATCCAAAATACCGGCGAAGTGCAAGTAGCCTTTGTGCTTGGAAAGGCCAAGTTGACACCAGCAACAAAACAATCATCGCACAAGAATGATTTTTTGTTACAACGTATTGTAATTTCCGCCCCAGACACCGCTTACATGTTTGGAGTTTTTTAGATATTATCTGCCCGCAAGTGTCGTATGATTGGACGATAATTGTTAGACAAGAGTATCCTCACAAATATAACTACCATTGTAACTATATCCCGCCAGTTTCAATCAACCTCAGCCACGGAAGTTCTTACCGTTTTTACCACGTTTATGATCATGTTTTCGATCAATAAATAAGTTTATTCTGTCAAGAGTGGCTTTGCTGGTTATACTGCCCTATCTCGGCTAAGACTAAACATCAGTCGAGGTAGCGGAACAGATACCTGCGAGCAAACTGCTAAAGAAACGTCCGGTTACTATAAAGTTGTTTTTATCGCGCTCACTACAATTATAACAAAGTTTACATTAAATTAGCCTGTGTACAGCCGCCCCCTCCCATCAGAAAAAATCGGCGAGAGAGACCTCTGTTTTACCGTTGATAATCGTGTTCAGAGGTCACGTGATTTTTTCATGGATCTGTGGAAAATGATATGATTGGCTGATACACTCTGATCATTACATCATGCAAATAGCTCATTTTAATTGGTTGACATTTTCGCGGGGTTTCACGAGCAGCGCGCAACGTGTGAGTCGCCACCTTCTCGGCTTGTGCGGACTTGTGTAATGAGTTCGTGTGTTCTTTGTAGAAATAATATTGTCAAAAATACGGATAAAAATCTTGTTGACGTGCGGAAGAATACGGTTTTTAACGTCCGTGAAGAGATCTTATCGTTGGATACAGCAGTGGTTATCAACTCGGCGCACATCTGAAGAGCTTGTCTGTCGTTGTTAAAAAAGTGAAGGGCGCTTCTCACAAATATTCCAGAGGTGGACGCTAAGATACGAAATATTATAAACTCGAATTCTCTACCTTTACCCGTTAAAGTCTCTTCGACGTCTTGCTCAACCCTTTTGGAATCAAGCGATTTTCAAAAACAAGCTGCAAAGCGTTTTGCGTTGGAGGATTTTCACGCTTTCGATAAGCAGGACGAGGTGTCAAGAATATCAGTGGAACAATCGCCACAACTGCTAGCTTCAACTCCATGTAAAGAGAAAGGATATAATGTTGTCTTCCCAGTCCTTCCAGTCTCACCGATTGCCGCTCGCCTAGTGGAGGAGGCCGAAAAGAAGACGCGTGTTCAAGTGAACGTCGAGTGGCCCAGCAGAACAAAAGTAAACACACTACACGAAGGTTTAGAGTCTCTCGGCAAAATGCTATGTCGCGGAACGTATAAGCAAATCACTGCGGCAGTATGGAGGAATCCTATTTTGAGGAAACATGTTCAGCAGTTATACTTACAAGAAATTGACCGCGAATGCACTGCTCTCTCTTCACTGAAGAATCCGAGTTGTCTCAGGTCACAAAAGAAGGAAGATCTTCTTTCGTTTTTACTAAAAAAGTTCAACAGCAAACTGGAATTCAAAGCTCCGTTGTTCGGTGCTGTGCTATGGACGGTGAGCGTACGAAAGAGCAAACGACAGGATGCGTTCTGGGAGCCGTCTGTGTGTATGTCCGCAGCAGTTTTGTTGAAGAACAGATCCCCGTGCATGAACGCCATGCAGTTGCGGAACACCATCATTTTATATCACACAGGGATAATTGTGAGTATTTAGTTCTTTTGTGTCAAAAAATTAGTCTTGATTCAAATTAGCTTGCGTGTACAGCCGTCCCTTCCCGTTAGGAAAAATCGGGGAGATTATGCTATCAGACAAGCACCAGACAAACATGTAACTTATTAAGTGAGTTTGAAAGAGACATAAGAAAATTCGAAAAAAAAAAAGTGTTGATTGCTATCAATATTATCCTGTGTACAGCCGCCCCCTCCCATTTTGTTCTGACGGGGCGGCTGTATCACAGGCTAAATAACGTTTGAATTGGATGGTTCCATTTTGTAGCTTTGAAATATTTCTGATCACTCATCTGCATGACTCGAAAAGTGCAATTATTAATGTATATATTCACCCATTATCAGCTTGTTGAAGTTTACATTTTGCACTGGACAAAAGTTAATAAATTTGATCTTAATTGGAAATTTTTTTAAAAAGTTCTAGATAGTTATTAAGCTAGCACCCTGCACATTCTTTTGTTTTGTCACGCTATTTCTCCTTTGTTAGGGATTGTGTGACGAGTCAAGGGATGTCTGCACAGGACGCTACAATGTAGCAAGAGAGGATGAAATTCATTCCCTCTTGAGTACGAAAGCCGAGAAGGGACTTCCAACTTCGGACTTCTGACTTTGGACTTCTGAGTTCCGACTTCTGACTTCCGACTTCGGAGTTTTGACTTCCGACTTCCGACTTCCGATTTCTGACTTTTGAGTTCCGACTTCTGACTTCTGACTTCCGACTTCCGACTTCGGACTTCTGAGTTCCGACTTCCGACTTCCGACTTTTGACTTCTGACTTCGGACTTCTGAGTTCCGACTTCCGACTTCCGATTTCGAACTTCTGACTTCCGACTTTGGACTTCTGAGTTCCGACTTCAGACTTCCGAATTCCGACTTCCGACTTCAGACTTCTGAGTTCCGACTTCCGATTTCCGACTTCGGACTTCTGAGTTCCGAGTTCCAACTTTTGACTTCTGACTTCCGACTTCCGCAGATCATTTCGATCCATCGTGAACCATTTTGCGCACCGTGGACTCAGTCAAAGAAGGCAAAGATCATTAAAACGGATGAGGAGGTAAGGCAATTTATTTCAAGGAGAGTATAGGAAGAGGAGACTTTGTTTTTTTACAAATACTTGAAACGATGCGCGTCTGGTGCGATTACAACATGATTACAATGATCATAGTTTTGAAACATGGCGGCACAATGGTGACTGCTTGGTGACTACAGATCAGTAGTTCACTGTCAGGGGTATAGAATTGTAAAATCTGATGCTCACCGAGACTTTGAACTAAAATTTGAGACCAAGACTTAGACTATTCAGTTTGTTTAAATCCGAGGAAGAGATGTTGCGATTTAAAAATACGAGCGCGGAACCAACGAGAGGCCGTGATCTAGCTAGAAATCGAGCGCGAGACTTTTACAGCACTGTGTGCCTCCTACTAGAAATTATTTCCTGATGAATGGAAACTGGTTGGTTTTCTGTTAAATTTATATCTTTAATTAGACAATTAGTCACAGGTATCATAAAACTACTTTATATCCGGCGAGCAGCACACACCTTTTGTTGAACTGAAGTTTTGAAGGTCACGCGCTCTTTGTATAGCTTTAATCATAGCTAGATTTATAGCTATTTGTTGTGTTCTCGACAGGCAAAATACGGTAATTTACGAGCAAAATTGATCGAAACCTACATGTTTCACAGTTGAACCGTTTATTACGATTATTCTTTGTTTTTCTTTGTTTTGTTGCTGTTAAGTTGTTTATGGTGGTTTGCGAGACTCAAATTTTAAAATTTGACAATCTGTGACCTTTTACAAACTCGAGACCGACAATGTTTATTTCAAAAAACTAAATAAGAGTTTACAGAATTCCCTCGCTTGTCGACTTCCTTGCTCAGTGCTCGTGATTTTTTCTTTCTTGGCCGATCTGAACCGGTTTCGCTGCAGCACAATGTCTCATCACAATGTTTTATCACCGCTTTAAAGTCACGCCGTTCCATAGTCACGCCATTTCCGGTCCGACAGTTTTGAGATTCGCCGGACCATTCAGTTTTTAGGATGAAGAGAAGGGAAAAAATAGAATGCATCACAAAATTAATGTAGTATCAAAGTCATGCCAATCATCTGAATCAAATTTTTCATCGAAATGTGATTTGAACAAAAAAGGGTTCTGCTGGGGTCTGTGTTCAAACGAAATTAGTTTTGATTCCTTAGAGATAAATAAATAGGAATAATTTTGTTCTGGAAATTTTCTTATTCTTAAGCAGTCACAATTGCAATACTGTAATACATTAATTTTGTGATCTCACTAGCATTTACAATAATCCTCTTTTAAGAAACGGCTGTACCAAATAAATTGTAACTGTAATAAATCATACTTCTTCTGTGGTATATTTTGCTTCTTTCTGTGAGAAATTATCACTGTTTAAAATTAAGTGACCCTCTCCTTATCCCTACAAATACTGCAGTACCCCATTTTAGTACTAGCAACATTTTTAAGTCCCTGTAATTCTGGCTTTAATTCCTTTGTTAATGATGTGTGAAATCGTGCAGCGTATCAGTAAAGGCTATCAACTGTATGCCCCACCATCTGTGTGAGAATTTGTACATTCAAGACCAGCATTTATGGTGTAGTTATTTTTCTTGTTTACTCATTGAGAACTTTGCAAATGTAAACGATAATACAGATCAGCAAAGACGACTGAAAGACTTACCTTCAAACAGGATGGGGACAGAGCATTTTTTTGTTGATAGGGGTAGGGGCTGGGCAGTAACATGTACTAAACAAATTAGTGCACAAGAGAAGTGCAAGAAAAAATCCGGCCACAGGGAATGCAGAGATAACAAAAAAAATTTGGAGAAGTGGGAAACGCTCTTGTCAACATTGGGAGTACCAAAAACGTTGCCTCCCCCCCCCCCCCCCATCCTCAACCTGGATCAACCAATGGTAGATGAATTAATTATGGGTATTTTCTTGCAGCTTGTAATTTTCCTGGACGAAAATTTTCCAGAGTTAAAACAAGTGTTTGAGGAGCATAAGGTAATTTATTGTAAGCTTTTTACGACACTGATGTCTTGGTTAAAATAACACTTAATGATCAAAGGGCATTAAATATACATTCCAGTGCTAAAAACGGAACCGTATTTAAAGAAATACATCATCTAAAAAGTGGGAAGGGCTAGAGAAGGAGGAAGGATGTACCTAGATTTTTATACCATGATGTGCCAAAAAAATTGAGGGTTGCATGGAATCAAGCGACCTTTAATCTCGGCCACAACTGACTGGGACACTTGGTGCTCAATAGGCCTCCTCCCCTTTATTCTCAGCAAAGTGGATTAGTTGCAAATAATGGTTGAGATTTTTGGTTAAGATCAGTATTGTGAATGTGGAATTGAATAAGCTTTACGACAGGTTACAAATTTATGACGATTATTTCCCTACGAAAAGTAGTTCTCGGAAATACAGCTTTTAATCCAGATCTATTTTTGTTTGATTTTCATGAATCATAGAATTAACTGAATTTAACTTCTCCAGATAAGTACTCCTTTGCGCAGTTTGAGCAAAGGTGGAATATGTATTTTGTCCCAATACCAAAACAATTAAACCATAGCTTTATTATTGCATTTCGTTCGCCAGGTGTACAGTATGCGGGCCGTGAAAATGATCTCCGATGCACAATTTGAAAAAATGGGCTTAGCTATCGGACAAATAGCTATGTTGAAGGCATTAATCAAGGACAAACCGACCGAGGGTAAGTTAACTTCAATTCTGTTCACTCACAAGCACTTAGTTAACATTTTAGAGGATCCATCTTAAAATGAGTGAGCATAAGGACGAATTACCTAGGCTCTTTTTAGGATGTGCTCATTACGCATTTGACAGAAATGGAAGGAGTAAGTTTTGATTGTTGTCGCTGGAGTTGTTAAGATCATGCGACTGTTTTTTTTTGTATGTCTTTGTTTTTTGCCCTGAAATTCTCCAAGTTTGTTCATGTCCCGATCTCGGACCAAAACTGAAATAAACTGATCATGAATACTTATCATTGAAGTTTGTGACACCAAAAGAATGTTATTGATATATTGATTGATATATTTCTTCATATACATTTCACAAAAATGTTTCATTATATGCAAAATTAATTTCAAACATTTCTTATACAATGTATCAATCATTTTTTCACACTGGAGAGAGAAGAACGAATTGAACAGCTGGTCAAACAAATTAGAGCAGAAAGAGAAAACAAGGCAGGAAAACAAAAAGTGAAGACTTCCAAACCTGCAGTGACAACAAAAAAAAACAGCGCGCGAGAAACAGCGCAAGATGTATATAGGTTGGCTCCACCGATCTAGCAACGATTCACGATACAAGCAAATTAAAACAAAGGACGGCGGAGGTGTTCGGGATTTTAGTTACGTTGATGATGATCAGATCACTGTTGAGTCCCTCAAGAGGAAGGGTATTAAGCTCTTCTTCCCTGGAGGAGTCTCCAAGTATGGTTCTATTGAGGATATGCAGCAGGCGTTGGGAAATTATGCACAGGAGACCATTACAAGTTTTCGAGATATAGATGATAAACAATGTACATTTCAAGAGTATTTGAAGTCGCGTGGTCTTTTTGCTTGCAAATGCCCTGTCTACCTTATGTCAACGTTAACAGGTGGGGATGAAAATCCTGGCCTTGTACCCGCAAGTTTAGAGGAAGCTGAAGAGGCATCAGCATCACCATCAGGCGTGTTTATGGGGTGTAGCAGAACACAACTCTCAGAGGAATTTGATAGTCTTCAGATGACGACCAGTACACCAAACAGGCTCGTGTCAAGAAGTCAAACCCCTCTCTACGGTATAGCTTTAAGACAAAGGAACTGTTTGCACCGTAGAAAATGTGGGCGATCATCGCCTTCTTATAACTTATGAATCTGTCACAGAATCCTCGTATTCAGAAGTCACCATCAAATTAGTGATATTTACAAGGGAACAGTGCTATGAAACTCAGTGCTTTTCAGAACCGTTTACCAGGGACACTGCGTTAGATGAATATGATCCCCTAGAGAACGGGTTTACCGTTGTTGGCATTTCAAAAGGTGAAACTTGCTTCCTCGACAAGATTTACGGATCTATGCAGTTATCAAATGATCAAGGTGATGAGGAGTTCAAGTACGACTTTCCTCAGGTTGCTCTTGAGCATTCTAGTGGTCTTATTCTCCACCCACCGTCGGAAATCTGGGGGTACGATGGCAACCAACTAATTATTGTAGTAGTGGCGTCGTGCCACATGGATAACCACGCGCGCTATGTCTGGTATCGGAACGGATTCAAGCTTAAAGAAGGACGTACATTGTGTTGCCTACCAGTAAATGAGCCCGGAAGTTATAGTGTAGAGGTGCTCCAGGGAGAACAAAGAGAAGTTTCTGAGACAGTTGTGATATGCCCCTTAAGCAAGTCAGCAGCGAAAGTTCGAAGCGAAGCTACAACTGAAGGTAAAGGTGATGAGACCGGCCAACAGTTACAACAGAACCATAGTTTAGCAGTTCCAGTGGTAGATAAAGAAGAGATTGTCTTCTCCTCTAAAGATGAAATTGGGCGCGGTTCGTTTGGTGTCGTATACAAAGGGTCATGGGCAGGAACCAATGTGGCTGTCAAAGTTATGAAAATTAGGAATGCCAAACGTCTGCAGTCTGTCATTGAAACAGAAGTTCGCGTCCATGCAATGATTCGCCACCCGAACATAGTTCAAATTATGGCTGTGTCTATTTTGAAGAATTCCATCTACATAGTTGCGGAGTATATTGAGGGTCTTAATTTAGACAAATTACTTTTTGGCGAGGATGACGATGCGAAAACATTTACCATTGAAAGCTGTGACAAGGTAAATGTTGGGAAGCAGATTTGTCAGGCGGTTGCATATTTGCACAATTTGAAACCCGCTGTACTGCACAGGGACATAAAGCCTGCAAATGTGCTAGTGGCTAAAGAGTCACACATCACCAAACTGTGCGACATGGGATTGAGCAAGGTCAAGTCAGCACAGTCTCTAAGTCAGACTGGTACAGTCACCTCTGCGATCCCAGGAAGTCCGAGTTACATGGCCCCAGAATGCCTAGTAGAGAAGAAAAAGGCTACAACCTATGCAGATGTCTGGTTCCTAGCTTGTACGTTGGTGGAACTTTTCACTGAACGCGACTGCTGGGCAGATTTGATGGAACTGGAGAACAAAGCCATAGCTAGAGAAGATCGCGATGATACTACTCATGAGGTTAATTCGCTAATTGCTCTCATGAAGAGAAAAGAGTCTCCGCACGTATTAGAAATGCTTCCAAACACTATCGATGCCTCCGTGCAACACATTCCTGCAGATTGTTTTCAATATGACATTGCCCAGAGGCCTCGTGCCATTGACATTGTCAATGCATTACTCCAGTAGCCAGACCTAACTTATTATCAAGGGTTTTCCCTGTTCCGTTCTATTAGCGTTTTAAGTAGATCAACAGTGCTGGAATGTATGACGTGTTTAACTGAAGTTTGTTTCTGTCTTTAAATTACTTTTTAACAAAAAATGTTCTTTTGCTGTGTCTTAGAGGTGTGAAAAAGGGTTCTTACCTTCACAAACGGGTAGACGAACGGACAGGGAAAACTCTTTAACAACCTCTTAAAAAAGCCCTTTTCCTGTGAAACAATCGTTGGCTGCCGAAAGGCCGGAATCTGTTGCAAGGAAATATTTTCGAGGCAATAAATCCACGCAGAACTGGCTCCAACGCAGAGTTCAATGTCAAGACTATACCTCGAGTAAAGTGAAAGCATAACCAAGCAAAATCTGACAAAGTTTACAATATATTTGTAGTTAAACCTAAAAAGGTGAAGTGACGCAGATTGCATCATATCTTGATGAGTTGGATTGCAAATACTCATTTCATTTTGATCTTACACAGTTTACGCCCAAATGAATTGAAGCAGGTTGTGTTTTGGGGTTACTGATCATAAAATAAACACTTCGTAGTTCTACTTTGATTTTTTATATTTTTATTGATCAACTAATAACCTAAATAACAATAAATCCTCTCGTTACAATGGAAAGAAAATCACGGAGACAATGAGGAATATCCGATAAGGGCCAATTTCTCGCAATAAACGTTCCGGTAATTTTTTACCATTTTTCGGGCCCGGAGAGCTATTTTATGTGCATGATGTTTCAGACAAATTTTGCTTTGTTAGAAAGCTAGGCAATAGAGCATATAGTTCTGGTGAGTGGGCTAAAAGCTGCTCCATCATTAACTAGATACGGATTTCAAAATATAGCCCTCCACCCTCAAACCTTATCGGGGGTTTCGAGAAACGGACCCCCTGAAACGGACGACAACAACAGTTATGAACAAGAAATCGTAAATGTTGTGTTACTTCTTGTTTATCGCATTACAAAGCGGATGATGTTCTGAATGAGAGGATAACAGGGAGAGAGAACTAAAGTTCAAGTTACACGTTCTAGGTAACTAAGGCATGTTGGTGTTTCTTTTAATGTTAAAGCAGTTAGAGGGGTGATGCTAAATATCTTAATTAATATGGTAGCTAATCACGTACCCTGATCTCAGTCGGTTCGAGAATGTCGAAATATGGGAGATCTGGGTACGAGATTATATGGTAGCAAGAGCATAGTTGAACTGAGTTCAACTTCAGAAGATTACTTAGTCACTGTTGTTTTCCGGTATGTCTCCATATTATATTAATGTGAAATGGATTTCTCTCAAAAAAGCAGGCGTTTTATGTTACATATACAATGGCATCGTTGCTGCCTGCTCCAAGCATGATTGCAAAATTAATATGAACAATAACTAGTGACAATCTTTAACGTCAACTGAACCTTGGCTTTGATACTAAATAAACATTAATTTTAAACGCTGTAATCTTTTTTTGTCAGCCTCTAGCAGTTTTTCAAAATGTTTGTTATCTCGCAGTATAATGCAAGAGCTTCTCTCTCATCTGAAGGAGGCACATAATTTGGTTTGATTAATCGCACTAACTCCTCCAAATCTTCACTATAATCTTGACAATTTTCAGCATACATTTCTCTACATGTGTTGACATCGTCAATGTTGACATCTATCATATAGTTGTGTGATCCGTATATCTCTGGTGTGAAAAACATAATGTCGGGTTTGCCTCCCTCTACTTCGCATCGCTTTTGTTTCTGAATGTTATGAGAGTTCCACAGTTCTGTTGCGAGATACAATTCTTTGCGTAAAATAGGAAAGAAGCAAAATTTTAAGCACTCCTTATTCAGGTGGTTGGCCGTGTAAAGCCCAGCGTCACAAAGAGCCTTGAAGAGATTTACCCACCATCCCCCTCCTCCCTCTCGAAACTTAGACCACCAAGCTTCTATTCGTTGATTTCCACTACTTTCGCCCTCAACAAAGCTTTTACTTCCAGCGAAGTCATCATCGTTATTCCATCGAAAGAACTGTTGAAGGGTGCCAATGACTACATTCTCTGTGCCTTTATCACTACGTAATCTTCTTGGTACACGTCCAAGTTGTTCGACAGTATTGAGGTAGTGCGAAGCAATGACTCTCGGGTTCTTGTTAGTTGAGTTGACTTCCAGCCAGAAAATACGCCTAGAAAAGCCGTCCACTGCTCCATGGATAAAAATACCAAACGGAGCAAGTTTATCCCAGCCATCAACGTGCCATAAAAAGTTGGGACCCGGAGTGGCATATCTTCGCCTTTTAAGTCTACGCCTTTTACGACGGTCCACTCCTTCAGGATCAATGACACGAAGACACTGCATTATCGTGTCTCTTCTCACCGTCAAATGGTACTTTTTCCTCAAGCACCTTCTAAATTGCGATAGCCCATAAACGATCCACAGGAGTTTTCTAATTCTTCCACAATGGCATTGACTAATAGCTCAATGGGTGACTCGTTGTTAACACTTGCTCTTTTAAGTCCCATACGCTGAAGAATTCGCTTAACTGTTCGCACAGAGACGATAACGCCATGCTGCAAAGCCAGAAACCCAACTATCTCAGAGTTTGTGTAGCCTTGTGAGAAATAACTTCTGATTAAATTCTCTCTATCAAAATCCCCTTGCTTGTTTAATGCCAGCATGTAAGCAGGCAAAACACAGGTACAGAGACATATGGTACTAAAAAATATGTGTAGATGTAGCAACCTGTGTAGACAAGGCAAAACTTGTTATTGAACACTCCCACCGAACTGAAATAGGGACAAGGTCAGCTAGTAACATAAGGAAAATATTTACTTACCGTATCATGATGAAGATCCCAGGATAAGTATTGGAAAAGCGGCTTGTTACACTAGTCATCACCCAATTAATTAAAAGTCGGAAGTCGGAAGTCGGAAGTCGGAAGTCGGAAGTCCCTCTTCGGCTTTCGTATTTGAGTGTAGCTAGTATGAATGATGATATTGCCCTCAATAATAAGTAATGGTAATAGGACTGAGTGGGGTACAATTCAGGGAGTAATTGGGCGAGTAATTTCAAATTACGAGCCTGATTACCCCTGAATTGTACGACACTTAAAGTCCTATTACCAATTAATTGTGCCAATAACAAAATGCAAGAATCTCAGTCTTGGGATATTTAGTAATAAGTCACTGGCCCAGTTATTTTCCTCCATTTTTCTTTTCCAGTTGAAGCTGGACAGCTTACCTGGTCGCAATTTTTTCATTGATTTTGATTGGTTATCATGTGCCATGTAGTGAAATTTCTTTAGCTAGTGGCATTTGCTTATTGATTTTCATTGGTTCTTTAACTGTCCGATTTGACCTTTCTGATTACAAGCTTCTAGTAATCGGACAGGTCAAATCGGACAGTTTTGGAGTTACATCAAGCATTTTGTTATTGACACAAGTACAATAATGGTGATGCTGATGATAATGATGAAGATGATAAAGATAATCTGATAACACAGATACAAAGCAACTTTCTACTTTATTAAGAATGCCTTAAATTTTTTCTCTAGGGCTCTCTTTGCTGTCTTGGTTCCCTAAGAGTTACCACAGGGCATACTTATTATTATAAGAAACTGGATGAGTTTGGCCAAGATTTTGCTGCTTCTGTACAAAAGAAAGTCGAGAATGAGACGCAACGGCTGAAGAAGAAGCACAAAGCTTCTGTTGGACAGCCATCAGCTGCTGCTCCACATATTGCTGTGAGTGACAACCATCCACCCGTCCAATCTGAGCAAGCTGTCATCTTGTCTGCTGACAAAGGAAGAAAGTTGGTATTTGACAATTTTGACTTTAAACAACATGTGCATAGCATGACTGAAGAGCACCAAAATGTAGATGTCCACTGGGTTCACTTTTGTCCATTGAGAATCGAGTTTCAGGTAAGTACTTGCCCAGTGAGAAGCCTCCAATAGATACCCTAGTGCAGATGGAGAATGGTTTGTGCCTACCAAATCGGAATGAGCATCAGCTACAAAGGGAGAATTACATAACCCTGACTGAAAGGGCTGTTGTTGAAATACCTTGCCTAGCATTTCTCAAGCCAGTGGTGTGCAAACACATACCTCACCAATACAGAAAGGAGATGGGAGAAAAGGCTGAGATGTTATGATATCATATTGTATACTTCAGCTGAAAAAGGAGTTTCAGAAATATGCTTTATAATTTCGCATCTATTACAATATTCATTGGTATAAACTAATTTCAAAATTTCACAACCTTAGTTGTCTGGTAGATTGGACATAAAAATAGAGTTCCAATAAGCCTTAGGCTGTTGAGGGGATAGTGCAGATTATAACATATTATTTGTACTATACAAAAATACTAGCAATCTTTATTAATAGCTCCCATCATAAATTTGCCTGGTTGTAGTTTAGGGAGGGAAAATGTTGGTTACAGAATTCGCCCTTTGGAATATAAAGATAAATTAAAAAAATAGATAATACATATATATAAAATATATAATAAAAATATATGCACCCTATGATCTAGCAATACCACAGCATTCCCCCTGGGTGTCTTATATCCCTCTAAAACTTTGATTTGAGCATATGTGCCAATTATGTTTTGTTTTAATGTTGATTTTTCAGTCTTTCCTTGGGATGTTATATCACAATGAAAATGATGCAGATGGCATTCAAGAAGTCCTCACTGCTCTGCATCAATATGTCCCATACTATGGTGAAGATGTGGACAGGGTCTATTTATCACAAGGCTTAGTTGCTGATCAGCTGTCAGTGGAACGTGGTGTAAATGCCCTCTTTCAACTTTCTTATGGGTTTACTCCTGAAAAATGCCTGGAAGGACTACACCTAGAAATTGCCGATCGGCATGCTAGAACTAAGTTTCTAAAGGTATGAAAATTATTTCCAAACCTAGTCTGTAGTATCTTTCCTAAAACAAATAACTTAAGTAAGTCTGAGGAAATGCAAGAATGGGACTGGTTCAAGGTTTAAATAATTCAATAAACTTCTGCAATAGGAATACATGGTTCTTGTGTTATTTCTTGTTTTTCTGATAACTGAACAATTCACTTTGAACCCCAAACTCAATACTAAGACAACATTTATCCCAGATATATGGTCCATTTTGAAATTTGGAGCCTGCATGTGTCGTCCATGCGTGACATATGGTACATGTACTTCATCGAGAAAAAAAGACGCCTTCGGAGTGTGCTGTACAGTGTTGTCATGGCAATGTGCTTAAAGGGTTTATTACCTTTCATTTTTTATGCATACAGTACTGATAAGCATGCACTATGCCTGTTTATTTATTTTTTTTGTTTGCCTGAGTTCAAACAGCCTGATTGCTTTTTCAATATCAGATGGGGTCATCAACATTAAGTGTAAAAAAAATGCATAGTAACTTTGTATTGTTTTTTTATAGGTTGCTTTCAAGAATTTCTACAATACCAAGTCAGCTGCAGATAAATGTACACTCTTTAGCGACAGAAATTTAATTAACCGACGGAATGTGAAGGCTGATGTGGATGCTGCTGTGAACCCATGTAGAAAGTTCTTTGAACTGGAAGTAAAAGCACGGCTAATGGCAGCAGCAGTTCATGAACTTGGGATGGCTGACATGTGTGACAGTCCAAAGGGTGAATTTTGTAATCCAAACCTCCCTGAAGCTAGCAACATGGAGAAGAAAGAATATGTGCGTAAACTAGCCTCACGTGTTGTTGACAGCTATGGCATTCGAAGGGAAAATGTTGAGGCCATTTCCAACAACCTCTTGGCTGCTGAGGAAGAAGAGGCCAGCAACCAGAGGGACCAGGCAGATGATGGCAGGTTTATATGTTTCTTTCCAGGTTGTGGAAAGACTTTCGCTGTCAATGGAAAGCGAATGAAAGATCACGAATCCACCCATAGCATACCAATTACACACTCTGATTCACAAGGGTTACTTTTTTCCAGTGACATTTCCACAAGAGCAGTTTCTGGGAGGGATGACATGTTCCATTATCAGTGTTCCCTTCTGGAGTATGGAATGTTGATTTTAAATTTTTGGGATGCTATCAAAGAGGGTGATGGGAAACGTGTCTTCAGGTGCTGGAAGTTCCAACTTCCTTACCTCAGAAAAGACACTGGAAGCACCAAATATGTCCTAGAAGCCCTGGGGTTGATGTTCCAAGTATATGCAGTGCTTTCTCCAAGGCATTTACATGAACTTATTTGGAACAGAACTGCCCTTTTGAAAGGATCTGGGCACAATATTCCCCTAGATTTACTACTGGAGTTTTTCAATCGGCTACTGAAAGAAGTTTGACGCAAATTGGGTCCTAATGCAAAAAATCACAAGGCTATTGATCGCTACTGTCATGCGATTGATATAACCAAAGCAATGCTTGACAACTTTGATCAGGAGTGTTGTGTGATTCGCCGTTCTGGACAACACTATGAGATTTCTGTGGCATCTGATTTGCACAAGGTTATCACCGAGTTAATATCCCAGAAAGCTTTCCGTTGGATCCCAGGGCGTTCTTATGAACAGTTCAAAGACATTGACTCAACACTCTTGGAAGACTTTGATCTTCAAGACATGTTTAGGTGGATAGCTAAACACAAGAGAAACATTGTTAGACAAAGAAGTGCACGATAAAAGAAAGAAGTTGAAAGCAGAACACAAGCCTTTTATTTACAACAGTTCAAAATGTTATTTCTCAGTACAATGCCAAGAAAAAGGAGAGAACATTGACTGAGTACAGGGACAAAAAAATAGTACCCAGGAAGAAAATTTGTTACCATCATAAGATCATTATGAAGTGTATCATAAAAAACAGTTAAGTGCAAGAATGGAGATTTTTCGTTAAATCTGAGTAAACTTATATGTTTCTTCATTTTTCCACAAAGTGCGGTGTCTTAAATCCAGTTAGTGTGGGCATGATTTTTGAATTTAAAAAAAAAAACGTTTGAAAATTACATGAAAACTTGAAATCTTTCATCATATTTTTGCTTCTCGTACAGAAGTATTACATCAAGTAGATTAGTTTGCAAAAAAAATTAGAAAGCGAAAAAGTGCCATGTCACGCATCAGTGACTTCGTAAACAAACCTATGCAAATTTATGGTGAAATGAACATCTTTTGAATTGTCAGCTTCGAAAAAGGTTTCAAAGCGAAAAAAAGTTTAATTTTCAAGTGTGGTGTCTTTAATTCAATAAGTTAGTTGTTTGGATGAATTTTGAATAAATTAACACATGAAAATCTTTTAATCGGCGCATCAGAAGAACCGTTATTCAATGTACAGAGAATAAGTTCTATTTTGAAACAACAAATAGACAATAATTTTCATTTTTTTGAGGTTTCAGAAAATATGCATGGTCTTTTTCCCACCCAAAGAAAGGTCATGAATTTAGAGGGTAGAAAGCATTTCAAAAGGAGAGTATGAAGCTAAAAGAGATTTTCCAGATTGGTGGGGAGACTCAAACCAATAACTTTCTTGGGAGGGGAGTATGGATATTTTTTGGAAAAAGACATTGAACATTCACTTGGATGAGAGTCCCTCTCAGTCAGTCAAAGTTTGTAACCAAGTTTCTGAGAATGGGTCTCTCCTGTTAGTTAATATTTTCATGAATAATGTGGACATACATGCACTTAGTAAAAGGGTCATGGCCTGGGATACAGTGTTTATACAGGTTAATGATATATTAAAAGTTTAGCTTGACAATGAGGTCAAGGAGAAAAAACAAACAAAGGGAACTCAATTTTCATGTTTAGGGGAGTGGTCAAAACTACTATTCAAATTGCCCAAAAACCCCACTGTGACGTGGATCTCTCCCTTTTAAGGCACGATTTAAAAGGGGACTGTACAAAACCCTTCCCGCAAACCCACTAAGTAATATAAGACTAAGTAATACAACAAATTTAATAAATTTAGTATACATAAACGCTCAGTAAACACAATAAAGGGTAACGTAAAAAAAACTTTCTTAACCTAATTAATTATCTCAAACTAAATTACTTATTTCAGTTCAGTTCAGTCCTTCCTAGTCCTTGAAGTCTTCTCCAGGCACAAACAAACTGCTACTTCAACCACTCGCATAAACAAACCGCACCAACAACCGTTCACACAAACCTCACCTTCTTCTCTTCTGGCGCCTTTTCTCTTCTTTGTTCCCATCTTGTTTGACTCCTCCGCACTCAGTTTTAATTTCTATGCACACGCCTTGAAATCTTGTTCACTCGCCGCCGCCGACAAAAGGGTTTATGTCAGGGAAAACACAGCCGGCTCCTGCCAATGGCTCTTGACAGTGACTTGAACAATTTCGCCTTCGACCTTGCAATGCAAACTTTTTTGCTTCTTCTTACTTCTCTGTCCTTTTTCTCCTTCCAAGAATAACAACCAACTACACAACAACCTTGACCTCTATTTAAATACTGTACACAATTACGACATTACAAAGAAGATTCCAGAAAACGCTAACTACAAGATGTACAATAAATGCTGATTACACAATAAGATACAAAATACACGGTAACGGGAATAATAATAGTTAGTTAGATTACATTGAAATTTACAATACTTCACACCATTTTCTAAGACAATAACTACTAATATACTAGTGACATTTTTTGACTGATAAAAATACGACGAATTAAGACTACAAATAATTAACAATATATATACCTAACGAATTTAGATAATGAAAAAGAAACGACTAAATTTCTCAATGCAAACACGAAACATGAAAATGCAAACATGAAATGAAAACAACAAAAACATGAATAATATGAATTTTGTGACACCCACGGGAGCTGATTATCAATGAGAAAGCGCTATAAGCACGGATTTCACACCCTAAAATTAGTATGCAAAGGTATAAAAAGGACAAACCATGTTGTTTGTCATGTTTTCATCGCTTAAAACTTCTGATCGTGAGTTTTGCTGAAGTTCCGTGATGGCTGAACAACACCCTGTGTTACCGGTTCCCTGGCCACCCAGAGGTTAAAAAATTTGCAGCTGTTCTATCCCAATGCAAGAGGCTCCCGAACTGACCCGTCATGGGTGAAGTTGTGACAAGCTTGCTGGGCGATGAGGTGGAGAAGGAGGTCGCCAACGTTGTGTCTAAGATGCTTAAAGCCAGACCCTGGTATGGCCCTCGTCAGGATCGGGCTTTCTCTGCGGGAACGTCTAATCAACGTGGGTTTTCTCCACAACGTGCATATAGGGGCTTCCAGTCCAAGGAAGTCCGATGCTTCAGGTGCCAACAGCCAGGTCATTTTGCTCGCAGATGCCCTCAATCAAAATAGATCTCTTGAGAGGAAAGCAGGTCTTTTAGCCTTCCTGTGTAATGTGTTTTTCTTATCAAAGTTTGAGACATTATCACTCCTTATATATATTTTCTTTTCTTTCCCTTGTTACATAATTTACTTCCCTCGCACCCCTGCATTCTTTGGGTCTTGGGTTCTCTTGGTGGGGTGGGGTGGGGAAGTGATGGCAACATCCCAGGGTAATCTTATACCCTTTGTGCCCGACTCCAGCAGTTGCGCCGAGATTGTTCGCCATCACCGATCCCGTTTTTCTTTTCAGTTTCAACAAGGTCCTTTAATATCCGTTCATTCCTTTGTTTCTTTTAGCCCCCTACCAAACGATTGAGGAAAACTGTGCCTTATGATGTCCCGGAATGGGAACTACAAGGACACTTTGATCCTATAGCGGCGTTAGAGCGTTTTAGAATTCGCTCTGTTAAATGGATTTCTATAAACGGGATCGCTGATGGTGGGCACATCCCAAATGATCAATTGCCAACAGTTAATGAGATCTCTGAGGGGACGAAGAATGCATCTCCTTCTCTCTTGAAAGTTCATGATCCAGACTCCTTTGTTGCGGGTGAAATTCATCACCACATTGACACCTGGGAAAAACTCACCGCCAATCAAGCTAATTCTGAGGAAATTATGTCCTGGGTTCGTTCTGGGGTTTCGATTGACAAGTACATTACCCATTTCAAAGGTCGCTTCGCTGGGCAACCTTATGACTCGGAATATCCGGTTCCCAGAATATTCCGTAATCATGAATCGTGTAAAAAATTTACAGAGTTTGTAAATCGGTCCATCGTGGATCGTATCGTAACTGGCGCTGTTGGAGTCATTGGGAAAGTCTCTGACTCTGCTCCCCCATTTTTGGTTATGCCCCTCACTGTAGAACCAAACAAGCCTCGGCTGTGTCATGACGAGAGATATTTAAACTGTTGGATTAAGGATATGCCGTTTCCCCTGCATTCCTTGCTGGATCTCACGCGTTATGTTGAGGAGGGTCATTTTCAAACAAAACTTGATGATAAGTCTGGTTATGATCATGTATTCTTGGATCTTCCCAGTCGTCAACTAGTAGGTTTTCAATGGGCGGGCTGGTGGTTCGTAAAAAACGTTCTACCGTTTGGCTGGAAAACATCGCCATATATTTATCAGTCTCTTGGATTGGTTGCAACACAAACTCTTCGGTCCTCCGGAGTTCCATGTTCACAATACATCGATGACCGGCACTTAGGCCAACTCAGGCGAGCCATTTCATCTCGTGATGTCGAACTATGCCCAACAACCTTATGTTCTGTTCAAGACGATCGTGTCCAGTTAGCTTTGAATGCCTGCTACATGGCTATTCGAATTTTGACCTCATTGGGTTACTTTTTAAACCTCTCCAAGTCAGTCCTTGTTCCAACGCAGTCGCTGATATTCCTTGGCCTTCAGTGCGATTCCCAGTTGAGAGCATTCTCTCTCCCGCCCCCCAAGTTGCAGAAGTTTGCGGCGCTGAGAGATACGATTCTTCAACGGCGAGAAATTCCCCTTGTTACCTTGCAAAGATTGATGGGCAAGTGTATCTCATTCATGCTTGTAGTCCCGGCAGCGAAGTTGTTTACGGGAGAAATGTCGATTGCGATCTCGAAAGCTTCCAAGAACAAAAGGCCAATCAGAATAAGTGCTCCTCTACGGGAAGAAATTATGTACTGGCGTTTCTTGGACTCCTAGCAGGGGCACATGAAATGGTTTGATGAACGACATTATACCATTCACGTCGCGTCAGATTCATCTGGTTTCCGTTGGGGTGACGTTCTTCTTCACGATCGAACACTTGCACCTATCGAGGTTGGTGATTTCTGGGAGCCTGTTATGCTTTCGAAATCTATTGAGATCAAAGAAATGCTTTTCAACTCCATTATGATAGTTAATTCTTGTTACAAGGGGCTTACGCTTCCTTTTCTTTTAGCCTCTACCATCTGCTCTTAAAGTTTGGTGCCCCACGGTGGCCTGCCCGAAATGTTTGTATGTGAATGATGCGTCTTTCCGTTTCTGTCAGCTGTGTGGTTATCCCAGGAAAGTCCTTCTTCCGTGGGCGCCTGAAGACGTTCTTGATATCGACTTGGACGCTATTAATGCCCGTTTTGTCTCCTTATTTGCCTCGGAATCGAAATATGACAAGCAAAAGAGTCAGCTGGAGAAACTCCTCATTCAATTCTTGGCTTTGCTTCCCGCCTCAAAGGATTTGTATTCGGCTACACCGAGTGATGTTGTTTCCTTTCTTATTTGGAAGGACTCTAAAGGGAAAACACAAATTCACAACTCTAACTGCCCAAATGTCGGTCTCAGAGGACACCCGCCATGCGTCTGCCCTGTCCGCTTAGCCGCAGGAACAGTCGACTCCCTGATCGGAAAATTGAGAGCGATCTTTAAAGAAGCCAGCTGCACGCAAGATTGGGAGGAGAATTTGTGCCTAGGAAATCCAGCTGCGTCTTTGCTAGTGAAACGCTACTTGAAATTGGTTAAGGAAGAGCAGGCAATGGCAGGCGTGTCCCCAAAACAGGCTGTTCCAATGTTCACCGACAAACTTGTCAGACTAGCTGACCATATTGACTCAAAATTGCGGGACACAAGTAATGATGCTACTACCATCTATATCCTAGCTAGAGATCAGGCCTTCTTCAAGGCTCTTCTTTTTTTGGGTGATAGACCCGGTGACTTGTCTCAGGTTAAAACGCAGGAAATTCTTCGATTTCCGAACGATGACGGATTGTTATTTAATCATACATGGGGTAAAACCTTACGTGGGGGAAGTTCTAACTTGTTTGGTATTAAACGATGTCAAAATACCAAAATTTGCGCTGTAGCCGCGATAGAACGCTATATTTCGATTTCTAGAGGTTTACGCATTGACCTTTCACAAGGTTTTCTTTTTCGGCCTACATCTAAATCAGGTGGAATAATTAATACTCCTATTTCCTCAGAGGCAATGGGAAATCGCCTCAACACATACTTAAAAGAATTGGGCATCCATGAAGGGGAAACTGCCCATAGTTTTAGGTCTGGCTCTGCCATTACCTTAGCACTGACGGGTGCAAGTTTGGCCGATATCATGAGCCACTTTGGCTGGGGGAGGGAACACACTGCTCGTTACTATATGCAGTTGGCAAAAGTCCTTCAGTTTGACAGTGTAAGTTCTCGTTTAGCCGATGCTGTTGATAGTCACCAAACAAACGCCGAATTGACTGGTTTATACCAGGATTTAAATTGCCTGAAGGACTTTGCTACAGCCTTCCCTCCCGTGGAGTCTTTAAAACGCAAAAATGAGGACTCGCCTTAATCTTGCCCAACGCTCGACTAGCACACTGTTTTTCTTTCATTTATGCATAAAGATAAGAGTTTTTTGAAAGTTGAGTTTTAGATCTCGTGAGAGCTTCAAAGTGTGTATTAGTAATCCACTCCTGATTGTAGGTGTAAAACTCTGGGTGTAAGTTTTGGGAGTGAGTATTGGGTGTGAGTATTGGGTGTGAGTATTGGGTGTGAGTTTTGGATGTGATTTTTGGATGTAAGTGTTGGGTGTGGGTGCTAGGGGAGTTGAGGTTTTACTGTATGTTGGCTATATGGAGCTAATAAAGGGAGTGATTGCCGGTATGTGTGTCTGGTCCCTTTTTTCATAATTGTTGTAAGTGACTGGAACAATAATCTTCAATTATTTCCCGTTCTTAATCAGCGTTCCGTGGAACAAAGGGCAATTTGGATAGTTTACTATTCAAATTGCCCAAAAACACCACGGGAGCTGATTATCAACGAGAAAGCGCTATAAGCACGGATTTCACACCCTAAAATTAGTATGCAAAGGTATAAAAAAGAACAAACCATGTTGTTTGTCGTGTTTTCAACGCTTAAAACTTCTGATCGTGAGTTTTGCTGAACTTCCATCGGCTGTACAATCATCTTGGATAGAAGGGGGTGGGGGGTCGGGGTGGAATGGTTCCGTGATGTTTCCTTTTTTCTCTTTACCCACCCCATCCCACCCAGTACCATCCTTACCGTCTTTTGTTCTATGGACCCTTTTTTCATAATTGTTCTAAGTGACTGGAACAATAATGTTCAATTATTTCGCGTTCTTAATCAGCGTTCCGTGGAACAAAGGGCAATTTGGATAGTTTACTATGTTGAACAGGACCCACCAAACCCAAAAGTAGATCCAGCAGCAAAAAAATAACAGTGAGATTCAAACTCACTTTTCTTGTTTATCTTGCAATGCTGATTATTGCTCGCTTAATATTCCTGTGTCAACTCAAATTTTATCCACAATGTTCATCAATAGGTGGTGTCTATGATAACCCCCCTATCCCAGAGAAGGTGGGTCCTCTTCAAACAAACTTATTATGACCAGTTCCCTGAGTCATTTATGCTGTTTGCGTCCTCTGGTCTTTAATATCAAGCTCAATTTTAACATTTCAAAATGAGCCTATTATAAATTTTGAACTTGATGCTCAAAGTAAAGACATATCAGAGATATGTATCATAATCTATTTTTTCTAGTTATCTCAGCCTTCTGTAAATATTTACATGAAAGACTATACTTAAGAGTTAACATAGCCTGTGTACAGCCGCCCCCTCCCCTCAGGGGGCAGCTGTACACAGGCTAGAGTTAACATAATAGTATACGTACAAGTTGCAATATTTCTTGTTTTAGCGTAATAATTTACACTTCTGTGAAAGTTCTTATTGAAACCTCTTGAGTAACAACTAAATAAATAAATTATTGTTGTTGATAGTTTAATATGTCTCTTTCCTGAATGTGTGCTGGTCTATGTAGCTGGAAACTATAACTCAAACTTACTCACTGACGCTCGGGACGTGACGTTGACGCGCGAGCATGAGGACGCAACTTTGCATCTCCGCTTTCTTGATCCTCCTTTTATCGTTATTTCTGCTCCTCGAGGCTTTCAAGTCGTTTCCAAGGGTTTCTAATGCCACTTCGTTAACGGTTAATTTAAAACTGGATGCGAGGCACTATCCTGGCCGCAGAAATCCATTCCGTACCACTCGATACACTAGTCAAACAAAACTACCTTCATCTTACAAGTTAATGGCCGGCTTGCATCTTCTTAATGCTACCTTAATCGCTTCGTCTCTAGTTGTACTAGCTGGTGATGTGAGTTTGAATCCTGGACCTAGTGGAAACCACTACAGGCTTGACGATCTTCCGAAAGTACGTGGTTTTAAAACAGCCCATTCAAATGTGCGGAGCATTCTCAACAAGATGGATGACGTTCGCCTTCTACTCCGTAACAAACATTTTGATATTTTCACCGTTTCCGAGACATGGCTTAATTCCTCCATAAAGGATTCTGAAGTAAGCATTCCTGGATACACGTTGGTTAGACATGACCGAACCGGGAAACGGGGCGGTGGAACAGCAATGTATGTGCGTGATGGTATCCCCTACAAGCATCGAATGGATTTGACTGCTGAAAACATTGAAACATGCTGGGTTGAAGTTAATCGTCAAAAATGCAAGAGGTTGTTTGTTGGGTGTGTATACAGACCACCAAACGTTTGTTTCGATTCGTTTATTGATCAGCTGAATAATTTGCTCACAGAATTACCAGCGGACTCTGAAATCATTGTTTTGGGTGACTTTAATGTGGACTTTTTGGCCAGAAAAAGTGATCCTGCATGTAAATTAAAACGGCAACTTCAGCAATTTGCATTAAATAATGATCTGGAGCAGTTAATTAACACCCCAACCAGGATTTGTGAACAAACAAGAACAGCCATCGACCTTGTCTTTGTTAACAACAGTCACCGTATTGTCGAGAGCGGGGTAATCCATTCTACAATAAGCGATCACTCTGTTGTGTTCTGCACTATGAAATCAGGCGTCCCTAAGGCCCCACCTAGGACAATCGAATACCGTTCTTATCGCAACTACGATAAAGAATCCTTCATTAGAGAATTGAAAGAAACTGATTGGGGTATCGTCGATGCCAAAGGTGATGTGGATTCTGCCGTGGACATGTTTAACACCCTTTATACTGACATTGCGGACAGACACGCCCCCATCAAGAAGACACGTATTAAAGGTATAAAAACACCTTGGATGACATCAAACTTAAAGAATGCCATGCGTGACCGGGATTATCACCACAAGAAGGCAATAAAGACAAACTCAAAATACCACTGGGAGATGTTTAAGAGAATCAAAAACTTCGTCAACAAGCAGGTGAAAAAATGTAAAGCCGACTATTATTCAGACCAAATTGAACAGAACAAAGGTAGTCCTAGTGTACTTTGGAAGACGCTTAACGAAATCACCTCAAGAAAGTCCAGTCCACAAGTCACCTCCATTGAGTCAGACGGCGTCTTGTACACTGATAATGAATCTAAAGCCAACCTTTTGAATACGCATTTCTCCCTGATCGGTCTTAAACTGGCAACCAAAATCAAAGAAAAGGTTCAATCTGTGGTCAGTGAAACTACTATGCGTTTCTTGCCTGCTGGAAGTACCGCCGAAGAAAATTCGTTTTCCTTTTCATATATCACTGAATCGTTCGTTTTCAAGCAGTTGAAGGGTTTAAAAACTAACAAAGCCATAGGATTAGACCGCATCAGTGGTAGATTGTTGAGAGACTCTGCTGATTGTATAGCACCTGTTCTGACCAGACTATTCAACCGGTCTCTTCAGACAAGCGCCTTCCCAGCAATCTGGAAGGAGGGTAAAGTAACCGCTCTGTTTAAAGCAGGAGATCGCACTGACTGTAATAACTATAGGCCCATTACTGTTCTCCCAACCATTAGCAAGATTCTTGAACGGGCTGTGCACATTCAGCTGTATGGTTACTTGTCTGAGTCCAAACTGCTCACCCAAAGTCAATTCGGTTTTCGCCCTAAACTGTCTACTGTAACTGCTCTCGCCCATTTTACCGACAACACTCTTCAGAGCTTAGACAGCGGCTGTATGACCGGTGCAGTTTTTATAGATCTTTCGAAAGCATTCGATACAGTGGATCATGAGATTCTTGTAAGAAAACTCAAGTCTATTGGTGTCTCTACCCAAGTCGAAAAATGGTTTGTGTCTTACCTGAATAACCGACATCAAGTAACATCAATTGAAAACTGTCTGTCCCCTTCTCACGAAGTTCGCGTTGGCGTACCGCAAGGGAGCATCCTTGGTCCACTTCTATTTCTTATCTACGTAAACGACCTCCCACACTGCTTGGAGTACTGCAAAGTTGTCATGTATGCAGACGACACTGTGTTATACTATAGTGGGAAGAGCTGCCACGAAATTGAATCGCATCTAAATGCCGACCTTGGCAAGTTAGCCCATTGGTTTGATAACAATTACCTAACTTTAAACACGTCTAAATCTAAGTTCGTACTGTTTGGCAGCAATCGTAAATTGCAAAGTTGCCATGATGTCAAGCTTGTTATGCATAATGTTTGCCTCGAGAATTCAGATTCAATCAAGTACCTTGGCGTGAAAATTCACAAGAACATGACTTGGAATGAGCAAATCGATTCATTAATTACCAAAGTGAATCAAAGGATTGGCCTATTGAGACGTGTCAAGCCTCTGTTACCAGTAGATGCGCGGATTACACTGTATAACACTTTGATTAGTCCCCTTTTCGACTATGCTGATGTTATCTGGGGTGACAAGGATAACACTACACTTATGGGCGATTTGCAGATTCTGCAAAATAAGGCAGCAAAAGTTATCCTTGATTTACCTGGCTATGCCTCATCCACCGATGCACTCAAGTCACTTGGCTGGCCAGCCTTGTCCCAACGTCGCCTTGTACATAGATACATGATCACTTTTGAGTATATTAATGGACTTGTAGATTATAATTTTAATATTCTTAAGAACAGCGACATCCATTCCTATAATACCCGGAGAAAGAATGATTTCCGTCTTCCACGAGTACGAACTAACTACGGAAAGAAGACACTCCTTTACCAGGGTATTAAGGAATGGAACCTTTTAGAAGTCTTTCAAAGACATAAAATCGTTTTTAATTTTTAAGCAACGTATCAAAGAGCGCGTTTTTAGCTAGTTTTTAATTCTTATTTCTTATTTTTATTTCTTACCGCCGACTTTGTATTTTCTACTTTTAAATAATTGTCATTTTTAAAATAATTGTAAGTTTTAAATCATTTCTCAATCTACAGGGCCCCACTGAATATCACTTTCGTGATGTGGGCTCCCTGTATAAAGATTGTTATTATTATTATTATTATTATTATTATTATTATTATTATTATTATTATTATTACTCAGGGCCAGCAATAATTACTCTTATTAATAATTATTCTTATTCTTGATGTGTTCTATCAATAAAATAGATAATCGATGATATTTGATAAAATCAATAAACATTGACTGATTGTATTGAGGAATCGAAAGTAATCGATGAGCAAACACTTTGAGTAATCGATAATTATTGATTTTTCAGTCAACTGTATTGAATTTAACAATTTTATTGGCTTCGCATTTTTCCCATTTCTATGATAAAAATAATTATTAATTTTTATCAATAATTATTCATCGAACGGTTTTAAGATATCGATTGAACATGTCAGGTCTTGTTGGTGGCACTTGTTCAGGAATTGTGTTATTTAATTATAAGTTTAACATATTGATACTACTCATATTTCTTTGTTCGTTACCTGACTGATCAATCTCCTCCATGTCTACATCTAAATTAGTCAAGTCGCTTTCACTTAACATTTGACACAATTCAGAATCGTCTCTGATATCTACCCATTCCTGGGCGAATTCATCCATCTCATCTTCATGTTCTGGTTCTTTCAATTCATTTGCATCCACATCACCAAAGACCACTTGAATCGCACTGAAAATGGCTCTGCTATGTTCCTTTCTCCATACTTCCACGAATTGTTCAACGTTTCTCAGGGTTTTTATCTTGTCACAATTGTTGAGCACCTGTTGTATGTGAAACGGTGTGAATTCATGCATGATGTTGAGTGAAGCTACAGCACCGGTCACATTGTGAAGTAGCAAGGTTTTCATATATTTGAAAAGTTCGCTCTGAAGGTCATGTTTGTCTTTCTCTTCAACTGATCGTACACTTTCTGTCGGAAGAGCATCATCAGGACTTGAACTTGCATCTAAGGGCAAAATAGCAGGTGTGCTACAGGTTTCTTGGTCACATCCACAGGTTAATGTCGCAGCACTGGTGACCGGATACTGTGAAGGTGGGTTTCCCTGGGAAATGACTATAAATATATGTTCACCTGCAGTCTTTACTGTTGGAAACAAAATCCTTCATATCATTCATGCAATGTGCTCCTAACAGCCCATTGTGCAACAGAAGACATGAACTTTGTTCCCCATCCCTTCCAGCCCTGCCACATTCCTGAACATAAGATTCGAGGTTTTTGGAAGGACCAAAATGGATTATACGATCCACCCCTTTGCAGTTGACTCCCATGCCAAATGCAACTGTGCAGGCTAGGATCCTTATATGACCATTGGCTTGTGTAATGCTGTCAAGGATGTGCTTTTTCACAGACTCAGGAGTTACTGCGTGGAACATTTCCATCATTCTCTTTTTGTTGTCAGGTGTCTTCTGAACAAAAAAATCATTTCCAAGACATTCCCGAAATGCTGAATATACTAATGCACACTGCTTACGGGTCTGGCAGAAAATCATTGTTCTTTGACAGTTAGGTTTCTTGCTTGGCAGCTGGAAGAAACAGGCATGTTTTTGTCCAAGTACTGAACACCAAATTGCACATTTGGCCTTTCTGGACTATGTTTCAAAATTAAGCACGACGACGGCTTCAGGTTTAATGTTTGAAAGATGTCTCTTTTAGTTGACACTGAAGCAGTAGCCGTGAGAATGATGGAAGGAACGTAACTTGTCAATGACTTGAGTTCCCCCAAGTTTGCGTACCAGATTCTGAAAGGAACAGCTTTTATCTTTGTGTTCAATCCAGGAGGGCCCCACTGGCTAATGCAATGCGCCTCGTCGATAGTTACCGCGACCAGAAACTTGCGATAATGATCCCTTGCAAGTAGCCTTCGCCATCCTTCTACACTCAACATTTTCTCAGGCGATGCAAACAAGTAAGTAAAGGCGCCCTTTTCCACTTCTTTAAGCCGTTCCTCTGAGTGCTCATCATGGAGTGCAATTGCCGATAATCCCAGTGATCGCAGGAATGCCACCTGGTCTTCCATCAGCGTTTGGAGCGGTGAAATGACAATGATTTTACTGCTTCCACGCAGACGCGAGAATAATTCATCGGCGACGATTGGAGCTGCGTAGAAGATAAACGATTTTCCGTACCCAGTTGGAAGACTTGCATACACGTCTTTACCTTCAAAAAGTGCTTCTAAACATTTTTCTTGCTCTGGGAATAACGAAGGAATTTTAAAAACATCACAAACACGCTCAATTGTACATCGAAAACTCGTCACGTTGACCGCCATTTTGAAAATCGGATATGTGAACCACAGGATTTTTGGCCAGCGGAAACCGTTGAAGTGACGGCATTTTAATTGATGCAAAATTATTCCTGGACACGATTATCAACGGTAAAACACAGACGTCTCTCTCCCCGATTTTTTCTGAGGGGAGGGGGCGGCTGTACACAGGCTATCATTAAATCTCTAAATAAAGTTGTTGCATGTCATTGTAAACTGAGATAACCACGTATACTTGTATTATGTACTGTCCTCTCTTCAGATTGTGTTTTTTTATGCCTGTTAACACGCACAAACAAACACAAAAAGGCAGTAATCAAAATTCAATGCAATCTGGGAACTCGAATGATCAAACTTGAAAATGCTGGGCTCCAGGCTCTGCGCAAAATGTCTTTGGGCTCCGGGCTCCACAGCCAATAAAGGATCAGGGCTCTGGACTCCACAGCAGAAATTTCAGGGCCCAAGGGCTCCAGGGACCCCCCTTTGGGACCCTTTTAAATGCGACGTTTAAATCAAATGCTGAACTTTCTTGAGTCAAGCCGACTTAAATAAGAATTAGATTCGGTGCTATAAAATATTACGTATAAACCAGGCCTAAAAGAATAGAGAAAGTTCTACCAGTTTTAATAAATCCCGACCAAACTGGTTATGTTAAAGGTCGTTACATTGGCAAAAACGTAAGGCTTGTCAATGACTTAATCTATTATACAGACAAGCTCGATTAAAACGGTATTGCAACCTTCTTGGACTTTAAAAAAGCGTTTGACTCCATCGAGTGGAAGTACCTCTTAGAAACGCTTCGACTTTTCAACTTTTGCCCTGATATTTAAAACTGGTTGAAAATCTTCTACAATGTATCAAGCTGTGCGTTGAATAACGGCCACTCGTCTGTCTTTTTCAACCTACATCGGGGAGTCAGACAGGGTTGCCCGTTATCAGGCGCGCTTTTTGTTCTTGGTATAGAACTCTTTCCCAGAACTTTGAAAAAAGATTCCACCATGAGAGGGTATCAAGGTCGACAAGCGTGAAATAAAAGTAACTCAATAAGCCGACGACACGACTGTGTTTATTCGTGATCTTGACTCTGTGAATGGTTAAACGAATTCCACTCATGTTCCAGTCTTGAAACCAACGCCAATAAAACCGAGGCCATGTGGTTAGGCAAATGAAAAAAGAGAAAGGACACTCTTTTTAGATTCAAATGGCCAACAGAATATATCAATGCCCTCGACGTATGCTTTTCTCACAACCAAGCAACCGCTGATAGTCTGAATTTCGGGTAAAAAATACAAAACTTGGAAAAAAAGCTAAACCCCTGGCAAAGAAGAAATCTAATGCTTTACGGAAAGATCAAGATAGTTAAAACACTCGGATTATCTAAACTGGTTTACTCAGCTTCTGTGTTAACTGTCCCGGTCCACTACACCCAAGAGATAAATAAACTAATTTTAACTTTATTCGGCCAGGGAAAAAAGCGCGACCCCATAATTCTTAGTCCTGAACATTGGTTTGAGCAGTCGCAAGTGGTCATTAGCGTTAGAACGAAGATGCCTTGATGGTTGGTGAAGATTAATAAGTTCATTTAAAACTTTATAGGTAATGAGTAAAATCTTTAAAATAGAACGCTTGCGCAGCGGCAGCCAGTGAAGCCTACGGAGAATTTGTGTGATGTGATCCACTCTCCTTGTTTTTGTAACCAGTCGAGCAGCCGCGTTCTGAACACGTTGGAGTTTCAAGATTTTTTTATCCAGGAGACCATGCAAGAGACTGTTACAGTAGTCCAGTTTAGACGACACAAAGACGTGAATCAGTCTTTCTGTGGTAGGTTGGTCTAGTACTGACAAATAAAAGGAGTTTTCAATCCTCCTACTGCTGAAAGCAAGATCCTTTGCCACGAATTTACAGAAAGTACTATCCAAAAGGTCTATCTGATGCCATTTACAGTCACCAAGGAGGTGAAAATAATAGTGTTTCAATACAAAGTGATTCATAATGTTTTTAAACCCGTACCAAACTTTATCGTGATGCCTTAATAGAAGATGTTACTTGTACCTTGTGTAATGCCACGGAGCAAACTTTAACCCACTTACTGATAAATTGTGTTACCATAGTCGAGTTTTGGACCCCGTTCCAAAAACTGTTGGTGCGAAAAAACAAGCGAAATCATAAAATTATCTGCAAGCCACATACTTTACAGCTGGTTTGACGGGAAAAAACATTGGCAGCTACTAAGCTATTGCTTACTAATCACAAAATATAGCATTTTCTGCACAAGCCTAGGTGGAGATGAATGAAAGTTTCAGAACTTTCTCCTGCTTATTCAAGAAAAACTTAAAATTCTTAAAGACAGCACGACTGAAAAAAATTCTCTGTCTAGTTACTATTGCAAATGGGCTTTTCTCGTTTAATTATGCACACTTTGATGGTTGAAAAAAATGTTTTAGAATGTAGCTCTTTTGTAATCAAAAAGTATTGTTAGTTGTCTTAGCATAGTGTTGTAAGTATTGTTGGATGTAACTAGTGATTATTCATACCCAGTCATAGCGTTATTTTTGCATGTAGTGTAGATATTTTATCTACACCAGTGGGTGTCTGGAGAGCTGGGCACCAGTCAGTGACTGGATTATAACAGCCAGATTTCACTCTGAATTCATAAAGACTACGATTGTTCAAGTGTACGCCCCAACCAATGAAGCAGAAGACGAGGCAAAAGAGACCTTCTACGATCAACTACAGAAGGTATTGGATACAGTTCCCAGGCACGACATGCTCTTGGTGATGGGGGACTGGAATGCTAAAGTGGGAGAAAGACAGGAGGGCGAGAGTGGCATTGTTGGGAAGCATCTAATATGCCAGAGGAATGACAATGGCGACCGCTTTGTGTCCTTTTGTGCGTATAACAACTTTGCTATAACATCAACCATGTTCCGTCATAAGGATGTGCATAAGTACACGTGGACCTCCCCAGACGGTCAGCACCGGAACCAGATTGATCATGTGGCAGTCAGGTCTCAATTCAAGAGGTCAGTGCAAGATACAAGAGCGCATAGGGGGGCTGATGTGGGAAGCGACCACAATCTTTTAATAACTAAAGCTAAACTCAAATTGAACAGCACTGGCAAGAAGCAAGAGGGGACCATCAGGTTTGAGGAGAGCAAGTTGAGAGAGCCTGCGATTAGACAACAGTTTCAGCTAGAGTTGAGAAATCGATTTCTAAGTCAAGTAAGTCAAGTAGATATTTTATGTATAGTTAATAAGTATCGTCAACAATGTAAGTATCGTAATTACTGCAAGTAGTGTAAGTAGCATTCAATACTGTAAAACTGAGTTATGCAAGACCAGGGGCGGGGGAGAACACTGTAGCGCCTGGCACCTTTTTTGTATCTGAATCACCCTACAAAAATTGACGTCACATCCGGTCCGAAAATGAGCTTGGCGGGAAAATCAAGATTCACAGCAACAATTTCGTTCGCTCAGTAGGTAAAATGGCAGCGTTTTTAATTGGCTTCAATTTTTTCCTTTGTTTTGGTCATGCTGAAGACAAATATGTTTTCTGTTCCCACATTTCGTTAGTTAAGTGAATATGCTAAGTAAGTATTCAAAAATTAGTTGTTTTGGAGGCGTGTTCTCTCTGAAAAATGTCTGCGTTTCTCTCCCCTGAATTGCACAGGGTTACCCAAATAAGTTAAAAGAATGAGTTCAAGGTGTGTTTCCTGTTATTAAAATAGCCTATCCTGAAAAGTAAGCATTCTACTACAAGAAAATCACAAAAAGTATGTTCGAGATGTGGGAGTACCCAATTAACACTCGACGTTTTTGTCGCCAACTGTTCAAGGAATTGAGTTCATTCAGTATACCTTTGAATTATGCATGACTTTAATAGCTTGCAACTGAGGCCCCGTCCACACTAATGCGTTTTCATTTGAAAACGCATTCTTTTTTATCCATTTTCGCCTTCCGTCCACACTATTACGATTGAAAACAGAGGAGTATGTCTGTGAAAACGGAGGTTTTCGAAAACGCTCTCTAGAGTGGAGGTTTTTGAAAACGGAGGTATTGGCATCGGCATGTCCCAGTTTCACTTGAGTGTAAAAAGCATAAACAATCAATCTAACATGGCGGGATATCTGGCATTGATGTTGTTTGCCCTGATTTCAACCTTGATTGCTTGCTTGGAGCTAAATGCTGCCCTTATTAATTTATATACATTAATTTTGCGAAAACGGCAGAATCTCCTGTGAACATTTGTTGATGGACCTTTGCAAACTGGGCAAAGATCACGTCCAAAGCCGTACACTCTACGACGATTTTGGACTAGACCAGGAAGAACAAGCGCTTGTTGGGACAATTTCGTCAGTGGAATCTTCATCCCTGAAGAATGGCGAGAGAATTTTCGGATGTAAAGTAAAGTGTTCGGATTCTTTCCCAGTGGCTTTTTCTTGGTAGTTTTAGCCATAATTTGCAACTAAAAGCATCGTGGACTCAGTTCAAGCATGCGCAGTATGGAGAGAGTAAGGTCGAGCAGAGGCTGTGGTGTGGACGGTCAAAAACGCTGCAAAAACGCTAGTGTGGACGAAAAACGTTTTATCCGTTTTCAAGAAACAGAAAACGGAGGTTTTCGAAAACGCATTAGTGTGGACAGGGATTGAGATGCAGATACTAGTAGTTATAATATTTCCTCGCTCATTGCTACTGCCCAATATACATTTTACCTTTTCTAAACAGAAGGCAAGATAGTGATCCTTTTTGGCCGTTCAATCACGAAAAATTTGGAAAGGTATGCTTCCAGTTACTTTCCCAGTTCTACGGTGGTAAATGCCGGTATTCCCGGTGACACTGCGGAAGCAATTCTTTATAGAGTCCTCCATATGCCTTTCCCTTCAACTGTAACTGATATCTCCCTTCTCTGTTGAACTAAATACTTCTCTTCAAGAGCAGCAGCTACCATTTCCGCAACTACCATGGAAATTTTACTTATTCTACACTAGAAGTGCCCAATTGCTACTATTCACCTTAATCCGATGATTTTCAGACTCAAGTATGTGTTACTAACTCACTCACTTATTTTCAGGTCAAAGAAGCCTTTTCAGGTAGTGTTTAACCCATGATTTGCCGTCATCCCTGTACAACAGGAATGTGTACAGGGATGACAATATACACCTAACTAACAAGGACAATGATATTCCTGTCAGATGGATCCTCTTCTGTATGAACACTTCACCTTTTCCTCAACCTAAGCCTGACCTACCCCCAGCTGCCGCCGATGTTTCAAGTGCTGATGCTGATTGGCCTCCCTTACCTTCACCCACCATAAATCCGAGTCTGTCTCTTCCAATTCCACTAAACAAGTCTGCAAAACTTAGCCCTACAAGATCCAGTCAAAATACCCTTCCAACCCAACTGAAAAACAAAAACAAACCCCTTCCAACCTTCTAAAAAACGTTCTAACCCACCCCATCCACTTCAAAAGTCTTCCCCACCCATTCCAGTTCAAAACGTAACCCCACCCGTCCCAATGCTAACTCCACCCCTTCCACTTCAAAAGTTAGCCCCACCCATTCCAGTTCAAAACTTACCCCACTCGTCCCAATTCTAACCCCACCCCTTCCACTTCAAAAGTTAGCCCCACCCATTCCAGTTCAAAACTTAACCCTACTCATCCCAATTCTAACCCCACCCCTTCCACTTCAAAATTTCTTCCCACCCATTCCAGTTCAAAACTTAACCCCACCCCTTCCACTTCAAAAGTTGGCCCTATCTATCCCAATTCCAACCCCATCCATTCCAGTTCAAAAGCTAACCGCATCCATCCCAGCTCCAAACCTAGCCCTATCCTGCGGCCCAGTCCAAACCCTAGCACTACTCTACTTAGTCCAAAACCTCACCACAATAAATCATTTCCAAGGCCTAGCCATCAACACCCAAGTCCAAACCCCTATGCACCTTCAACTAGTCCAAAACCAAGCCACGCCTCACCTTGTCCAAAATCTGCCCCTACTCAACACAGTCCAAAACCAAGCCTGACTGATGCAATGCCCAAACCCTGCTTAACTAAATCCAGTCCGAAACCCAACCCCCACTTGACCTAGATCAAAACATCACTCAAACAGACACCAAACAAAAACCATATCAAAAGACAGCCCTATTGAACCTAGTGCAATTCCTGATGGAATCCAACCTAGTACAGAACCTGGGCCCACAAATCCGAGTGCAAAGCCAAGCTCTTCCCAATCTGAAGCCAGTCTAGCCGGTCCTTCTCGGTTACACTTATCCATGTCAAAAATGTTTTGCATATATTTGCAAATATGCTTTCCTTTTTATGTTCTGATTGTTTTAGCAGAATCTCAAACTACATTTCTTGCAATGAATTTGTCACTTCCCATCATCATTATTATTACCTCAATTTTCATTTGCCTCACTGACAGTTCAGATTCAGTGAAAAAAGGACAAAATTGCTATCTGAAATAAAACAATGATGAAAAAAATAAGAACAGGTTATCACAGGATCATTCAAACGAGCAAGGACACATGGGTGAGCTGTCAACAAAAACATGTATTTCCCACATGAAAATATTTCTAGCTTTTTCCTGTATGAATGCTACTGTGATTTTGTATACCATTTACCAATCGAAAGTTTCTTATTGAGGATAATCCTAGTGACTATTCTTAGAGTACAATTTTCATTAATCATTTCAAGTTATTCAAACCCTTGAATATTCATAGCCCTCCTGGTGACGTCATTAGCATTATATAAGACCCTATCCATTATGCATAGGTATCATTTTCGCCAAGTCCTCAACGAGAAGGTGCATAAGATGACCACATCTGCTTCAGCGTGTCCGGCCCAAGCTTCTCCAGAAGAAGTGAATACCGTTGTGCAGGCGATTCAACCACAAGTTCAACCACAAGCCATTCCAGTAGCTCTTCCAGTAGCCGTTCCTGCGGCCTTTCCAGAAGAGCCGAATGCTGAACATTCTGCGTCGACGCCGGCTTCGGGAGAGGTGAGCGCTGCGACACATGTACCTCAACGGGGAGCACTCCTCAACAACAAGGTGAAAACGGAAACTGGTAGAGACAAACTAGAGGTATTTATTTTGGCAGTTTCTTTCTTCTGGGTGGAGTTTTCGTTTTTTTGCGAGTGGGTGTTTTTTGGTTTAGGTTTGGTCCCACGCGTTTGGTTTAGTTACTCATTCGTGACGGTCCCTGGGGTATGTTTTTTTTTTGTTTTCATTGGGACGCGCCTGCGGGAGAGTTAACAAGTTGGGTCTGGTTATTTTCTATTTTGCATGTTTTTTCCCTCTCGAGAATTAGTCATGTCTTCGGAATCCGTGTAAATCCGAGAAAAACATTGTGCCGAGCCAGGCTGGGCTTGAATTATTGTGACATGCCAGTGAAGGCATGTGTGTCAGTGAAGGCATGTGTGTATGTGGACAATTTTTGCTTCTATGACAAACATGCTTTTTATACTTTGTGAATTATGTCGACATGCCAGCGTAGTGGTGTGAGAAAGTGTGCGAAGCGTTTGTAACAAACCAGCGTGTTGGTTTGTGAATATCATTGTGACATACCTCTGCAGTGGTGTGTGAAAAGTGAACAAACTTTGTGACGAACCAGTGCAGTGGTTTGTGAATTTTATTGGGACATGCCAGCGTAGTGGTGTGTGAAAAGTGAACAAACTGTGACAAACCAGTGCAGTAGTTTGTGAATTCTATTGTGACATGCTGGCGTGGTGGTATGTGGAAAGGGAACACAATATTGTACGAGCCTGCACAGTGGTTGCAAATTATTCACGCGACTCTTGCCAGTGTTTACATGACAAAATAAAATGTTATTAATATATTTGTTATGACTGATAGCGCTATGTAAATTCAGCATAGAACATTTGTTACAAAATTGATGAATTTTTTACTTGTGTTTTGCCAGAGTGGCTTGGGCTCTGAACTGTGACTGAGTGTATTTTCTTACCCGTTTTGTTTTGTGCTCTCGTTTGCACAGATTCGGAAATCAGTGGAAAAAATTCAAAAGGAGCTGGAGGATTGAAAACCCAAAGCAGACACTTCTTTGGTAGACTCAGTGATTTCAACTCTACAACTGGTTATTGCCCGCCCATCCGGAGTCTTTGATCCCTACGTGGCCATTGCAGCGCTTGAGGAGGTGGTGGATGTGGCAAGAAGCAAGGGTGACGAGCGTTCAACCCGCTATTCTGTGATCTTGCAACAATGTCGTCCTTTGATTAGCAGTCCATCTCTTCAACCAACCCTAATTAAATTGGTGGCATCTAAGGAGGAGGCTAAGGTCGCAAAGGTGACGGGGAAAGCTTTGAAAAATCAGCCCTCTGCCAGACCTGTAGGTTTGATGGGCCGCCCGCACTGGGTTCCTTATCGCCATCAGGGAAAGCCACGTCTACAGCCGATTAAATGTTGGCTCTGTGGTCGGCCGGGTCATTATGCACGTTCATGTCATTCTAAACGTCAATGATTTGGCGAATAAAGGTGTTTTTTGGGTTGACCTATATTTGCGTTTTCTTCTCTGCTTGGGTATATATCTATTTATTTTCATACACGGAGGTGGTGAGGTGACCCCGCAAGTGCTTTGTCTCACAGGACATGGCCTTGTTGCTTCAATGAGCGTTGCAGTAGTAGTCACTTTCTCTGAGCTCGGGTTAAATTTTACTAGGCCCTCTTTAGTTATTTCGCTCCCCTTTTTTGTTTTTCGTAGCCCCCGGAAAAGCATTTCAAGTCAGTTCCAGAAAAGGCTGGGGTTTTCATGCCTTTAGAAGTGGAGGAGCGGGGCTTCGCAAGGGGGATTCAATGGGTGCTCTCGAATGGATCCCTGAGCTCAGAGCAAGTGGCTGATACTGCTACAGTCCTGAGAGAGGTTGATCAAGTTTTTTCTGGTGATAAGCACAATATCCAATCATTACCTTTGCAGGATCCTGAAACTTTTAGAGCCAGCAAGTAACGCCATCACGTGGCTTTATGGGAAAGAATTTTGGAGGGCTACCATCAAGATAAGAAGGTCCTGGATTGGGTGTCTTCAGGCATAAATATTTAAGCGTTTCTCAAGCCATTCAGAGGGGTTTTTAAGGGCACAGCTTATGATACCACTTCCCCGCCTCCAACAATATTCAAGAATCACCATTCTTGTTCGGCGTTTTTGGGTTTTATTTGAGTCACTTTTGCAGAGCATTGAATTTGGGGCCATTTGTGTTTGGGGAAGGGTTGGCGAGGTTTCGCCTCCTCGGAAAGTTCTACCCATTTTAGTGGAGCCTCAAAAACCCAGGTTGTGCATTGACGCCAGGTTTCTACATCTCTAGATGGTGGATACCCCATTTTCTCTGGATTCTTTGGCTGCCGTGCTGCTGTGCCCAATTTATCGAAATTCTTTTATGTCAAAAATTGAAGTAAAAGTGAATAGTGATGGATATTTGCAGCTCAGTAAATATCCATCACTTTCACCGACACTGAGGTGAATAATTGTTTTAGTATATACCAAACAAGCTGAATAACTAGCGGACCAAAAAAGTATTTTATTTCTCGCAATATACCGACAAATGGTATGAAATTTTCAAATCTTGTGTGCCACGCGTTAAGCGGTTTCTTATTGTAGAAAGTTCCATCTCACTTTCTTCCAGGCAAATAAAACTTTTGGAGCCACTTGTTTAGTTCCTACAGCGTCATTTCTTCAATTTTTCTGTGAAATTCGTCTTGTTATTGAAAGCAGGCTGAAAAATATCAGATGTTTCATTGTTTTCATTGTAATTTTAGTGCTCGGCAGTTTTCGTAAACAAGGGATTGTATTTTCATTTTTTGCCTTAGAATATGAGGTTGAAAAGATTAAGTAACTTACTATTTAATGCCGTCATACAAAAATTTGTTGCCATTTTTGTGTTTTTTTTTTAACAGCCGCCTCGTTTATCGAAATAATTTTCTGTTTAGTAGCCGTGGCAAAACGGGAAGCCATCTTGTTTCTCTTCGGCTGCTTGGAGGTGAATAGTACGTAGCTAATCACCTCTGAGCTAGCCAATCAGCGCGCGCAAAAAGAACTATTCGCTTGCGTGGTATATACCAAATCGGGGTATGATTATATTTTACTTTCTGAAGATTCCCAGCAGTATTTTGGAATTGAATGGCAAGGTTGGTGGTTGGTTTGTTTTACTCTTCCTTTTGGTTGGAAGAACTCCCCCTATGTCTATCAGACTGTGGGTCTTACTCCAACAGTTTTCTTCAGAAATTTAGGGGTGGCGTGCTCGTTGTATATTGATGATTGCCTTAATGGTGAACTGTTTACCCCTGTGGGGTTCTGGTCTCGCTTTATTAGTCAGCAGGATAGAGATTTTAGTTTCCACTCTGCTGAGGCTGCATTATTTATTGTTTCTAAGGTTCTTGTTCATTTTGGTTATTTTCTTGGGATCAAGAAATGTGTTTTGACGCTTGTTATGAGGATTGTGGATTCCTCGCAGCAGGCGTTTGTAGTTCCAGAAGATAAAAGAGTGAAAATTGCTCACTTTAGAGAAAGTATTCTTGGGTATCAATCTTCCATGCTTTTGAAATCAATTTAAAGCTTTATGGGGAAATGTAGCTCGTTTTTCCTCGCCTTTTCGGGCTTTTCGCTTTTCCTTTCCAAGTTTTACATCAGTGAGATGGCTGCCGCAATTGGTAAAGCTGCTGGAGGGCGCGAGGTGCAATCTTCTCCACTGTTACGCAAGGAAATCCGGTTTTGGAGGTTTTTGGATAATTGGGACAAGTGTATACCTTGGAGACAGGAGAGACATGTTGCAATTTCCGTTTCCTGCAACGCCTCTCTCTTTCGCTGGGAAGCGGTTTTCCACCTCAATTCCTCGGAGTTCACCATTGTTGTCTATTGGGATGAGGATCTAAAGGATAAACATATCAATGTCAAGAAAATGTTTGCAGTTTCTAGGGCTCTGAAATCTCTCCTACACGACGTTCAGAGTTGACGTTCAGGTTGAAAGCAAGGTTGCTCTCGAGGCATGGTCTGGGTGTGGTCTGTGTTAGCATGAGTTAACTCAGGTGGCAAAACATATCTCCGATTTGGTCACACAAGTGAATATTTCTTTGGCTATGTTTTTTGTCCCTTCCGAGTCCAATCCAGTGGACTGGTTTTCTCGAAAACTCTCGCGATCGGACTCCATGCTTTCTCCTTTGTGTTGGGATATGGTGCAATCGGAGTTTAATGGGGTTGGGGGCCATAATTTGGATTTAATGTTGTTAGACTCTAACACCCATCGCAATAAGTCAGGATCTCTTTAACATCATTTTACTCCCTATCCTTCACAACACTCTTCAGGTGTGAATGTTTTCAATCAAGATCTTTCGATCTGTGATGGCATTGTGGTGAACGCATATGTTTTCCCACCAATTTCTCCTATTTTTCCTTTGCTGCGTTTCCTTCAATCGGAAAAGGCTGTTGTCACATTAGTGGTTCCCCCGCTTTCTCTGTTACCAATTTGGTGGCCAATACTAAATTTTTTTTTTTAATTCATAGCAACGACACATACAAACAATACTACGTTACATGACTATTTGAGTTACACTACTATTACTACATTACATTACATTGCTTGACCTACTTACAGAAATTGTACTTGCATTGCTTGTATTCTTTTTAACTAATTACGAAATAAATAAACGTGCTACGTCATCCTGCATACGATGCTAACACAACACACACACATACACACACATGCACCCCACCCACACATACAAGAGATAATAAAAGATTCCCCTTACTCAACTTTCATACTTAAAGTGCTTCACGCATCGTAGTTGCTGAGAGTGGTCCACTTAGCTCTATATTTTTCGTAATTAGAATTTCTAATGGCTATTTGTCTTTCACATTTGATCTTGCTGTCTAGTAAGGCAAGAAAGACCTTTAAATTTGGAGTCTATCTATAATAAAACGATTTTCCGTTTATCTTTATAAACCGATTGCTCCAAATGATTTCTTGTTTGTATTCATTTGCGTTACGTGGGTCTTTGGAATTGAGCTCTTGCCATACAGCTAAAACGTCTTTATAAAAAACAAAGAGATTTTTGAGGTCGAGTAATTTAAGATCGTAGTTACATTGAAATAAGAGAGTTCCACCGACCTTACCTAAAAGCAAATCAAGGAGGGCACACCAATGGCGGTCATTTGCTAGACAGTAACGATTAACCCACAAAGTCTTGAGCGATTTAACAACGTCAGCAAAATTGACCATATTAAGACCGCCGTGGCTTATTGGGCCGGTCAGAGTTTTTCTTTTGACTTTTTCTGGCTTAAATTTCCAAATAAAAGAGAAGATATTGCTGTTGACTTCTTTTACAAATTCTTTGGGAACATTTAATACGGAACAACTATAAACAAGTTTGGCGAGAGCTAAGTTTTTGACGATGGCAATTCTGCCTAAGATCGTTAAATGTCTACTTGACCAAGTAATTAGAACTTTTTTGAGTTTGGCAAGCCTCTCGTCGAAATTGATTTTATTCCCAACCTGAACATGATAAGGAAAAGCGATTCCAAGTGCAATGACGTATTGCTTCGGCCAAGAAATGCCAAAAGGTTCTTCTTTGCCTAATCGGCTTTTCAAAGGACCAAGCCAAAGACCCTCGGTTTTAGACTTATTGATTTTCAAGCCGGAAAGGTCACCGAACTGATCGAGAAGAGTTAGTAGGGACACCGCGGATGAATCGTCGCGAATGAAAGCGGTGGTGTCGTCAGCGTACATACTGAGTTTAGTGATCTTATTTCCGTTTTCAAGTCCTTTGATTGATTCATCGATTCTTATTTGGTGGGCGAGTGGCTCCACAGCTAGAACAAAGAGTAAGCCTGAAAGAGGACAACCCTGTCTAACACCCCTTTGGAGAGAAAAAAATTCCGACGAGTAGCCATTATTTACAACACAGCTAGAAATGTTGGTGTAAAACGTTTTGATCCAGTTGAGGAAACTTGGACCGAAATTCATAGTGTTAAGCACTTTAAAGAGAAAGTCCCATTCTAAAGAATCAAAGGCCTTTTCAAAGTCAAGGAAAAGTATCATTCCGTCCTTGTTTTCATATTGTTCACTTATATCCGAAATTAAGCGAATATTTTCACCAATAAATCTACCTTTGATGTACCCAGTTTGATCACCGTTTATCAAGTACGGAAGTACTTTCTCTAAACGTTTCGCAATACATTTGGTTGCTAATTTGTAGTCTGTGTTTAGAAGAGAAATAGGGCGCCAATTTTTTAACAGAAGAGGATCTTTATTTTTTTTTGGGATCAGGGAGATGATTCCTTGACTCTGAGAGATAGAAAGTTCTCCTAGTGAGGCACTGTGATTGAAGCAGTCTATCAAAGGACCAGAAACATCGGGCCAGAAACGAAGGTAAAATTCTGCTGTTAACCCATCTGTGCCAGGAGTCTTGTTAGGTTGAAACGTTTTCAACGCGGCAAGGCATTCCTCTGCGGTTATCAGACCTTCGCAAAGGTCTTGCTTTGTGCTGTCGAGTTTTGGTAAGGATGCACAATCGAAAAAGGTAGAAAAGCGTTCAGCTGAAAGCTGGTTTTGAGAGGTGTAAAGCTGATTGTAAAAATTTTTCATGGCGGTTAATATAGTTTTTGGATCCTCTACAGTGCTACCGTCAGGTGTCTTCAGCTTTGTTATATGTTTCTTTACATAACTTCTTTTTTCTAAGTTAAAAAAGTATTTGTTGCATTTTTCTCCTAATTCATACCATCTAGCCCTACTCCGGATAATAGACCCTTTAGTTTTTTGCACGGCAATTTCATCTAATTCGATCTTGAGTTTTCTAGCCTTGTTTACAAGGGAGCTATTTTCTGGGTTTTCGTCGATACGTGAGTTGATTTTCTCTAGCTTTTGGAGGAGGTTCAATTCCGTACTTCTTTCAACGTTGGCTTTCTTTTTCGCAAAACGAATTGCAAATATCCGGATCTCCATTTTCAACATTTCCCAAAATAACCTTTTATCAGCAACATCCTTGTGTTTTTGGGCGGCGTGTTTGATGATGAAGCTCATTTTTGTGACGAAATCTTCATTTTCTAAGAGTGAATTATTAAATTTCCAGTAGCCTGGGCCTCTTTCTTCTTGTTTGTCTTCAGGCTTGATTGAGATGGTGACAGGGGAGTGATCTGAATCATGATAGGCGGAAATGTCGGTTTTCGAAACGCGGCATAATAAATGCTTCGAGATGAGCCAGAAATCCAGTCTACATTTGATTTTCCCGGAGCTATTTCTCCACGTAAAGTGTGTATCATGTGGATGTTGTTCTCGCCAGGGATCGACTAGGCCATAGTTGCAACGGAGTTCGTCGATCGAATGTATTACACTCTTTTTGAATTGAATGTCTTTACCTCCAAATTTATTGGAAGTGGACAGTGGGCAGTTAAAATCTCCACCAATAAGAATTTTGTCAGTTTGCTGGCCACGAATAGAATCGGTTATCTTCTGAAAAAATGAAATTTGCTGGTTTTGGTCGTTTGGGGCATAAATATTAACGAGGCACAATTCGTCTTCGTTGACGGTGGTGTTTAAAATAATAAATCTGCCGTTTTTATCCGCAGTAACATTCGCCACCTCTTTACTGAGCGAGGGACTGAAAAGAATCATAACACCTCTACTGTGTTTTGAGCCGTGCGCAAAGAAAATGTCGCCTCCCCATTCTGCTCGCCAAAAATTTTCCAAGCTAGCATCGCTGTACGTCTCTTGCAGAAAAATTACATCAAATTTTCTAATATGAAGCCACCGGAAAAGTTTTCTTCTTTTGATAAATTTGTTGAGGCTTCTTGCATTAAGAGAAACAGCATTTAAGGTCATATACACACTAGATTTATGAATTTCGTTCTAAGGTAATTCATGAACCACAGCTTGCAATGTTCGATAGCGTTTAGCCTTGCGATGGAAATGTTTTGTGCAGATGGTGCGCTGACAACAATTTACAATACGTTGAGTAAGGCGGGTACAAATAACGATGAGTACAACAAGTGTACTATGGCAACTAACACTTAACATAATAGAAACACTAATTAAACTGCGAAGCAGCTTATTGTATAGAAGGGAATAAGTGCCATTTTTTAAAGGCATGTTGAAAAGAGACAAAACCCTCCTACAAAACTCTCCGCCAAAATTTAAATAATTAATTGATGAAGCGAAAGGGAAGCGAGCGTTTTGAAAGGGAACGTTTGAATAATGTTATGTTACATGTGGGAGAGGGTGGGAAAGAAAAATATTTGATTATAACCTAACGAATATTGTCCAAATCTTCGACTTCATATACTCTATGTACTTGATCGCTTTGGGACTTCCTGACGAAAATTTTGCCGTCAGTGGTCCAGGCGCTATGCCAGTTGTTGATCTTTTTAACTTTTCTTACTTTAGCGAACAGTTCACGCCTATAGTTAGTTAAGTTCTCATTAATATAAACAGCTCCTGCGTTATGAAAATAGTTGTTTAGACTTACTGACTTCAGGTGCTTTTTGGATTTATAGAGTTCATTCTTGGCTCTGTATGGTCTGAATTGTACAATGATTGGTCTTGGACCACCGTTAGATCTTCTCGTAGCCATTCTATGACAGATGTCGATGTCATTGTTGACAATATGTACATTGAGAACCTTTCCAAGCTTGATGATCTTGTCAGACAGATTTTCTTCTGAAGACTCAGGAATGCCGTGAATTTCGAGATTATGTTGTCTAGTGTATTGTTCTAAATCGTCTATTTGGCATATAGCGGTGTCCAGATCGCTTTTAAGACCATCTAGATCGTCGTTTAAGTCGGCAACTTCATCTTCTGCTTTGCGAACTTCTTTCTTGAGCGAGCTCACATCTTGTTTCAGCTTGTTATTCTCCGCCTCTAATTTTTCCAGTTTATCGATGTGGAACTCTAGCGACTTCTGCAGTTCTTCGTGTTGCTTGCACAAAGCTCTGTTCTCTTTAAGAAGCTCGTCAGTGTTCCGTTGTATGTTGTTCAGTGCGATCCAGATACTCAACAGATCGGCATGCTCGACCATGTGCTCTGTAGTCTTTGCAGTCTTATTTGGAGGAATTTCGGGCGAGCTGCTGCTACTAGGTCTTTCAACTCTCTTCCCTCCAGTGATGGGCGGACTTTCGTCGCATTCGCTTACCTTTTCAGCCATTTATTACGAAGCGGAGAGCTACACGGGACGGACTACTCAAAAACGCTGCCGTCCATCTTGGCTCTCCCCCACACTTAATGGCCAATACTAAATGTTATGGCGGCGCGAAAGGTATTGATGGCCAAACGCGGGTTGTGGCATGCGCTTTTATCCCCTATCAAGCGAGGTTTTACGCCGGTGTCTCTGCCTTGGGATTTGTGGACTTTTTGTCTTGGTGGGACATATTAAACCGCCCTTAGTGACTTTTCCCCTTTTGTTTTCTTCTTGTTTCAGCCTTTACCTTTGGTCCCAAGACTGTTTGTTGCTTTAGTCGCCTGTCCGCATTGTGCGTATCCCAATGACTGTAACTTTCGTTTTTGTCAACGTTGTGGGTATCAGCGTCGGCATGCTTTGGAGAACACTCCAGGGGTCCTTAAGGCCCCAGTGAATTTGCATCTGATCGAGTCCCAGAAGTTAGACCTTTTCAGGCATAAGCAGTCTACACCTTATGCCAAACAAAAGTCTTTATGGAACTTGAATTCTCGGCTTTTTTGGCGAATGGTGCTGTGAGCAGGGATATTACTACAGCAGAACCGGATGATGTTGTGAATTTTTTGAGCTGGAGAGATCAATTTGGGAAAGCCGTTGTCCTCTTGGATTTATGTCCTTTCTTTGGTCAGAAGAGAGAGACCTCTTGTTGGTGTCCTAAACGTTTGGCTTTGTTGCGATCCATCTTCTTGCAGGCAGGTCGGACTCTGGTGGACTCTGTGTTACCAGGTTATGGAAATCCTGCGGCTTCTTTGAAGGTTAAGACTTATTTGTCGGTGTTGAAGGAAGAACAGCTTCTGGCTAGGACCACACCCACTCAAGCGGAACCGTTTTTTATTTCTGACTTGGCGGCTAATTTAAAAAAAAAAATTTACAAAGAGTCTAACCAGTGACAAGAACATGCAGACAGAAGAACAGCAGGCCAATGAAACTGTGCACAAGTTGCACATCTCTGACAGCCAAAAATTAATTTTAATACAGTACCTTGTTTTTGGGATTTCTGTTTTATCTTTACCTGGCTTAATTATGTTATTCCCAGTTATTCCAAAAGTGCAGGCATTCTCTAAATTCTTGTACAACCATCCAAGTGATTGGTCAGAAAAAATGACTATGTCTTATCCATATCTATTTTCAAACTTAAATACTAGTACATATCTTGTGCCTGTTTTGGGAATATGGCGGTGAGCAGTTTTTTCACTGCACTTTTCTTAGAAAACTTTCCCACTTCAACTGGTTATTACTTAGTTTCAGTAAGTCCCATATTACAGAATGTGTTGGAGTTCTGTAGCTTCTCAAGTTTCTTGTGTTTTTATTTAATATTACTCTATGTAAGGCATTATACAATATTAATATCAGCAGCAATCATGGGGTTTTAATTCGTTCAGTTTTCGGGTGAATCTCTAACAGCTTGTAACTTCAGGTAGTACTCTATTAGGTATTTTTACAACATTCTAAGAAACCACACAACACTTTTTAAATTTGAAAACATGTTTTGACAGAAACTTCTGTCATCTTTAGTTTAAATTACAAAGCACAGAGTTGAATATATAGTGTAAACCAAAATGCTAATTAACTATATCACAACCTTACGTTGGAACAACTGGACATTCTCAAATTTGGTCTAACGCACTCCATCCGTCCACCAAGAATAAACGCGTCCGATGTCTTTACCTGCTTTGAACTCATCAATCACACTATGGCCAATAATCTAAAGGACACCACACAAGCGGGAAAACTTATCTCAGACCTTCCTCATTTGGCACATTCTTAAGTTTCCTCATACAGACCAACTACCGCTGATCTCAAGAAGCACCAAGTTTTGAAGGAACTGAGGAATAACAATAAGATTTTCATCTTAAAGCCGGATAAAGGGAATGGGGTTTTTGGTTTAGATCGTGCTGATTATGACCAAGGCATCCTGAAAATCATTGGTGACACGTCCAAATTTCGACCCATCAAGGAAGATCCCACCCTCCTGAGAGAAGGCAAGTTACAACGACTTCTTCGTAAATTAAAGAAAAGTGGTCACTTTGACAGTGATGTCAACAACAGCATTTATCGCAAAGGTTCACAACCAGCAAAAATTTATGGCTTACCAAAGATGCACAAGGAGTGTGAACACAACTCCATCCCGCCAATCCGCCCCATTGTGTCATCCATAGGAACATACAGCTACAACCTGGCCAAATATATGTGCAAATTGCTAACACCGCACCTTCCAATTGAACATTGCACCTCTGACGCTTTTACCTTTGTCCAGGATATTCAAGGTTTAACTATGCATGGTAAATTAATGGTTTATTTTGACGTTGAGAGTCTTCTTACCAACATACCTCTTGAAGAATTTGGACGGCAATCCTGATCTTAAGTTAAGCAACACTGAACTTAAGAACCTTTTTTCCGTAGCCACCGCTCAGACCCAATTTTTATATGAGGGTTCTTTTTATGACCAGATATATGGTGTAGCTATGGGCTCCCCACTCGCCCCTGTTCTATCTAATTTATTTATGGGTCATCATGAAAATCCTGGAAAATTTCCAGGACTCCGAGATATTGTTTTACAGACGTTATGTTGATGATACCTTTTGCTTATTTCATACCGAGAATCAAGCATTACTATTTCTCAACTATATTAACTCTAGGCACCCCAACATCAGTTTCACTATGGAAAAAGAAAATAGATCACAGGATACCTTTCTTAGATGTCTTGATCAACAATGATACTCATTTTCCTGTCACTAGTGTTTACCGTAAGAAAACCTTCACGGGCCTACAGTCAAACCGGATGTTCTTTTCTGCACAACTTTGCAGACTTCTGTCGCGACATTGGTAATTTGATTGGCAGTTTGCTCCGAGCAAATTGCAACCGAGCTGGTCAAAGTCGCCGCACCAATTCATCGACAAAGATGTTTCAGGTTCTTGTTCAATACCTTGGCGACAGATATGCGAGCTTTTATGATTATAAAGCAATCAATGATTATCACGAGCTACTCAAGAGGGTCACCACAATGATTCTGTATTTAAAACAACTTCAAGCTGAACAAGTGAGACTCGCGTACAAAGATCTGCAACTTAGAAGTTACATAAATATTGATCCCGCCGAATGTTTACACATGGCAGAAATGCGGTTAGCTGTGGTTCTGATCTGTACAGAAGTGTGGAACTAAAAGTGAGAGAAACTGATTTGCTATTTCTGTTGCAAAAGGAGGTTTAGGATCGCAACATGCAGAGGGTGACAGAAACGAACGCGAAATATATTTACGTCCTGGTGGAAAAAGCATGTGCTCAACTTTGGAGCCAAAGACTCTTGCTTTTCCCTCGAGTAGTGGTTCAGAATTTGGCAAAATAAGCAACTGGAAGACCTCAAAACAAGATCAATTAACCCACAAACTGCAATGTCTCAGTGACAGTAAGCTAGCTATCGAAATGAATATTTGGGAACTTGAGTTGGAAGTGGTAGAGCCACAACGAGTCGGCTCTTACAACACTATCTGTGGCAATTGTCACCAACGCGGACGTAGAGCGGAGGGCAACCAAGGAAATGATTAGTGTAAAGCGCCAGCGTGTACTTCATTCTACAGTTGTGGTCAAAAAAAGAAACATCTAGAACATTTCGAAGAATTGCAAAAAATGAAAAAGCAGCTCAAAGACTGATAAAGAAATTGACAGCGTTGGGGTGGAAAAGAAAAACTTTGAATCTTTCCAGTCTAAGTCTATCTCCGCATTTTCATTAAAATATTTCCTGAAAACGGCGAAGGGAATCCTAGAGTTACAAAAAGATATAGCAACGTTGCGACTGCAATTAATATAAGCCATTTTTTAGCGCCCGTTGAAATGTTTCACAGATCATCCGCTAGACAGTCCAACAATGAACCGGAACTGAAAATTGGAATTTGTTTACGCCGGTTGCAAATTTCTTCCAGCAGACTATCCCAAGGGCAAAATTTCCTCCCTTTTTGAACCGAGGTCGTTTTTCTACAATTGATATAAGCCAATCTTCACCATATTTTTTTTAGCGGCAGTTGAAATGCTTCAGAGATAGTCCAACAGTGAACCGGAACTGAAAATTACAGTTTGTTCGTGACAGTTGCAAATTGATCTCGCCAGTTGCAAATTAGGTTGATTTAGCAATGACGACGGGGACTTCTTCAGGACGGCACGCGCAGCAAGTAGATTCCGCAAGAAACTGGGTCGAGGACGCCGTCGCGTTGTCTTTTTGAACTGATTTAGCAGTAGCAATGAGACGTTTCATTTTCATTCTCGAACAGCCTGAAATAATTTAATGAACAAATTGTAAGCATGGTAAGGTGGATTAATTTAACAACCACGAAGCAGTTAGCTTCTTAATTTGCCTGCATGAGGGCAAGTGTGAAGAATTGAATACATGCTGATGGTGGATTCTGATGGATTTGACAAGTAAGACTTACGTACGAATGATGTTTTACCTGAAATGAAATGTTTTTTATGTCCCACTACGTGTCTTTATTATATTTCACTTTAGTTTACGTCGGTATCTTCCTTTTCGAGTGACCATTAAATAAGATTTCGTGAGAATTTGTGTCGCTTGCGTCATGCTTTCATGTTGAGTTATTTCGTGTTTACTGTCGCGAGGTGGCCATGACAATGATAAGTTTCTACTGAACTATGGCTGGCTTAAGTGCTGTCCATGATGCTTTGGTAACAGCTAATGCTTATGATTTGATTGACGATGATGAACTTCTACTCGCTTATTCCTCAAGACCTGTCTTCCCGTATTGGAAATTCTCAAAATTTGACGAAGATGAGTGGAGCACTGTTGAGTGCCAAGCCGAGTTAAGATTTGCAAAAGGTGGCCTTGGTGCTTTGCTAGAATGTTTTGAGATACCAGATAAAGTTGTTTGTGAGCAGAGAACAGTTTGTGGTGGGATGGAGGGACTTTGTATCTTGTTAAAGAGATTGGCTTGCCCTTACCGTTATACGGACATGGTACCTCGGTTTGGACGCAATCCAGCCGAGCTCTGCCTGATTTTCAACACCATTGTAGATTTTATCTATGAACATCATCACTATCGTCTACATAGCTGGGACCAGTTCTTCTTACAACCAGACCAGCTACACATGTATGCTGAAGCTGTGCATCAGCAAGGTGCCCCACTAAACAATTGTTTTGGCTTTATTGATGGTACTGTGCGTGGTATGGGAGACCAAAGCAAAACCAAAGGGTGATGTACAATGGGGACAAGCAGAAGCATTGCATCAAATTTCAAAGTATTGTAATACCAAATGGATTAATTGCAAATCTACATGGTCCATTTAAGGGGAAGCGCCATGACAGCACCATGCCACAGGAAACTGGTGTTGTTAACGACTTGCGTAGGGTAGCCTTTTACAATGGAGATCCACTTTGTCTATATGGGGATCCTGCACATCCTTTGGGAGTACACCTTCAGGCCCCATTTAGGAACATGAACTTGACCCCACAAATGAGTTCATATAATCAGGCAATGAGTGAAGTTCGGGTGTCAGTGGAGTTGTTGTTTGGTAATATCACCAATTATTTTAAATTTATTGATTTTAAAAGCCAGTTGAAAGTGAATGTGAGTGCAGTGGGAAAATTTTATATTGTTTGTGCTCTCCTGGAAAATGCACACACCTGTCTTTATGGCAATATTGTTTCAGATAAGTTTGGCATTCAACCACCTTCTTTGCAGGAATACTTCTGGTAACTCTGATTTTTAATATGATGAGCAAAGTAGGCACACTGTGTAGTGTTAATCAGGGAATCTGATGTGAAATAATTACCATACAAGTTGCTTTTATAAACATGATTTTTAATTTTTCATGCATCATCATAACTGAAGACATCAATAATAAGAGTTTTAACACCAAATTTGAGGGACACAGTCACACACCTAAGCAGCAGGTTGTTGGGTTTGGTCATAAAATATTACGATTCACACTTCATTCAAATTCCTTGCACTAAAGTATTGTAAGGAAATTTAAACAATATATTATGTCACTATATTCCTTTAAAAAAGCACCAGAACAGGGTGGCTTTATTGAAGGGAGGAGGCGGGGAGCACTTATTACAATGGGACAAAAACTGTTAGAACAGACACTTAGTCACATACATAAACTTGATTAACGTGATTGAATCTGACTAAAGGAAAAGAACCTTCTCTTGTATTTCAAAATATTGTAAATTTCTCGTAAGACTGGACCTGGACAGGATTTAACAGCCTTTTGATATCTCTACTATTTGAAATGTTTATCAGTTTTGTGGTTGACTGGACCGGAATTAAGTGAAGGGGAGGGGAGAGAGGCTGGTGGCTGCTTTTTGCAGAGTATGGGTGCTTCTTTGTAGAAATATGGTGTTTTGCATCTGATTCCCATGTGTGTTCTGTTTTTTTAATTAGTGCGAAGTCCATCAATATTTAATCCCAAAAAGAACTCAACCAATATTTTCCTATTATTATATGGCCGTGTCTCAAAAGGACTGGAAACGATCAAATTCAAGAACCTGAGTGGCTAAAATTGATATTGACGGCGGTCTAGATTTTCCCATCTAGACCGGCATCTAGACTGATTTAATGTAACATTTGTCCTCAAAAAGTTACAAACAAAAGAAGAAGAAAAAATTGGCTTGTTCCTGTTAATACAGTACTAAATGGAAGAAACAGTAGCCCTGAACTTGGAAGCAGGTAAAGACAATGAGCAAACGTTGCAAATTTGAGTCCAGCCGAGAAAGCTACGAGCAAAGATGAAGTCAAAATTGAGAAGTTTTTGCAAGTGCAAAAATCCAAAAACTCTCAATACAAGACTAAGGGCGACTTAAACGCAAGAAAGGAATTTTGTGAGTCAACGAAAGAGTCTAGAGCAATTGAAAACATACCTGCCAACGAGCTCGACCTTCCTTTGTCTGAATTTTTTATCTCCGCTCGTAAACAAGATGGGACCGAGTACGAACTGTGTACATCAAGCGGCTTCCAGCGAAGTTTTCAACGCCTTCAGGTGCTTTTTGGATTTATAGAGTTCATTCTTGGCTCTGTATGGTCTGAATTGTACAATGATTGGTCTTGGACCACCGTTAGATCTTCTCGTAGCCATTCTATGACAGATGTCGATGTCATTGTTGACAATATGTACATTGAGAACCTTTCCAAGCTTGATGATCTTGTCAGACAGATTTTCTTCTGAAGACTCAGGAATGCCGTGAATTTCGAGATTATGTTGTCTAGTGTATTGTTCTAAATCGTCTATTTGGCATATAGCGGTGTCCAGATCGCTTTTAAGACCATCTAGATCGTCGTTTAAGTCGGCAACTTCATCTTCTGCTTTGCGAACTTCTTTCTTGAGCGAGCTCACATCTTGTTTCAGCTTGTTATTCTCCGCCTCTAATTTTTCCAGTTTATCGATGTGGAACTCTAGCGACTTCTGCAGTTCTTCGTGTTGCTTGCACAAAGCTCTGTTCTCTTTAAGAAGCTCGTCAGTGTTCCGTTGTATGTTGTTCAGTGCGATCCAGATACTCAACAGATCGGCATGCTCGACCATGTGCTCTGTAGTCTTTGCAGTCTTATTTGGAGGAATTTCGGGCGAGCTGCTGCTACTAGGTCTTTCAACTCTCTTCCCTCCAGTGATGGGCGGACTTTCGTCGCATTCGCTTACCTTTTCAGCCATTTATTACGAAGCGGAGAGCTACACGGGACGGACTACTCAAAAACGCTGCCGTCCATCTTGGCTCTCCCCCACACTTAATGGCCAATACTAAATGTTATGGCGGCGCGAAAGGTATTGATGGCCAAACGCGGGTTGTGGCATGCGCTTTTATCCCCTACCAAGCGAGGTTTTACGCCGGTGTCTCTGCCTTGGGATTTGTGGACTTTTTGTCTTGGTGGGACATATTAAACCGCCCTTAGTGACTTTTCCCCTTTTGTTTCCTTCTTGTTTCAGCCTTTACCTTTGGTCCCAAGACTGTTTGTTGCTTTAGTCGCCTGTCCGCATTGTGCGTATCCCAATGACCGTAACTTTCGTTTTTGTCAACGTTGTGGGTATCAGCGTCGGCATGCTTTGGAGAACACTCCAGGGGTCCTTAAGGCCCCAGTGAATTTGCATCTGATCGAGTCCCAGAAGTTAGACCTTTTCAGGCATAAGCAGTCTACACCTTATGCCAAACAAAAGTCTTTATGGAACTTGAATTCTCGGCTTTTTTGGCGAATGGTGCTGTGAGCAGGGATATTACTACAGCAGAACCGGATGATGTTGTGAATTTTTTGAGCTGGAGAGATCAATTTGGGAAAGCCGTTGTCCTCTTGGATTTATGTCCTTTCTTTGGTCAGAAGAGAGAGACCTCTTGTTGGTGTCCTAAACGTTTGGCTTTGTTGCGATCCATCTTCTTGCAGGCAGGTCGGACTCTGGTGGACTCTGTGTTACCAGGTTATGGAAATCCTGCGGCTTCTTTGAAGGTTAAGACTTATTTGTCGGTGTTGAAGGAAGAACAGCTTCTGGCTAGGACCACACCCACTCAAGCGGAACCGTTTTTTATTTCTGACTTGGCGGCTAATTTAAAAAAAAAAATTTACAAAGAGTCTAACCAGTGACAAGAACATGCAGACAGAAGAACAGCAGGCCAATGAAACTGTGCACAAGTTGCACATCTCTGACAGCCAAAAATTAATTTTAATACAGTACCTTGTTTTTGGGATTTCTGTTTTATCTTTACCTGGCTTAATTATGTTATTCCCAGTTATTCCAAAAGTGCAGGCATTCTCTAAATTCTTGTACAACCATCCAAGTGATTGGTCAGAAAAAATGACTATGTCTTATCCATATCTATTTTCAAACTTAAATACTAGTACATATCTTGTGCCTGTTTTGGGAATATGGCGGTGAGCAGTTTTTTCACTGCACTTTTCTTAGAAAACTTTCCCACTTCAACTGGTTATTACTTAGTTTCAGTAAGTCCCATATTACAGAATGTGTTGGAGTTCTGTAGCTTCTCAAGTTTCTTGTGTTTTTATTTAATATTACTCTATGTAAGGCATTATACAATATTAATATCAGCAGCAATCATGGGGTTTTAATTCGTTCAGTTTTCGGGTGAATCTCTAACAGCTTGTAACTTCAGGTAGTACTCTATTAGGTATTTTTACAACATTCTAAGAAACCACACAACACTTTTTAAATTTGAAAACATGTTTTGACAGAAACTTCTGTCATCTTTAGTTTAAATTACAAAGCACAGAGTTGAATATATAGTGTAAACCAAAATGCTAATTAACTATATCACAACCTTACGTTGGAACAACTGGACATTCTCAAATTTGGTCTAACGCACTCCATCCGTCCACCAAGAATAAACGCGTCCGATGTCTTTACCTGCTTTGAACTCATCAATCACACTATGGCCAATAATCTAAAGGACACCACACAAGCGGGAAAACTTATCTCAGACCTTCCTCATTTGGCACATTCTTAAGTTTCCTCATACAGACCAACTACCGCTGATCTCAAGAAGCACCAAGTTTTGAAGGAACTGAGGAATAACAATAAGATTTTCATCTTAAAGCCGGATAAAGGGAATGGGGTTTTTGGTTTAGATCGTGCTGATTATGACCAAGGCATCCTGAAAATCATTGGTGACACGTCCAAATTTCGACCCATCAAGGAAGATCCCACCCTCCTGAGAGAAGGCAAGTTACAACGACTTCTTCGTAAATTAAAGAAAAGTGGTCACTTTGACAGTGATGTCAACAACAGCATTTATCGCAAAGGTTCACAACCAGCAAAAATTTATGGCTTACCAAAGATGCACAAGGAGTGTGAACACAACTCCATCCCGCCAATCCGCCCCATTGTGTCATCCATAGGAACATACAGCTACAACCTGGCCAAATATATGTGCAAATTGCTAACACCGCACCTTCCAATTGAACATTGCACCTCTGACGCTTTTACCTTTGTCCAGGATATTCAAGGTTTAACTATGCATGGTAAATTAATGGTTTATTTTGACGTTGAGAGTCTTCTTACCAACATACCTCTTGAAGAATTTGGACGGCAATCCTGATCTTAAGTTAAGCAACACTGAACTTAAGAACCTTTTTTCCGTAGCCACCGCTCAGACCCAATTTTTATATGAGGGTTCTTTTTATGACCAGATATATGGTGTAGCTATGGGCTCCCCACTCGCCCCTGTTCTATCTAATTTATTTATGGGTCATCATGAAAATCCTGGAAAATTTCCAGGACTCCGAGATATTGTTTTACAGACGTTATGTTGATGATACCTTTTGCTTATTTCATACCGAGAATCAAGCATTACTATTTCTCAACTATATTAACTCTAGGCACCCCAACATCAGTTTCACTATGGAAAAAGAAAATAGATCACAGGATACCTTTCTTAGATGTCTTGATCAACAATGATACTCATTTTCCTGTCACTAGTGTTTACCGTAAGAAAACCTTCACGGGCCTACAGTCAAACCGGATGTTCTTTTCTGCACAACTTTGCAGACTTCTGTCGCGACATTGGTAATTTGATTGGCAGTTTGCTCCGAGCAAATTGCAACCGAGCTGGTCAAAGTCGCCGCACCAATTCATCGACAAAGATGTTTCAGGTTCTTGTTCAATACCTTGGCGACAGATATGCGAGCTTTTATGATTATAAAGCAATCAATGATTATCACGAGCTACTCAAGAGGGTCACCACAATGATTCTGTATTTAAAACAACTTCAAGCTGAACAAGTGAGACTCGCGTACAAAGATCTGCAACTTAGAAGTTACATAAATATTGATCCCGCCGAATGTTTACACATGGCAGAAATGCGGTTAGCTGTGGTTCTGATCTGTACAGAAGTGTGGAACTAAAAGTGAGAGAAACTGATTTGCTATTTCTGTTGCAAAAGGAGGTTTAGGATCGCAACATGCAGAGGGTGACAGAAACGAACGCGAAATATATTTACGTCCTGGTGGAAAAAGCATGTGCTCAACTTTGGAGCCAAAGACTCTTGCTTTTCCCTCGAGTAGTGGTTCAGAATTTGGCAAAATAAGCAACTGGAAGACCTCAAAACAAGATCAATTAACCCACAAACTGCAATGTCTCAGTGACAGTAAGCTAGCTATCGAAATGAATATTTGGGAACTTGAGTTGGAAGTGGTAGAGCCACAACGAGTCGGCTCTTACAACACTATCTGTGGCAATTGTCACCAACGCGGACGTAGAGCGGAGGGCAACCAAGGAAATGATTAGTGTAAAGCGCCAGCGTGTACTTCATTCTACAGTTGTGGTCAAAAAAAGAAACATCTAGAACATTTCGAAGAATTGCAAAAAATGAAAAAGCAGCTCAAAGACTGATAAAGAAATTGACAGCGTTGGGGTGGAAAAGAAAAACTTTGAATCTTTCCAGTCTAAGTCTATCTCCGCATTTTCATTAAAATATTTCCTGAAAACGGCGAAGGGAATCCTAGAGTTACAAAAAGATATAGCAACGTTGCGACTGCAATTAATATAAGCCATTTTTTAGCGCCCGTTGAAATGTTTCACAGATCATCCGCTAGACAGTCCAACAATGAACCGGAACTGAAAATTGGAATTTGTTTACGCCGGTTGCAAATTGATTGCGCCAGTTGCAAATTTCTTCCAGCAGACTATCCCAAGGGCAAAATTTCCTCCCTTTTTGAACCGAGGTCGTTTTTCTACAATTGATATAAGCCAATCTTCACCATATTTTTTTTAGCGGCAGTTGAAATGCTTCAGAGATAGTCCAACAGTGAACCGGAACTGAAAATTACAGTTTGTTCGTGACAGTTGCAAATTGATCTCGCCAGTTGCAAATTAGGTTGATTTAGCAATGACGACGGGGACTTCTTCAGGACGGCACGCGCAGCAAGTAGATTCCGCAAGAAACTGGGTCGAGGACGCCGTCGCGTTGTCTTTTTGAACTGATTTAGCAGTAGCAATGAGACGTTTCATTTTCATTCTCGAACAGCCTGAAATAATTTAATGAACAAATTGTAAGCATGGTAAGGTGGATTAATTTAACAACCACGAAGCAGTTAGCTTCTTAATTTGCCTGCATGAGGGCAAGTGTGAAGAATTGAATACATGCTGATGGTGGATTCTGATGGATTTGACAAGTAAGACTTACGTACGAATGATGTTTTACCTGAAATGAAATGTTTTTTATGTCCCACTACGTGTCTTTATTATATTTCACTTTAGTTTACGTCGGTATCTTCCTTTTCGAGTGACCATTAAATAAGATTTCGTGAGAATTTGTGTCGCTTGCGTCATGCTTTCATGTTGAGTTATTTCGTGTTTACTGTCACGAGGTGGCCATGACAATGATAAGTTTCTACTGAACTATGGCTGGCTTAAGTGCTGTCCATGATGCTTTGGTAACAGCTAATGCTTATGATTTGATTGACGATGATGAACTTCTACTCGCTTATTCCTCAAGACCTGTCTTCCCGTATTGGAAATTCTCAAAATTTGACGAAGATGAGTGGAGCACTGTTGAGTGCCAAGCCGAGTTAAGATTTGCAAAAGGTGGCCTTGGTGCTTTGCTAGAATGTTTTGAGATACCAGATAAAGTTGTTTGTGAGCAGAGAACAGTTTGTGGTGGGATGGAGGGACTTTGTATCTTGTTAAAGAGATTGGCTTGCCCTTACCGTTATACGGACATGGTACCTCGGTTTGGACGCAATCCAGCCGAGCTCTGCCTGATTTTCAACACCATTGTAGATTTTATCTATGAACATCATCACTATCGTCTACATAGCTGGGACCAGTTCTTCTTACAACCAGACCAGCTACACATGTATGCTGAAGCTGTGCATCAGCAAGGTGCCCCACTAAACAATTGTTTTGGCTTTATTGATGGTACTGTGCGTGGTATGGGAGACCAAAGCAAAACCAAAGGGTGATGTACAATGGGGACAAGCAGAAGCATTGCATCAAATTTCAAAGTATTGTAATACCAAATGGATTAATTGCAAATCTACATGGTCCATTTAAGGGGAAGCGCCATGACAGCACCATGCCACAGGAAACTGGTGTTGTTAACGACTTGCGTAGGGTAGCCTTTTACAATGGAGATCCACTTTGTCTATATGGGGATCCTGCACATCCTTTGGGAGTACACCTTCAGGCCCCATTTAGGAACATGAACTTGACCCCACAAATGAGTTCATATAATCAGGCAATGAGTGAAGTTCGGGTGTCAGTGGAGTTGTTGTTTGGTAATATCACCAATTATTTTAAATTTATTGATTTTAAAAGCCAGTTGAAAGTGAATGTGAGTGCAGTGGGAAAATTTTATATTGTTTGTGCTCTCCTGGAAAATGCACACACCTGTCTTTATGGCAATATTGTTTCAGATAAGTTTGGCATTCAACCACCTTCTTTGCAGGAATACTTCTGGTAACTCTGATTTTTAATATGATGAGCAAAGTAGGCACACTGTGTAGTGTTAATCAGGGAATCTGATGTGAAATAATTACCATACAAGTTGCTTTTATAAACATGATTTTTAATTTTTCATGCATCATCATAACTGAAGACATCAATAATAAGAGTTTTAACACCAAATTTGAGGGACACAGTCACACACCTAAGCAGCAGGTTGTTGGGTTTGGTCATAAAATATTACGATTCACACTTCATTCAAATTCCTTGCACTAAAGTATTGTAAGGAAATTTAAACAATATATTATGTCACTATATTCCTTTAAAAAAGCACCAGAACAGGGTGGCTTTATTGAAGGGAGGAGGCGGGGAGCACTTATTACAATGGGACAAAAACTGTTAGAACAGACACTTAGTCACATACATAAACTTGATTAACGTGATTGAATCTGACTAAAGGAAAAGAACCTTCTCTTGTATTTCAAAATATTGTAAATTTCTCGTAAGACTGGACCTGGACAGGATTTAACAGCCTTTTGATATCTCTACTATTTGAAATGTTTATCAGTTTTGTGGTTGACTGGACCGGAATTAAGTGAAGGGGAGGGGAGAGAGGCTGGTGGCTGCTTTTTGCAGAGTATGGGTGCTTCTTTGTAGAAATATGGTGTTTTGCATCTGATTCCCATGTGTGTTCTGTTTTTTTAATTAGTGCGAAGTCCATCAATATTTAATCCCAAAAAGAACTCAACCAATATTTTCCTATTATTATATGGCCGTGTCTCAAAAGGACTGGAAACGATCAAATTCAAGAACCTGAGTGGCTAAAATTGATATTGACGGCGGTCTAGATTTTCCCATCTAGACCGGCATCTAGACTGATTTAATGTAACATTTGTCCTCAAAAAGTTACAAACAAAAGAAGAAGAAAAAATTGGCTTGTTCCTGTTAATACAGTACTAAATGGAAGAAACAGTAGCCCTGAACTTGGAAGCAGGTAAAGACAATGAGCAAACGTTGCAAATTTGAGTCCAGCCGAGAAAGCTACGAGCAAAGATGAAGTCAAAATTGAGAAGTTTTTGCAAGTGCAAAAATCCAAAAACTCTCAATACAAGACTAAGGGCGACTTAAACGCAAGAAAGGAATTTTGTGAGTCAACGAAAGAGTCTAGAGCAATTGAAAACATACCTGCCAACGAGCTCGACCTTCCTTTGTCTGAATTTTTTATCTCCGCTCGTAAACAAGATGGGACCGAGTACGAACTGTGTACATCAAGCGGCTTCCAGCGAAGTTTTCAACGCCACTTGCGTGAAAAAGGAAGTCTGATCAACAAAAACAAAAACAAATGAAGATGCCCAGTTGAATTTTACAAAGTGTTTCGAAGCCATCGTTCCGAAGCCATGTTAGATCCAGATGCTCCTTTTTATCTCGCCGTAAATCACCGACGAAAACCAAGTGACGAAGTAGGGTATCTGGACAGGCCCCTCGGAAAGAATGAAATTGGCAAGTTCCTCAAAAACGCTTTGCTCCAGCCAAACTCGATGAAACAAACAAGAAGGTTTCTAATCACTCCGTTAGGAAGACCAGTGTTGTACGACTCCTCGAAGCAGACGTTCAGACAAATTTCGTTGCACAGCTAAGCGGTCATAAAAATTTGAAAAGCCTCGACAGCTAGCATTCAGCATCTCTCAAGCGACAGCGAGAAATGTCTACTGTCCTGAATCGTGGACCAGATACATCCGCTCAGTTCGAAGAAAACCAAGTCAGTGCCTCCACTACAACTCAGCAAAATGTCTTCACAGTCCAACAAATCCAACCTCAAGCAATTTTTGAAGGCTGCACATTTAACATTAACGTTTTCTGTGGTGATCAGTCAAAGATCGCAAGGCTGAATGAGAACTTATCGCTGAGCGATCGCGGCACAGACAGGCATTAAAATTTGTTGCACTTTTGGTCGCATTTTAGAAAATTTTCGTTAAGCCTGTAGGAAAACAACGGTTATTTTGTCTTCATTCATTGACGAAGTTTGTACAAAGCTGTACTTTGAACAGTTGTTTTTGTCCCGTTTGGACTGGAGACTAGTGACAGAAGTAAGCCAGCTAAATGCTTGAGCCCGCGCAGGGGAACAATACACTTTTTACCTTTTGCTTTCCTGTTTGGCCATATAATAAACATCTTATTAACCGAGCTAGGTCGGTCTGTATGGGAGAATCTTGACCTCGGTCGCTGGTACAGACCTCACTGCGTTCGGTCTGTACTGGCGACCTCGGTCAAGATTCTCCCATACAGACCTCTCGCTCGGTTAATAAGAGCTAAATACTGACCCAACATTCTACAATCAATGACAAAAGGTCTTGGGACAAGTCTTCCAAATTATACTATTAACTGCTGATTTAGTCAGTGACCTAACTACAGCACATTTTACTCCCCCACACCCTCCCCCCATATGATGTTGAAGTCCCATGAGGCATTTTTCTTACACAGGCTCAACATTGCAGGGGAGTGGGGGTTAGTGACTGGATATTTTCATTCTCAATTACCATGGTTCTGTTGCATGTGTATGAATGCATCGTGAATTCAAATTTTTTCCAAGGCTTTTTGTCCATGATTGGAGTACAATAAATTTGCTGGCAGCATACTTCTTACTTTTATAGGAAAATTAAGTGCATGTTACTGAGATGTGCATGTTACTGATATAAACTGTTTTTTTTTTTTTTCATGTCACTTTCTTGTTAGTTCCACCAAAAATCTCCAGAAAACAATTAAAAGGATTATACTTAACAAAAAGTCCGAAAGTTTTAACAATGTTTATTTTCCCATAAAGTGTTAAATTTCTTCTCTTCCAACTGTTAAGTGTCTTTTCTAAGTTTCGGATTTTTTCTGCAAAGTTTAACTCGTTTGTTTTATTTGTCATACGAGAAGAAAATACCAAGAGCTTTTATTGGGTCCCGCGGCTAGCGAAAGCCGAAGGGTGTTTCGGTTTTATTTTTCCATCGACCAAGCCACATTAGCCGAAGGGTGTTTCGGTTTTATTTTTCCATCGACCAAGCCACATTCCCTCAGACTTCGTAGTGTTAATTTCTAAGCCGGAGAGGTTTTTGAAGTTATCAAGTAGAGTTAGCAGGTGATCAACAGAATCAAGATCACGAACAAAAACAGTGGTATCATCGGCATATAGAGAGACTTTAATTTCTTTCTCACCTACATTAATGCCTTTAATGGCGGTATCATTCTTAATTGCTCTCGCGAGTATTTTTATGCCAATTATGAACAATAGTCCGGACAAGGGACAACCTTGTCTAACACCTTGTTCTACGGAAAAAAATTCTGACGCAAATCCATTATTAAGAACACAGCTAGAAACATTGTTATACAAAATGTTGACCCAATTTTTTAACGCAGCTGTTAATAAAATCCCATTCAATAGTATCGAAGGCTTTCCTGAAGTCTATAAAAAGAGTGATTCCAGGAATGTTGTTTTCTTCTGTGTACTTCATGATGTCGGAAATTAAACGAACATTTTCACCAATGTACCGGTTTTTTATGTAACCGGTCTGATCAGGGTTAATTATTTTTGGAAGAACTTTTTCTAGCCGTTTAGCAATTACTTTTGTTAAAATTTTATAATAAGTATTAAGAAGAGATATTGTTCTGAGGTTGTCGAGTACAGTGGTATCTTTGCTCGGTTTCGGGATGAGTGTTATAATTCCCCGTCTTTGAGAGATCGATAATTTTCCGCTACCATAGGCATAATCAACACATTGTAACATATTGGAGTGCAGTTCTTTCCAAAAGTGTCTATAGAATTCTGCTTGGAACCCATCAGTACCTGGCGATTTTTCATTTTTGAACTCGTTTAACGCTTTTAAACATTCCCCTTGCGTCACTTTTCCCTCACACGATAACCTATCGTCATTTTCTAACGGAATGATCCTTTCTGTAAAACTGCGGAGAGGATCGTTTAAAGTCGAAGGTCTGTAGTTAGTTGAAGTGTAGAGAGTTTTATAAAAGTGCATTTGTTCCTGTAGGATTTTGGATTGGTCGTTGGTACAACTGCCATCTGAAAGTTTCAATTTTGTGGTTGTCTTTTTTTCATAGTTTCGTTTTTCGAAACCATAGAAATATCTCATGTTTCATTCCCCGTGCTCATGCCACCTGACTTGTGATTTAAACAAATGTTTGTAGGTGATTTCTGGCATTTCTTTGGATGGTTCGCTTTCGAGCGAGGTGGGATCGTCAAGACTTTGGCTTTCTTGAGCAAGAACACTCTGCTGTTGGACTTGATCGTTTCTCCATTTCACGGGGATTTTGTTAAAGGTGTAACTCCGGCCGCTTACTACGAGCTTGTCACCAACAATGGATGCTTTGACACCGGACCGCTTTGACTTTCTTTAATGCTGGAACTAGAAAATTCTTTCGAATTTCGCGGACGTGGAAGGGACAAACTCGATAAATTAAGTGCCATAGAATCTCGTATGGAAGACAACTTCTCCAATCCACACACACAGATAGCTGAACTTTCTACTGAATTTAAACTTGAAATTGCTGGCGTCAAATCAACACTGAATGCACTCGAGAAATCCCTCGTGGACAAGCATCCAGGACTTACAGCAAGAGTCTAAAGCCCTTAAAGACTCCAAAACCACTCATCAAAACATGATGGACGAGCAAATTACAGAAATCCAAAGTCTGCTCTGATAAAGATCCAAGCCGAGAACGAGAAGCTTAAACCCGCTTTGGAAGAAGCCCAAGAGAACCTCGTCACTCTTGAGAATTATACAAGACGAGAAAACTTGCGTTTCATGAATATTCTCGAAAGTCGAGGCGAAAACTGCCAGGATATCATTTATGATGTTTTAGAAAATGATCTCAAAATGAACATAGACGGCATACGTTTCCATGCGGTTTACGGCGTTGGCAAACCACCAAACAATGTCGGTACTCCTCCTTGCCCTCGCCCGATCATTGCAAGATTTGTTGTGAGAGAGGACAGGGATGCTGTATTCAATGTAAAAAACCGGCTCAAGTCCTCAGCCAGATACGGTAATGCCTTTATCACCCAAGACTTTGCTCGGGAAATTCAGAAAGAAAGAAAAACCCTAATACATGCCATGTTTGCTGCTAAACAAGCTGGTCACGACGCGAAGGTAGTAAACAGATCTCTTTTTATTGATAACAACGTTTTTAACAAATATTCCACTTGAGTATCAAGTAACTTCTACTTAACATACTGATTCAGTTACGGCATTTCAAGACGACAAATTTAAGCAAAGACAAAACCGAGCCGGGAAAATGTCTCTATCTCATCAAGCTAAGTGCTTTGTTCATGTTTTTATATAAGCGCTATGCAGTTGTGGTCTGTATGTCTATTTTGCCATACTTCGTTTACCTTATATGTTACAGTAACCCACTTCGCTTGAAATATGCCTCTTCTTTTTTTGTTCCTTCATATTCCTGCAGCATGCATTTAACGAAAACATTAAATTATTTTTCGTCCCAATTTAAAATGTGCTAACAAAATTCCGTGGGTAGAAACCTGTGTTTATTTATCACTCCGTCTGGCTTGTGTTCCTTTAATCCGCCAACAAACTGAACACTGTCAATACTGCCAATGCTTTCGACCTAAAATGCCTGTCGTTAAATGTCAGAGGTCTTAATAAATCGATCAAATGCCGAACTGTGTTTCGCTGGCTATACAAACAAAATCATCATGTCATGTTTTTGCAAGAATCATACTGCTCCAAAGAGCTTGAAACTATCTGGGAAAACGAACAGGGTGGCAAGGCTTTCTTTAGTCACGGCACAAACCACAGTAAAGGTGTCATAACACTAATTAATCCCTCTGTGAATTTCAAAGTTGAAAAGGCCATTCCTGACAAACAAGGAAGGTTCATTATTCTAAAGTTGTCACTAGAAGAGAAAGTTATTGCAAGAGATACAACTCAAACAACAGCTGTCACCTTTTTCTAAGGCATTTTCTGGCCCTGATTACAGCAATAGTGATGCCAGCAAAAAATTATTGAATTACGAATCAATATCTGATATGTTCTATTCGATATTTAGAACAGAATTCTCTCCCTGGGATGTTTATTTGCAGCATGGAAAAACCGGTGTAATGTTTCACTTTTTTTTTATATTTCATATTTTAAGGGATACAGATACTAGGGCTACAATAAACATCTGGTGTAATGTTTCATTTTTACCTTACTACAGATACTATGGATATCAAGAAATTAACAATTTTTTGTCCATTTCTGTTTGGGGTAAGCTACCAAATTACATTCTCAGTATATGCACTTGGTAAACAAGTTGACAGTGGTTTTCTACCTGACAACTGCTTTGAAAATACATGTAAGATACAGGCAACACACACAATAGGTGACCTTTTGAACACTCTCTTCACATTAGATCGCAAACTCTGCCACATCACACTGGAGAATTTGCTAGGAAAGATGATGGAGAAAGCCAGAATCGTGCCTTATCTGACCAACCATTCATTGAGAGCAACCACCGTCACTGTTTTGTCTGCAAAAAACATTGAAACTCGTAAAATTAAGGCTATCACGGGGCACAAGAGCAATTCAAGTATTGAAAGCTACTGCAAGCGACTGACACTCAATCAGTTCAAGCAAATGTCAACAGCGCTCACTTCCTCCATCAACGGAGAAGAAACTCCCGAAACTTCAATTTCTTGTGAACAACATCCACAGCGTCTGTACTGTATCCAACAGGCGACCAAAGATTACCGTTGGGGAGACACGAGGAAACCTTTCCCCTTTCCAATTGTCTAAATCCTGGAGCGATTCTTCCTTCTGGAAATTTTAAGAACTGCTCCTTTACTTTCAATGTCAACGCTGTTTAACTTTTTTGGTTGAACTGGCCGCAATTTGGCTTCTTGTTAAACATTTAAAGCCTGTTTTTTTCCCTGAACATGGCATTGGGAACGAGCACAAAGCATTTTCATTTCTTTCTGGCATGCCAGTTTATCGACTAACCATGTGACCTGCACCAGACTGCGCATCTGTGTTCATTGGCACGTGAAAATTGAAACAAACAAATAAAATTTACATTTTTCCGGTCGTTTTATTGTTTTTCTCTGATAATCATCTGAGTAATTCTATCACATGACTACCAGAGCGGGAGATCCCATGAGATAGCACAGCGCATGCGCAAGATCATTGTATAGCTTGCATCGTCAGCAAGATCACGTCTGGACGATTGTCGTTGGAATTACACTTGAAAATACTGCTTAGTCTTATGCAGTAAGGCTCACATAAGCATACAGCGAGTCAACGTAGTTGACCCCATCTTAATCTAACTGTTCACACGTTGTAACTACTCGCACTTCAACGTAGTTGAAGTCGGACGATTTCCCGCCCAAACTTGAGCATGGCGTACGCGGACGGCCCAAGTGAAGACGAACTTTTGAGAGACGAAAGCACACCGGGCCCTACATCTACAGGGTCAATGTTCGCCGCTGTTCTCCAGGAGATGAGCCTGCTGAATTTAGCGACGATTCCCCTGAGAGGGAAAACAATGTTACGAAGTCACTCGACCAACGAGTAGCCAAGCTAACAGCTAGCAGGTCATCAGAACCAAATGTTTTGGCTGATATCGCTCACGATCTAGATGCCAGTGAGAAAACTGGCCCTGCTGCCAGCGAGGGTCTGGCAGGTATCGTAAACTCTCTTTTGAATGAGAAGTTGCCGGACAAGAAGATCCAATCGAAGATTGATATTTGCCCTCGACAACAAAACGTGACAGGCCTCAGAACGCCTCGTGTAAATCACCTAATATGGAACCAAATATCCGCTACGTCGAGGACAAAAGATTCCAGAACCCAAAAATTGCAGAATGCATTGGTGGCGGGCGCAGTTGATGATTAAAGCAACGACCTAGTCCTTGAATCTGCATTGAAGGACAACAAGGATTTGGTCACGTTCATGACTCTCCAAGTAGGCAAAAGATATCACAGATGCCAACCGACTCACTAAAAAAGTGCGTCCCTCAGCCCCACAGGCTAGTCACAGCTGTGATAGAAATAATTGTCTTGATGGTAGCAAAATCTAAGGACACCACAGCAACAACCGCCATGCTCTGTATCGGGGGAGAAACAATTTTTTATCCAAAGGCCAACCTCCTCGGGGCCGGAAAAAAGAGGGGACCACAAACAAACAATAAACATTGGGGTAAGCTCACATGATAACGTTGCAGTCTTACCTGACCTTACGACCTTTCACGCAGGCAATCTGAGAGAGTGTTTGCCTAGTTGGTGTAAAATTACAAGTGATATAAACATATTAGACTATGTATCTGGTGTAAAAATTTCTTTTCGAGAAGGCCTTGTGCCCTGTCAAGCACATTACAGGCCGAGTGTCTTAAGTGCTCAAGAAGAGCTTATAGTTCAACAGGAAATTAAAACCCTTCTAGAAAAAGGAGTAATTCAACGTTCGCATCATGAACCTTAATTTTTAATTAATTATTTTTTATTTTTTACATATACAATTTGTTAGGCGCATTTGATCATATACACATGCTAATTTGCGCCATACAAATATTGATTATTATTATTATTATTGAACCTGGTGAATTCATATCTACAATTTTTCTTAGACCCAAATCTGATGGGTCTTTTCGAATGATCCTCAACCTTAAAGAGTTTAAGAGCGGCGGTCAGAAAATATCAAGCATTTGGTGGCAGAACTCGAGAAATCAATTTCGCTCATTTTCTGGCTACAAAAAGCCTTTAAGTAGAGAACAAATTTGCCGCCTTCAGTTTTCTCTAGGAGCGCTTAACGTTCTAGAAAACTGAGATAAACAAATTTGACCCGCGAGGATCCCGAAAGTACCCGCACGGCAGTGTGAAATTAATATTCTGAACTGACTCTTCATCCGGAAGGAAAGAAGATCCATGGTATTTTTATACTCGGTATTGACAGCGGAAGCACCGCACGTTTATAGCAAAGTTTGAACTAGACTTAACCATTATTAATAAAAGCAAACAGAGCTTAGGAAAATGTCCCTTTTCTAAACAGGAAAAATCCCGCAAAAACGGATAAATTTTAAAGATAGTTTTCGCTATGTGGTATAACGCCGATTTTTCTTAAACTTTGCCTTTTAAGTAATGTAACGTTGTTCTTGATAATGTATTAAAATCAGCCTGGGTTTTGAATTAAGCACTTTACACGACCGTTTTGAAGTCACCATAATTCGTTTAAAATTCCGACAACGGCTAAATAAACAACCGTTGTTGCGTTACCGTGACAATAAACAGACTAATTTTACATATACCAAAAAAGCGTAATGAAAACAAATTTCTTTTAATCTTTAATTACAATAAGGTAAAGTCCGGTCTGGGAACCGATTTTTCTCGTTTGCGTTGTGAGATTTTTGCTTATAAAACCATATCTAGTAAGGAGCAGTAAGCATCTCGATGTCCATTTCTTGAGTTCGCTCAGGTGTCAGATTGCCAATGAAACCGCATCAAAGGGAAATCTGTGGGGTTGAAGTTCTCCCCTATGACTATGGTAAAATGCTCGCTGAAATAAAAATTGGAGCCCGGTCAAACTTTCCTATTCTGTTTTTAATTCGCTAAATAGTTAGGGTTGCGTTTTACAAATTCCGAAATCACCAATAATCAGTGAATATTAATAATATCACGCACTGGTGTTTACCAAAGTAAATTGAATTAGTAAAGTAAATGTAAGATAAATTCAATTAAGGAAACTGGAAAATATGTCACTTTAAATTTGGTCTGATATTCTTGTGCTGTCATGGAAGCATGGAGGTGGTCTTTTAGCTCCTTGGTCGGAGGTCCTTGCTCTTACGACCCCAGAGACAGGAGCAGATCAACTAAAGTAAACTACTGCAAAAGGAACATCGCCGGTCACAAGGCTTCCTTGTCAATAGCCGATGTAGAAACCGAAATTGAACTTATTCTGACAAGAATGTTTATCTCCTTCACCATGAATGTTCATCTCCTTCACCTTTCGGAATTGACGATTTGTCTTCGACACCGTTCGTCTCTGGGCATTGGCTGGCGTCGAGGTCAGTTCAAATAAGTGTCAAACTTCTCCGCCGGTATCAAGCCATGACAGCCAGGCGCAAAAAGCCGCAAAACTAGAACGAGGACTTGAAAAAAATTCGTGTTATTTGCTATGGAAGAAACTAGGACTGTTTATTCCAGTTGGTTCAGGTATGCGTTTACATAATTTCCATTACCTTTTATGTATAATAAACTGTAAAAACGTCTGATGTAACACTTTACTTTTTTGCACATTCAGTCTTTTCCAGCACAAAATATTAGTATTCAGATGTATTTTCAGTTCATCAGATGCGGAGAAAGCCGTTAATTAGACTAAACGTGAAGTTTTCAGTGTTATTTATTTATTTATTTATTTATTATTTTTATTTTCTGTGCTTGGAACCCTAGTCCTAGTGCTACTGACTGTGGTGGACAACTTTTTGTTCACTACCTCGTAAAAAGGTCCTTCTCTTGAGGAAAGTAAGACATCATAGTTACAGCTTTTCAGGCTTGTGTAACGCCCATGCTAAAGACTTATTATCCCTATTAAAGGAAAGTATTGAAAACTTTTCAATTGAAGGAAAAGAAGCCTGGTCCCAGCTCTTAAAAGTGTGAAGTTTGTGTCTTCGCCACGCCCTAATGCTAGGAGTTTTAGGTCTGCATGCACCTTCCTTTAATCTTTAGAACAAGGGAAGCAGCTTATGACGGTCTAAGTGAAATGAAGAGGCTGAAATTAAAAAGAAATAAGGTTATGTATTTAATTAAGCCACCCCCACCCCCCTTTCCCCTCTATCTTAGGAAGATGTAAAATTTCGCTCTACACTTAAATCAGTGAGTGTATCTTTTTAAGTCTGTTCCTCCGGTGTATCTTTCGCATTGACGGTTTTTGTTGCTGGTCGCTACGAAAAAGAAAATTCAATAAAGAACTACGGGTACTAGTCATTTGCGCAAAAGTTGTCACAAAGAGTTCGTTATTCCAGATAAGCAGCTGGTATATAAAGCCATACTGTTAAACGCGTCCGTAACAAGGGGAGGGGCAGGGGGGGACTCGAGCCCCGACCCCCCCCCCCCCCAGAATTTTAAGAAGCGTAAAAAACAATGTGTCTGACGCTGCAAGTGCCTTTTCACAACCCTTAATAAATTGTTTATTACCTGACAGTTTCCTCCGCTAACATTTGGCTTTTATACAACAGCAGCAAAGGCAGTCCTTCCTTGTGAATCGGAAATAAGAACCAAAATCCTCATGACCGATTTGTGTCTTTTAGTAGGGAGTTAAAGATAACCTGACGGTGATGGTAGCGAATTCGAAAACACAAAGAGAATTCGCGTTCTTTTAAACTTCATCGCGATAATTCCAGCTCCCACCTTTTTTTTTTTAATTTTAGACAAATCTTCCTGCGGACATATTCTTACTGCCTGATTCCAAGTTCACTGGAAAAAGAGAAAGGGAAATTTGTCGTCGTCTTTTTACGTCACTCTTTAAACGTGAACAAGTTTGGCAATTTCACGTGGTAGTCCGTACAGTGACGGCAAAGGGTTGAAAAGAAGTTTAATGTACCAAAAAGTGTGATGCAAGTGCAAAGTTATTGTTTTGCTTACTATATCTGCCCCTTTTTTGATGTTTCCAATTTGCTTTTCCCATCCCAGTTGTTTTAGCCTGATAAAGCAATTCTTCCCGCCCCCCACCCCTTCCCTACTGCCTACTGCCATATCTCAGTGACCATCTAACTAATTTGCATATTTGCTGTCACGCAACATTGTTAGACATGTCTGAATCTTTTCGATTTCTTCTCTTCCCGTCGATAATGGTTAAAAGGAAGCGAGGGGAAAACAGAAATCTTTCTGATAAAGCAAGATAGGAGCATTATTGAAGGCCCTGAAGCTGTAATTAGCAGTTTGCCCGTTGCGTCGGTTTGTTTTCACTGGCAGTCATTTGGTCGCCAAACGATGTCGTGGTCGAAATTAGCCAACTTTAATGATCTTTTGTGAAAATCTCAATGGAGAACCCAGCCTGATATTTAGGTATGAAGTACATCAAGGCAATTGTTACTGAAAGCCAAAGTGTGAGAATATTTCGAGTTATACCACATACTGAAATGTGTGCTTGACCTTTGACACTACATTACAGAGTAAACCAGCTGTAAAAATATGCCGCTGGTTTTAAATTGTTTAAATTTGCCAGATATCATAACAAACACAAATTCATCGGTTATCGTATCAGAAAGAGATTGTCTTTCGATATAAGAAATCCCGATTTTCGTACGCTTCTTCTAAAACAAACGGGGAGACAATGAAAAGTGGCGATTTTCCGGTTTTAAATTCAATCATTTTTCAGTTCACAAGGCTTCCATCGATTTTCCTGATTTTCTCAAAACGCAAATGTTTCTGGCCAATTTAAGCCACACCATGATTCTTACTTTCGTAAAACCTTATTATGGACAAAAGATGAAAGAAATCGACTCTGCTAAGTTTCGCCAGAAAATTCAGATTTTGCTCGATTTTTCCTGACCGCCGCTCTTAATAAGTCAGAGGAGCACCATCATTTTAAAAAGGACACTCTTGAAACAGTTACAAAAATGATTAAACCAGGTTGTTATATGGCATCAGTGGATCTAAAGGATGCCCATTACACCGTGCCCATACAGAAAGACCACCAAAAGTTTTTGAAATTTGAATTTAAGGGTGCCTTTATAAATATACTTGCTTCCCTAATGGCCTCTCGAGTACTCCACGCATTTTTACAAAGATGCTTAAGCCAGTTTATTCAACACTACACAACCAGGGCCATATAAGCATGGGCTATATTGATGACTCCTATTTCCAAGGTGACACCAGGGATGAATGCAAGCTCAACATTGTTAGCACTGTGAACCTGTTCACTAAACTAGGTTTTTACACTCACCCCAACAAATCAGTATTTCTCCCTATTCAAACACTGACATTCCTTGGTTTTATTCTTGATTCAGTAAAAATGACAATCTCACCAACACCAGAAAAGATAGATAAGATCGTTAAAGCTTGCCGCAAGATGGTACAGAAGGCCACACCCCTAATTTTTGACGTAGCCAGGGTAATCGGCCTCATCGTCTCCTTGTTCCCAGGGACAGAGTATGGACCTCTCCACTACAGGGGACTTGAACACGATAAAACAAATGCACTTGCAGCTAATGCAGGGGATTTCAATATGCCAATGGAATTGTCTGAGGCATCAATTCAGGAACTGCTTTGGTGGATTACATAGGCACCACGGGCCCAGAAGCACATCTGCTACCCTACACCCTCAATGATTATACAGGCAGATGCTTCCAAAAAGGGATGGGGAGCAGTATTTGATGAAACAAAGATTGAGGGGAGGTGGACCCCATCGGAGGCTTTAAAGCTTATCAATCTGTTAGAACTGCAGGCAGCATTTTTTGGCCTTAAATCCTTAAAGGATCATACTAGGGGAATACATATTCAGCTGCAGTTAGACAACACAACGGCAGTTGCCTATGTTAATAACATGGGGGGTTCTAAATCTCTTGAGTTAGACTAACTAGCTAACGACCTGTGGGGATGGTATATTTCTCGGGAGATATGGGTTTCTGCGGTCCATATTCCTGGAATATCAAATATCGATGCATGGGATACTAAGAGACTTTGCAAGTTTAATGTCTCAAAATAGCAGATGCCATACTGTCATTACTTGACATGATGGGTTTGTCATGGGCATGTGATCTCCAATTCTATCACATGACTACCAGAGTGGAAGATCCCATGAGATTTTAAAGCCTTCGAGCAGCCACATGCAAATGAAGAAACTGGAGGTGTATAGTAAGATGTAAACATTTACTACACCAAGTTATCTGTGAGGTGATAGAATTGGAAGATTGAACGAGACTTACTGTAAGTTGAAGTTTGATTGAGATTCTATCAAATGATGGACAGAGCAAGGAGAAATAAAGATAACTACATTTACTCGCGTTGAAGATTACCAGTCCCTTATAACGAAGACAATTGGAACAGCTTCAATGATACAGGCTTCCAACACTTCACATCCAGTGTTCATTAGGTTCCCAATGTTAACACTGCAAACTATGACTGACAATGTCCTCTATTATGTTGCACACAGGATAGGCTCTTATAATTTCAGCTTTTGAACAATCAGAAGCCGCAAGAGCCAAAAGTCTGAGCGCCACTCGTTTTAAGAGTGTGAAATTTTCCCCATGACACAATGCTTAGCTGTCTTGCATTTTCCGTCAAAGCAATAGAAAAAATTACTTCTTTGGAAAACCATTGCTCAAAAAGTTGAAGCAACATCTTTACAACATCTTTCATATCCACAGTTCACAATTCCTGATACTGATGGCTCAAAAATCCGAAGAAATCATGCCTGACCCAGGCGCCATCATTTGACTTCGCCGAGACAGGCTGCTGGGCGCCAATTTAAGTGGATGTGACGTCAATTTTTGTTGAGTGATTCTGATACGAAGATTTGACGAGTATCCGCCCTGTGTACAACAAATAAAAATTGTTTTCTAAAAAGAATTTGACAATCTAAAGTTTCATTCGACGGTGATGCGACGGTTACAAGCTATAGTCCAGTACCAGCCCCGTACGTCCTAACTTCATGGTGGTAGTCAGATGTAAAGGTCTATTTTTTTGGGAGCAAGCGGATTTACATTTTTGCCTAATTAATGATGCCCAAACATATGAATATAACGACCGAACAAAAGAATTGTGACATTTATTTTTAACAAGCTTCCTGTGAAGAAAATTAGTACTCTGTAAAATGACCCTTCAGTACGTTCAAAGTCAAATAAGATAACTGTTAACACATTCCTGGAAGGGTCTCTTCTGCTCTGTTAAAGCTATCATAATATGACCATTAAGAAATGACGTTGCGAACAGCTGGATGGGTGACTACGTAAAGGATTGTTAATACAGAGCATGACTACTGACATGAACGCGGTGTTTGCACTACATTGCCTATAAGCAATTTGAATGAATCAGTTTATACCAAAGGCAACCACGAACGAGGCTGGAAGTTGATTTGTCCAGAAACTCGGATGATTGCCTCTGGAACAAAGTTTTAGGCGATGGTCGCACAAACTATTTTATTTTTAACCAATTAATTTTTTTTCCTGTAACTCGGCCCAGGTTTCACGCAATATGCGTAAAAATTGGCTTTGTTGGCCCACCAGTTGTGAACATGTCAGACAAAACTGAAATTCCAATTGTTGAAGTTGAAAAATACTCAATTTTATACGACAAAGGCCGTCAAGATTTTAAACAGAAAAGGAAAAATGCATGGAAACGTATTGTACATGGTGTAAGATCAACAGGTAAGTAAATAATTGTTTACGTGTGATTTTATTATGACTGGAACTGAGAAATTTGGTACGCGAATGCTTGCATCACATAGACATTGGATGGTGTGACCGATATTGAGCTTTCCTGTTTGAACGTTCTATCTGCTATGTTTTGGTTATTATTACTTTATATCTGATTTGCTTGTCCAAAGCATGCATCTGTTAACAGGTGACCTCTCCTGCTGGTGACACAAAGTAATTTTTCAATGCTCCTCTGGTATACATGGCTTCCGTTTGGGGGCAATGCCCTTCTCGGCTGAATAGTCTCAAAATACCATCACAAATATCCTCATCTGGTACTTCTAGGTAGTCATCCTGGGTACCACCAACACCCGTGTGATCTTGCCTTCGTAGCATGTTGTGTAGAACAATGGCAGCTTCAACAGCTGATTCAACGTTTTCAGGTGACTGTGGTATTTTCTGTTGATAAATTCGCTATCGATTGGCCAGTATTCCAAAGGCATTCTCCGATATACTCCGTGCTCTTGACAACCTGGAGTTAAAAATGGATTTATCATTATCTAAACGTTTTCCAGGAAATGGACGCATGAGATTTTGCACAAAAGGGACTGCCTCATCTGCAAAAATCACATGTGGAATATACCCCAGGTGCTCAGCGTTCGGAAAGTGGTTAGTCGTCTGGAAGACCAAGTGAACCACGCTGCAGCTTTTTGCACAGTCCACTCTACCTAAAAATGCCGCCGTCGCGATTCGAGCCATACGAGCTATTGTCAACAACAGTGAAACAATGTGCATGATTTTGAATTTTTCTTATTTATCATCATCATTTATTTATTTGCCTTAATAAAAAAAGAAGAAATGATAGAATTTAAGATAATGGCAAAGGGACCTCAAGAAACCACCAGGCTTATAAGAGAGGCCACTTCGGCTGTCATTAATAAATAGAAATATTTAAATATTTCGATCCAGAGTTTGGAGGGGCATGGATTAGTAAACGTTTTCCATCAAGGGCCATTATACAATGAGGAAAGTGCCAGTACTCACTGTATCCGTTGGCTATTTGGATCCATTGTTGAGGTGATGGGGCTGGAAGGTCAATTGGTTGTAGACCTCACGCCTATTGTTGATGCTGCTGCTATCCCAACACGATATCTGAAGCCTATGGTGTTGCATTAATCACCTGTCGAAATCTGCAAAGGAAAGCATCTATTTATTTTTCTTTTTCCAGTAGTCACTGGAGAAATGTACGGGATGGTTTGTGAAAATATTGTTGGAAACTTATCCCAAAAAGCGGTGACAGAGCCAGAAAGGTCAAGTATGTTAAGATGCTGACTTTCCTAATACCCTTTCCTCAGGACCGCGAGTATAATGTACTTTTGCAATGCTTAGTTAGGGTTTATATTTGATCTGTTCTGGGAAATATATGAAAAAAGTAGCACCATGTCCAATTTGCAAAACTCCAATGACGAATGTGTAGAGTCTATGGCAGCCAGTAAAGAGGATGCGTTGGGTGTAATTGAGGGAATAAGGGACGAGGATGTTGAGGAGACAGAATCACCATCACCAAAGAGCGAAGGATCTACAATGATTGTCTCTTCTGTAAGCGTATTATATTTTAATGGTGGCAAAGGTAAAAAAGGTGGTGCAAAATGCTGTCATGCTGAGGTGGAAAGGACCTTTTGTGAGTACTTGAAGAAGTCAAGTACTCCAGTCAAAATCCAAGAGAGACAAGATGACTTGAATCTTTTCATACAATCCATGGCCTGCACAATGCGAAAGTTGCCCGCCAATCAAAAGGCTGAAGTGAAGCTCAATACACATAGTATTGTCCACAAGGCTGAAATGGACTCCCTTTATCCAACACCTACACCTCAGTCGACATGCCCTATGAGGGTTCCCCCTGCAAGCCCCTGCACATTCAGGCCCATATCAGAAGCCCTGTGTGTTCCCTTAGGAAGTTCATATGAAACTTGTTGCCAATTTGACTTCTGCGTATGCAACTAATGTCAATATGCCATTACCTTCTGGTTATGAATCTGTTCTTACACACACTAATTTGCAATGATGACTTCATTTCCTCATTATATTCTGATCTCAATAAAGTGAAATAGTACATTTGAGTATACGTTAAATGTTTTTTTACGCCGACTGGAACTCACCTCAAACAGATGGCAAGTCGCTCTCTTGGTGTAATTGCCTTGCGCCAGTTGGTGTCTTCCTTTAGAATATCATCATCAGCACGTAGACGAACTGTGCCCCTGTCATTCTGAAGTAGCTATGAAACTTGTCTGGGAGAAATGAAGTTCCTTTTCTAGGTGGTGGTATTCGCCATAAATATGACACGTCTGTAAAACTGGGTATACAGATATATGCCTGTATCTCTTCTTCCTTCTCATCCTCCATGTGAAGAGGAAAATACCAAAATGTCATCAGAATCTGTGACTGAGGCATTTGATGTCATTTTCATAAGATGATGCATGGCAGCACACATTGCACCGTTCACAGCCCAAATTACCTCATTCTGTAACTGTTGACACATTCTTGCAAGTGTTTCTTCTGTTCCACGATGGATCTTTTGAAAAAACTATCTTTTTAATGAAGACAAGATCTCGTCCAGACAAAAAAAAGTGTGGAAAATAAACTTAACACGTTGCTTGAGGATAAAAAACGTTTCTGCATGGATCGTAAAAAGACTGGGTGGAACACGTGCTGACGTCATGGCCGCAACAGAGTAGAAATTTGTGACATCATATAAATCTTGCTTTTTCATATCAAACTTTGGGTTTGATTTTTGGTCGACAATGGCACGATCTCATTTTCCTTTTATAGGCATTTCAATTGTTTGCAGCTTTGAGCGTCTTTTGTTTGTAGAACAAAGGTCTGAAAGAACCGACTCGTAGCCAACTTCCGACCGCGAAATTCAAAATCTTCGCTGATGACCGATTCTAAAACAATTGATTTTGTCTTACAGTGTTTGCAGTGTTTACTGCTCGAATAGTTATATCGTCTGGCAATGCAAATTTAAAGTATACCACAGAAAACAAATGCGCCCTTGATCAAAACAGGGACACTTATTGTTCCGCCTGTTATTACTTTGCTCAATTGCATGTTAACTGGCTTTCCCAACCCTTGATTTAGAAAGTTGAATGAGAGGATTATCAGAGGGAGTTTACAACTTAGCTGCTCGATAAGGCTTTAAAAAATAAAGGCACGGTTGGAACTGTGGAACTACTTCGCAGTAATAGTTCATATTTTTCATGTTTCCCAGATCCAATGTGGAATTTGCCTAAATGTAATGAGAGGTGGTTGCTACACACCCTGTTGGGTGTTTGGATATGTTTCACGAGGAATGCTTGAGAGAATGGGAGAAGGTACTGACAGTGTTTATTTGGCAGAACAGTACACGTGTATAACAGTTCAATGAAACTGATAATGTTACTAGAAGATATATTTTAAGTAGATGGCAGAAGTAAACACCTGCACTTGACTATGTCTGGTTATTGACAGAACATGCAGTCCAAAATTAATTTGTTTGTATGTTGTAGTTTTACCTTTTTCAGTCTCTGTGATCGTTTTTCCTTTTAAAGTGTTTTGTGATTAACAACTAAATGCGGAAAAGATGTCAACCACATTCATTCATGGATTGGTGAAATTATTTTGTCCTTCTCCCCTCCCAAACTAAAACACTTACATGTGAACGTACAGATTGTCAAGACTCTGAGACACGTATAAATGGTCGATGTTAATTAAGTCTACAGTGTAAAAACAGTGTATTAACATTGACAAATACAATCTTAGCGATTGTCTTTATTGAACATCGATCCTCACAACTCTGATTAGTATTTTTCTCTTGAAAAAAATATTGTCTCTAAAGTTTTTGTTGTATTTTTTGGAATAGTATCCATAATGACTAAAGCTAAACAGGGACCAACATCTCTTTTGTTTTTAAGAGACACACAGTACAAAGATGTTAATTATTGTTTTTTTTTTTTAAGAAATGTTTTATTTTTTTAGTATAAATTATACTTTTGGTTTGTCAGGCACTGTGATCCCATTTCTTACGATTTGTTGTTTCCATCATCCTCAGACTACTGATAATGGTCCAACAAAGTGTCCTATTTGTGGCAAGTACTTTGAGGACATTGTAACAGCAGAACTAGTACATGGAACATCAAGTGAACCTGATCAAATTGATGATGATTTACATGTATATGTAGAGACACAGGCTAGATACATTCTTTGAATTAGTAGGCAATTGAATTATTGTATAATGTAATGTAGGTCACATGGGTGTTGGACCAGAGCGTTTAATCAAAAGTACTTAAGAATGGTTTGCTGTATCGTAGTTACTAAAACAAGGAATGACCTAAAATGATCTAAAATGACCTAAAATGACCTAAAATGATCTAAAATTAATCTAAAATGACCTAAAATGATCTAAAATGATTTTATTTTTTTTAATTTTATAACAAAGACTAGTGAGCTGCACAGCTGAAGACTTCTTGTAGTTGTATACTTTTTGTTTATTTCCGACGCGTTTCGTCTGTATCGGAGACTTCTTAAAGGGAAATTCCCGATAATTACTGTATCACAACCGCGGCTTTGATTGATGCAAAGTGTCTAGTTTTTCCCCAGCAACGTGGTTTTGACTGGTGTGAAGTTCCAAGTTTCGCTCAGCAACGCAGTTTTGATTGGTACAAAGCGAAGTTCTATGATTCGCCCAGCAACGCGGTTTGATTGATGCAGCTATTTTATATGAAACTGACACAGAGTTATCTTTTATTCATGCCTACCCTTGACCTGTTAACTGCGTGTTATATGCCTTTAATTACATTGTTTACAGAAGCGTTTTATCAGTGTTTACACAAGAATTTAGCCTCGTCGTGTGGCTTTTAATGTGCGACCGGAAAACGAACCCCAAAAAAATTGGTCAGTGTCGATATTTTTGGGTCTTTCGGACCGACCAAAAAAAAAGATTTGCTCTAGTGGGGTTTGTTTACGCAACTTTGTTATCAAATCAGCTTACGTACAACCATCGGCACTTTTTGAGGGCCTTCTTTGGTCTTTCCGGCAGTTCACAGCAGCTTCCTTGTATCAGCCTTTTGGTAAGCACTCAGTTCTGTAATTCTGTAATTTTGTCTTGGTTTCCATTCATTTAGATCATTTTAGAATATTTTGGATTTATTTTAGATCATTTTAGGTCATTTTAGATTATTTTAGGTCATTCCTTGTTTTACTAACTACGTTTGCTGTATTAGGACCGACTAAGCGTATACAAAATAGAAAAAACGATTTCCCAAACTTTGCCAGGATAAAGGGCTTGGTGAACTACTTTTAAAAATATAAGTTTCGTTTTGTTTAGAGCTTTATTTATTTTGAGGGAATTTTTTTAAAATTTCACCCATGGAGGGGAGCTAAAATCACGCCGAAGTAGGCACTTTTGTAGAAGCTCCCTTTTATACAATGAGCCTTTTCTAGAAAAGATTAACCCAACAGAAGGAACAATTTTATTTTCTTAGATGACTAGCGGCGTCAAAGTTTAATAAAACCTAAACATGAATTTTTGACAATTTTTTAAGTTGCGCCTTTTTACCGGTGATTATAACAACCTAATTTTGGCTAAATTCAAGGACAAAAAGAGCATTTTGGTACATCGCTTTGCCCCACAAAACTACACTCCGGGAAAACATTTCATTTCAACTAAACATTCATCTAATAAAAAATTGGGGTAAATTAAACAGCGAGTTCTCGGAGCGTTTTCAAATCATGTCACTTCAGCAATTAAGAGCGACCTTTTGTATTATTTTTAGTTAAATGGTTGCACTGAGTCCTGAGCCATTTCAATTGAAAACACTCTCGTTAAACGTCACGGGAACTAATCAATCTACCAAGTGAAGAAAACTATTTAGGTGGCTACATCATCAACGTGCGGATTGTTATTTTTTACAAGAAACTAACAGCGACGAGAAATGCATAACCTCATTGGAATCTGAATGGGGTGGGACAGTCTATGCCGCCCACGGGAGCAAGCATAGCAAAGGAGTCTTGTTCTTAATTAATCCAAAGTTTGATTACCAAGTGGAAAAGTGTATCAAAGACAAAAACGGAAGATTTATTATCTTAGATCTGAAAGTCGAAAACTCGCATTTTATTTTGGTTAATAGTTAGGCCCCAAACGATTCCACGCAACAAGTCAAATTCTTTAAAGATTTACAGGGTCTGTTAGCCCCATTTTCTGGAGAGAATATTATTATTGGGGGAGATTTCAACTGCCCGTTGACGTCTGCAGACAAAATGGGTGGTAGATCGGTCCACTTCAAACAAAATGTAATTAACGAAATCGCAAAACTCTCTTTGTTGTACTCATTATGCAACGTGTGGCGTGAAAAAACGGCGACAAACAAGGTTTTTCGTGGCGAGATAAAGCTATGAAGGTGCAATGTCGTCTTGATTACTTCTTGATATCAAAAAGGTTATTGAACACTTCCAAACGATGCTTGTTATTGTTCACTCCTAACACCGATCACTCGGCAGTTGTAACACACATTAAATCAGAAGAACTTTCTAGAAAACCTGGACCAGGGTTCTGGAAGTTCAATGAGTATGTGAATGGCATTTGCGAATGTGTTCAATTGGCAAAGGTTAAATACAAAAACGTTGAAGACCACCGGCTAAGCTGGGATCTGATCAAAATGGAATTACGAGGCTAGGCTATCGCTTTCGCAAAAAAATAAAGCCTCAAAAGAAAGATCGCGCGAGAGGGAGCTGCAAAAACAAATAAATGAAATGCAACCGAATGCACAAAATTTGCGTAACAACCCTCGTTTCTTACTTGAGTTGCATAAGTTAAAAGCTGAATTGAACAGGACTATGGAGCATAAGATTAAAGGAACGCTATTAAGAAGCAAAGTTAGGTGGTATGAAAAGGGAAAAAAAAACTCAAGATATTTTCTAAATCTAGAAAATCGTGCTGCCTGCAAGAAAAAAGTAACCAAGCTCTTGCTAGAGGATGGTAACGAAACAAATGACCCAGATTTAATCCTTAACTAGAAATACGTGACTCGCAAAACCTCGCGAAGCTGGGGCTGGGTGGAAAGCCCTCTTTCGTGTTGTAGAATCAAATGAGGAGATTAAAAGGTTTCTGAACATAGCAACTATTTTGATGAGCATGGTCTTTTCGTAGTTTCACAGGCTAGTTTGCGGTTAAAAATCTATTTCTGACGCGATGAAATGTACAACGGGCATGCAGCGCTGTCATGTTCGATGAATTTATTTCCCACGGAAAATTATTTTACCGCGGCCACAAAACGTGTAATTTTTTCAATGCAATCTTTCACAAAAAAAGATCTCTAAAAGAAAGGGAAAAGATTCTGGAGAGATAGTTCTGTATCCAGTGAATATTGATGAACATTGCAGTTGAAATTTGATCATGCACGCATATTTTTTCCGATGTATGCAAATTTTTTTCAGACGACGCCAGACAGTCTGACGTCATTCATACTTTGTTTTTCACCGTTGCTAGGCAAGATTGCGGACACCTTCAACTAAATATATATACAAACATACATACATATATATAAATATATTTTTCGCTCGAATTTGCGCGGCTTAGCTCCACTCGGGCCGGCTCGGTCCGACCTCACTTCGCGAGGAAAAAACAAGAAGAGTTTTTCTCAAATTTATACAAATCAAAAAGCCCCTGCGTAGAAAATTCAGACTGTGATATTTTCTTTAATAGTGTAGACTTGACTGCGCTGACGGAGCAAATGTCTAGTAGTTGTGAAGGCGTTATCACCGAAAATGAATGCTTGGTGGCTCTGAACGAGTTTAAAAATGGCAAATCTCCCGGCTCGGATGGTTTCACAGCTGAATTTTATAAATTCTTTTGGAACAATCTTAGTGAAAACCTGATTCTCAGTCTTAACTGTGCTTTTGAGAAAGGCGAACTTTCAATTTGTCAGAAAAGAGGAATAATTTCTCTCCTTCCAAAAAAGAACAAACCTACAAACAATTTAAACAATCTATGTCCAATCTCATTGTTAAACACTGATTACAAAATTGCTGCTAAAGTCTTGGCCAAAAGACTCGAGAAGGTACTTCCTTCCATTATCAATCCAAATCAAACTGGATACATTAAAGGGAGATTTATAGGTAAAAATATCAGGTTAATTAACGATCTGATTGCCTATACCAAGGGAAAAAATATTCCAGGCATCGCCATTTTTCTTGATTTTCGTAAAGCGTTTGACTCCGTCGAATGGGACTACATTGCCAAGGTGCTTGATGTGTTCAAGTTTAAGGATGATTTCAAACGCTGGGTAAAGGTTCTTTACACTGATAAATCCAGCTGCGTTATAAGCAATGGTTTCGCGTCACCTTTCTTTAAGCTCAAACGTGGCGTAAGACAAGGCTGTCCACTGTCTGGGCTGCTCTTTGTCTTAGCTATAGAACTGCTTGCACTCGCAATAAAGAACGACCCGCTGATACAGGGTATTTCTGTTGGTGAACAAGAAATAAAATTATTGCAGTATGCTGACGATACGACGGTTTTCGTTAGAAATACCTCCTCTGTCGAAGCATTGCTCCGCCTTCTGGATAAGTTCAAAAACTGTTCCGGTCTAGAAATCAATACACATAAATCGGAAGCATTATGGTTAGGCTTGTGGAAAGATCACTGTGACAAACCTTTCAGCTTTAAGTGGCCCAAAGATTCTGTCTATGCCCTGGGAATTCATTTTTCAAACGATGCTGATCTTGTACGCAAGCTTAATTTTTACGTAAAACTGGAGAGCCTAGAAAAAGTCCTTAATAGCTGGAAAAGAAGAAAGTTAACTCTATATGGAAAAATTAACATTATCAAAACTCTTGGCTTATCAAAGCTTATTTTCAACGCTTCAGTTCTTCCCATTACTGAAAATTTTGCCAATGAAGTAAATAAAGTAACATTTAAGTTCCTGTGGGACGCTAAACCTGCTAAAATTAAGAAATCCACTATTATTGGACCAAAAGAGAAAGGTGGACTAAAAATGATAGATTTCGAACACATGAACAAAGCTTTAAAATGTGTTTGGATTAACAGGTTCACGAACGAAAACAGAGGAGCGTGGAAATTAATTCCTGATGATGCAACGGTGCACCTAGGAGGTTTCTCCTTCCTGTTGCAATGCAACTATAGAGTTAAAGAACTTGACTTGAAAAATGTACCGCCTTTTTACGTAAGACTGTTAGAATTTTGGGAGGAGGTCACACACTTAGTGAGAAAGAGTGATCTTAGTCCAAAAGAAACAATCATCTGGAACAACAAACACATAAAAATTAACAATACATCTGTGTTTTTCCCAACTTGGTTTCGTAAAGGAGTCCACAAAATAAGAGACCTAATGAGTGACAATGGTAAATTTCTCCCCTTTGAAGTTTTCTGTAGTAGGTTTGACTTTAAAGCCAGCTTTACAACATATTGCGGTTTATGCAATTCAATCCGTCAAAAATGGAACATCTCCAAAGAATCCCAAGCCCATGTTGATTTAATTGCTAATTCGCGCACTAACAACTTGAATCTTACCACTGCAAACCTGCTACATGCTATCGCTGACAGTAAATTTGTGCCACCTTCATCAGAGCAAAACATTCTTAATTCAGGTGTCTCCAAAGGAAATCTATCAAAGATATATCTTCCACCTTGGAGAATAACCGAGGAAATTAAATTGCGTATGTTTCAGTTTAAAATTATTCATAATACGGTGTTTAGAAAGGCCAGGCTTTTCAAAGCAAGTATTGTACAAGACGATAAATGTTTTTTTTTGTAAAGAAAATCCTGAGACACTTCTACATCTGCTTTTTCACTGTCCAATTACAGTAGCTTTTTGGAATGATTTTCGGGAATGGTGGCTTCGAACTACCCAGATTGAATTCAACCTTACTCCCGCTAATGTTCTATATGGTGTGATAGACAATTCAAAGTTCTGTACGTTGCTCAATTTTGCCCTTCTAATTGCCAAATTTTATATATGTCGTTGCAGTCTAGACGAGGCACCCCTTTTCTTCCCCGTCTTTGAAACAGAATTATGTAAAAAAGCTTGCATCGAATATGAAATTGCCAAGGAAAAAGCTTATCTAAAGAACTTCAAGATTAAATGGGAACCACTTATTCGCAACAAGTTCATAGAAGACGTGGTTATTTGAGGGACCCCTTGAATCACTTTCCACTACTTTTTTGTTGATGTTCTATTTTTGTCGTTTTTCTTTCGATCGTTTCTTTTCGTTTACCTATTCATACTGCAATATTGTAAATAATTAACAATAAAAACAAAAACTAGTGGAGTGTGTGGATGGGTTGTTATCTAGATACCTTTTTTAGTAGTGCAATGTAAGTGGCTTTTGTACTGTAATGTAAATAATGTCAGTTACAACATTGTATAAAAAAAAGTTGGTAGTGAAGATACAGTGTTATTATTGTAAATCATGTTTTTTTGGTAGTACCGTAGTATAGTATAGTATGCTTTTATTGTAAGTGCAGTTAGAACTGCAATTATCGCTATTAGTGTAAATCAGTGTTAGCAGTGTTTAGTATTGTATTAGTAGTGTTACATTATGCTAATAAAAATTTAAAAAACAATTAAGAGCGACCTTTGACCTTTTGTATCGAGGGGAAACATAAACGAGAGCTCATAAACCATGACTTTCCTTCGCCGGAAGATGCTTATTTTTACTCTGCTGGCACATTTTTGAGTAAAGGAAAACTACTCATTGAATTTGAAGTTATGTACTAGCTATGAAAGATAATTTGAAAAGTAAAATTAGCAATTCAATTCAACTTTGCATAGGCGGTTCCGATTTGTTTACCACAAAATTGCGATTTTAAAGTCTGTTTACAACACAAATACATGTACGGCATCATCTACCAGGTAAGCCTCATTCTACTGAATGATTAATAAATATTTCTTAACTGAGAGATCTTTTCCTGCCTAAAAACACGGTCCATGTTCATTGCAAAAGTGTATTGAGCGAGATCGTGGAACGCCTCAAGCCAAAGAACAAGTAAACGATTCCCAGGAGTACATTTTGTACTGAGATGTGTACTTTACATATTTAGGTATTACTATGACACGTCAATTCAAAACGCCCTTTTTTTCTTTTCAGACACTAAGATGTAATATCAATTTACGTGATTAATTAAATTGAAAACAGCGCCGTGCCCGAAAGCTTACTCCTTTTGTTCGTTGCACCAGGTACTTGCTGAGTGTTCAGTGGAGTTTACTGTGGGTGGCTACGACCAACGGAATGGTGCTTATATACAGCTGTGTGTGAATATGGGTAGATTGTAGAGGGAACATGTGGTTCAAGTGTGGACAATTTAGCCAATGTAAAAAGCTTAATCCTTGCCAAGTGTACCAAATCCACGCAAGGGCATCTGCGTTATTGCAACACTCGAGACGCTATGTAAGACTCTGAAGCAAAGTTGTTATCGGCACGGGCAGGTATGTTTTGGCGGTGTGTACTCTGTATATGAATGCCCAACATAAATTAATTTAGAAATATTTACTTTCAAAACAAAGAGAGTTTTTCTTTTCTTTTTTTTTTTTTTTCAACGTTGAAAGTTGCAATTAACCTCTAACTCAGTTAACGGGATTAAATTTGTATATGATTTGCGTTTTTTATATCAAGAATCGTCACGGATCAGTAATTTTTCGTTTAACTTTCAAGCTTTAACATCTTTTAAAGAGTAATTTTTAACGGAAAGCGCTTCTGTAGCGAATTTAACAGAGGTAAAAGGCCGCAAACGTTAGTAAACATTACGATGTTTTCGATACGTTTAAGAAACGCTTAAAATAATTTAATTTTATTAAAACTTGTTTAAAAGTCACGAAACAACTACGCTATGGCAAACGTAAAGGCAAAAACCTTTCTTGTCGCTTTATAAATATACAAAGCGAAAAGTTTCCCTGATCATCAATGCTTAACTCCGTGAGGAAGGATTTTTTGCCCAAAACCACAAAAGATGTACGGACGAGCATGATAGCCTTGTTTGTTTCAGAAGAAGGGAACGTGACGAATTAGATTTGCGGGCCTTCAAGGAACGGAATGTGTGTGACAAAAGAAACAATGATTATGAATTTATTAATTTATTCAGGTCGGGGACGGACGGGGAGGGGGGGGGGAAGGTGAGAGCGGACAACAACTGTGGGCGGTGGTGAATAAAACATTAATGCATTCTATTGTCTATATGTTAAAATTTCCAAGGTAAAAAGCAAGGTAGAGTAGAAGTAATTGACTGTTTTACCTTCAAACGCATTTTTGAGAAAAGCGAAAGTCACCTTGAGCTCACTACTTGACCGAGACATGGGACACATTTGGCATCAGATGGCGTTCAAATAAGAGGATTTATGCCGCTCCCATTGGATGGGCATCGCATGGGACGTCAGTGTCAGGGGAGAAGGGAATATCATCTCTGCATGCTAAGCTTCTCTACAAAAAACAAGTGCTGCTTCTTGTTGGCTCACGTGGGTATTAATCCGTATCACTAGCTTACAAATTTGCCGGGTGTGTCTGTTACTCTAGATTACAGCAAAACATATCGTACCCTCAGGATTTCCTCCCTCCCAATTTTTTTAGAAAGCCAAAAAAAAAAATAACACAAACATAGTCTGAAAATTTTAACCTTAAATGGATATATACGACAAGAAACGTGCTTGCAAATAACAAAGAGCATAGCAAAGATACGACTTATAAGATATATTCACAGATTCCCCGAGTAATTTTCACAACGTGGGAAAAACGTGGCCCCTAGCATTGATTATTTTCTTTGCTTTGTTTTGTTTTAGAAATTTACAAGCAATGCAGAAGAAAGAACCATCCCTGTTAGTATTTCCCAGCTCAGAATCTGAAGAAGGTTTAGAACCCCTGGGAGAACCTAACGTCGCACAGCCAGTAGAGCGGATATCAGAAGATATCGCACAGGTATGTAATATAGCTATTACACTTACAGAACATCTTAAACATGAATTAAACTCTGTTGTCTGGGTTGACTTCTAAATTAACTTATGCAGAACCATATAATATGCTAATAATACAATGCGTACTTATATACTAATTTACTCATATCCTTATATGTGATATGTAATACATATACATTCTTATCTCTGAATAAATGTCTTTTTTTCTCTATAGCACATATAGAAAGAAGTTGTAGCAAGTGAAGAAGTTGTAGAAAACATTAGCTACTCAATGCAGCGCCTGACGATAGAAGACGATATTTTGTCTCAGCCGGACTCTCAAATTGTGACCTTGCACAGGAAAACGTACTTTAACGCTTATCCATTAAACGGGTAAAAACGGATCGATAGCTAACGGATGGTTAACGGCCTCAAAAGCGTTTTAACGTTTTGTTCTAACGTTTTAACGGATAACAAGCAATGCCTAACGGATTGCAAAAGCGTTTGAACGGTTGCACAATCTGCTCTAATGGATAGCTTAAGCCGTTAAACGGTTGAGCAACATATCTAACGGATGCTGTAAAGACGTTAAACGGTTTGCTTAACGGCCACCTGAAAGCATTTAACGGTGGAGTTAGGACAAAAAAGGCGCAGCCAATGGCGAAAACAATACGATAAAGATTTACAGTTAGAAGAGAAAACCTGAGACGAAATGATTGAAGGAAACGAGTGAAGCGACTCAAACAAAACTAAACCCAACACTGCCCACAAACCAAGCGTCGAATTCACGACAGACTGAAAAAGGCTTTTCTTAATTAACCGAATAACAGATCAAACCCAAGCGAGAAATAATCGAGTCGCTTGTTCTAGTTGGCTTATGAACTTGAGTCGCGACTCATCAATTCAAATTTTTTGAAGAGAAAAATATTTTCAGTGTTCTAAGAATCTGACTTCCAAGGTAAGTTACCCAGATACTAAAATGATGAAAACAAAAATTATTTCTTTTCACCCATTGTTTTATACACGCACACAATCCATAGAATGTCTGGGATCCCAGGACACCTTGCATGCTCCAGGCGGCTTCAGTTTCTGAACCAAAAATTGTATCTGTGATTCAAGGCGCTATCAGAGAGAAAACTTGTGGTTTCAATTACCACATTACGAATACCTAGTATTAACTATTTCAAACTCTTAAGGTATCAGCCACCCTTCAGGACAGTCCGCGCGCGGATCGCTGCCGTATTTGAGGTTTCAACGTTTTCCAATAGATATGCTTGAGAGCTTTCTTTTAAAAAAACAATCAGAAGAAAATATAATTTCTGTCAAAAGACATCGAGGGTAAAAGATTTTTTCTCGTTAATTATATTAATTGATTGTTGACAAAATTTGTCATACCCGTGTCACATATCAATTAACTTGTCTGTGAACTAGTAACGTGATACCGAGTGTGTGCTTCGACACAACAAGTGCGAATTGTCTTCGTGTTGTTTATAGTCTTTAGTATTCTCCGTGGATATTTAGCGTTTGCTTCGGTGAAAATGCCGCCAAAAAAAAAAGAAAAGGTCGTGTCCGTTTTCGTCATCGAAACCGAGAGCGAAAAAGAAATCGAAGAGCGAGTTTGACAAACAATGGGGCGCAAAATTGGCAGAGAGCGACAAAAGCTCAGTTTATTGGCAAGAGAAGTGGCTCGAGGAGTTGAATATTCAGAAAAGCGAAAATGCTACAGTTGCTGCGAGTGCAAGCCACTCCAAAATCCAGCCAGAAGAGCCAGAAGAAGAAAGCCAATTAAGCTCAACGACCCCATCTGCTGATGGAACGTGGAAAACAATAAGCGGTCGAGCTATCGCATCGAGCAAAAAGCTGCTTGAGAAACTGGACGAGTCTGTATCTTGTCGATTTTGCCAGAGAAGAGTCCAAGTCATGGAAGATGCAGCGATTAAGCATGGACTTGGTTCTACCTAGAGAATCCAGTGCGAGAATAAAAGCTGTCTGTCGCACAAGACAAATTCTGTTTTTAATTCTTCCGAGAAGAGCAGAACGTTTGAAATAGACCGGGCCTCATTTCTTTGCATTCGAGCAATCGGCGGCTTCGCTTTCGTTCGTGTTGATTAAGATTTCGCACTGGTTTTCGGCATCTTTACCAACCTAGCCAACATTTCAAGAAATAAACACAATATATTTTTATTGCTACATGAAAACCGTATTGTTGTTTGTAAATTAAACGATTACTATGGATGTACGTTCACTTACCTCGACAAATTTTGTCTTTTGTCCACACGCGGTGTAATTGAACTGACTGGAAGCAAAATAATTTATATTTCCGCTGCCTTCCGCGAAAGTTTGTTCCCGTTACATGTTACCTGTCAAAGTCCTATCGTTAGAGAAAATTGATCCCTCTCTGATATCAATCAGAGTAAACATTTAGGTGTTATAATCTCATTCCAGGTAGGATGCCGCCAAAAATGTATTTTCAATTTTATCTCCGAACGCAAATTTTGCCGATCAGCTCGTACATTTTGAACTTCAAGTCGGCAGCCTCTCAATCAATTTCGGTAAAATTTGGCCAGAGTGATGCCATATATCTCTTCTACAAAACCGTGTCTGCGAATTTTAATACTCCTTTTGATTTTAAAGCTAGAGCTTTTTTTCCACAGGGAGTGTTGACTAATTGCCTTCCCCAACTTCATTTGCTAATAAAAGAGAAACAAACGCACTTGTCAAAAATCTGAGACACGGTTTTTTAGTGGAACGTGTTGAGAAGCGAATGCGGTGTTAATTGTTTTCTTCCGTTTATTTCCGGCGGGAGTAGAACATGATTTATAGAGACGTGTACTTTTACACAAAGCGTTTCAATTTCGAAACACATTAAAGTAAATAGTTTTTGTTAGTTCAAATCCATAATCTGGAATTATTAAGCTTTTAAAAAATATATGGTTTATAGGGGTTTTTATAAAAACAACTAACGCTACGGCGATCCGCGCGCGGACGGTCCTGAAGGGTGGCTGATACCTTAAGCGAGGAAGAAACCGATTGTCCGTTTATACTTGGTTGTTGCGCTTCTGTTAGCTGTCAAGGTAAACAACTTTATGCAAATTCCTCTGATTAGCCTGTGTAGGCTTTTTCGCGGAATGTAACGCGATCGCTCCTAAAATACTGTATCTTCCCTGTGAAAGCAGTACGCTGCGCAAGATTATACTTGATTGAATCTTTCGAATGAAAACTTCGGGAAAAGCATTTCCTTATTTAAAAACGTACAACGTTTACGGTAGAATTCGGCAAGGAACCGGGGAGACTTCAACGCGGCCGTTCGCTTGCCTTTGAGCAGACTTTGTTTACATCTTGGGCGTAGCGTTACACATTTACATAAATATTATCGAGATCATCAAATCTTAAAAGGCAATGTCACGTTTTCTTCATTTCAAATTGTAACCGTGTCTTCCTCTGACAGATGACTGGAATGCCTGTCCACTAAACCCAGTAATAAACAGTGAAAGAAGCGAAAAAATGGAAGCTAAGAATGGAAACATGCGCAATCGCTACCAGTACGCTGCACATAATTATGCTGGATTGCACTTTAATCTTTCGAATCCAAACTTCGAAAACAGCATTTCCTTGATTAAAAAATGCACAATAGTTTCAGGTGTTATTTCTCGACGTCTTATTGTAGAGCAAGAGGACTTGGGAATTAAAAAAAGATTCATATTAACTGTTTTTGTGACATCGTTTAGCGGATAGACTTAAGGATGGAGAGCGCTTCATCTGTTCTAACGGATGCAAAGTTTCTTAACCGCTACTTTACCCATTAAACGGATGCTGGATTTTCCTAACGGCTTACTAAGTCGCTCTTACGGCTACCAAATTCTCTTTAATAGTAACGCTAACGGTGCTAACGGTTTGATGTGAACGTTTAACGGGTACGTAACGCCTCTAACGTTTTTGATACAGTTCTTTAACGGATGACTAACGGATACTTAACGGCATTGCCCGTTTAACGGATAAGCGTTAAAGTACGTTTTCCTGTGCAAGGTCACAATGTCTCAATCCACCGCCTGTCGATAGGAGACAAAAGTATGTCTCATTCTTACTCTCAGCTAGGCAATTCAGAACTCAACACGACCATAGACACTAGCCTTTAACAAGCCGACTCCCAAGTGAGCAGTAGCGAAACTTTTAGTGGCGATGAT